>NC_137204.1:11321273-11531616 GCF_960531495.2 Zeus faber
TCAACGCTCTTTGTATTTTGTCCATTTGAACATATTGATATTTGCTGTATAATGCCCTTTTTAAGTTAACTTCCTATTCAGTTTCATACGTATCAAAAGGTCATGGTCATCAGATCTTGGAAGAATATTTGTTGGGGTCGGGATATTTGAAGGAATTTGAAGGTGTTACGGGGCCATGAACTCCATTTCATCCCCCTTTTGGTAAAGCCAGTATCTTCATGAAGGGAAGATGTTGCGCATTCAGGTGCTGTTCCACTGAGTTAAAACTTTTTCATTGTGGTGGAAAAGGATCTAAAGTTAAATTGTCTACAGTGCTTTTTGCAGGAACTGTGCCAGAAATCATTTTCCAATGCAAAGTGAAACAACTCCACAGGTGAGCAGTAGATCCATTTCGGAAATGACAGGGTGTATGACAAGTAACGGTGCATCTGTGGAGATATATTTCTGTTGTGCATTTTCGAGAACATGAATCAATCAGTTTTTCCTCTTTGCCTGGATTTCCACTTCTGTAGCCCAAACCGAAAGACATTTAATCTGTGACACTTGCAAATAACTTTCAGTAGAAGAGTACTCACATCTGATGTTATTAATGTAGGTGGATGAGTTTTCCTCCATGTGTCTAACAGCAGCAAGTCAAATTCTTTTGTGATTGTTTCCATCCAGGTCCCTTGCTGTCCATGTCAAGAAATTTTGGGTCCTGCTCTTAAGTACATCTGCAAAACTAACGGCTGCACACTGCTTGTTGCTGGAGTCCCCAAACCGTGCATCACCCTGATGAAATGAGCCTCTTAACACTGAGATGTGTGGAGTATCACCAGGTATGTTTTAAGGAACTTTCATCTCTATGAAATGTTGTCAGAGATTTTGCAGCAACTTCTGGAGGGGTTGTTCCAGTCCTGTTTTTTTTTGCAGTTCTTTAGAGTTAGAGTTTAGAGTTTGTCCAGAGTTTTGAGAGTTTTGTTCAGAGGTTTCAGAAAGTGTTTTAGTCTTTTTAAGAGGTGAGTGGCTGACCTCTAAAGCAACACATTCTGCCCATCGTTTATTTGCTGCCTTGGAATTTGGGCTTCTTTGAGGCATCTGGAAGGGAATCCAAAAACATAAAAAGAATGAAAATATTTCAAAACACATATGCAATAAATACATGTTCCTTGTATTATGTTATTGCTTATGGTTACTGTTACCAGTGACTATAATTCAAGAAGAACTTACTCTGGTACATGTCAGTTGTCCTCAGAAGCGTGTATATTTATGAGGTTCAATACGCTGTGCCTTGTTTAAACCAATTGTCTTCTGCTAATACTTAAATTTTACTTTTCAAACGTTTTCAAACATAATCAAGCTTAATAGTAATAAAATAATACCTGTCACTTTGTAATTTTGTATGGTTAAGAGTTTGTACCTTATATTCCTTTAGTTAAAGTCCAATAAAGACTATATTTGTGGGTGGCATTTTGATTATTGCCTCACGTGATCGCTGTACTCGATCAACGTGCGAATGCACTCAAGGATTTCTCCGTTGCAGCATACATCTGTGTGTGGCGCCATCTTGGTGAGGTTGCGATTGTTGATCACAAACTTCTTCCACAATACTGAACCGATCTGGATCACCTAAACCCTTAGCCACGTTTAAATTTTATAATGAGATATTTTATCATGAAGTATGAAGCATCATTAAGTCAAATAATGGCATAAAGGCACTATCTCTGCTGGGAAATAAATTATTATTGTTGGCAATCTTTATTTGTCACCAAAATGTATACAATCTAAATTGTCCACTTTCGTTGGAGTTGTTTGTTCACTTCATCCATTCAACAGAATCTCTATAATCCATACCATAAAGCTGGCAGAACACTCAAACAAAATAATATTTTATATCTCAGATATCACAAAAAACATCTTGACCCTATTATAATACCATTTCTAAACTTTGTAATGACAGTTTTTTCGGGGGGGGGGGGGGGTGAGTAATCGAACGCATTGCTTTCCTCTTCTCCTTTTTCCCATCCTCCCCTCCTTTTTCTTTGCCCCCCTTGACAGGTATGTGATTGGATGAGTGTGTGGGGGTGATGTTGATCGATAGAGGCAAGTATGTGGCGTCCCTGTCCTCCACGCAGCTTAGATTGCTCATGACTGACTGGTCCCATTCCACACTGTGTGTGTGTGTGTGTGTGTGCGTGCCTGTGAGTTTTTAGCTATCTGTGCCTGTTTGCACAAAAAACTTGGTGTTAAAAGGTTTTAACATTGCTGTAGGGCAGACTGTCTCACACTACTCTGTCAATGTGCCATCCTATTAGAATGACGTGGAAATGGGGCCGGGCGTGGGGGTTGCTTTCCTGCAGCTGTGGGGTGTCTATGCAGCTGCGGAGCTCGGGCAGGGGGCGCTTCCGTGCCACGACGTAATACCGATCTTATACACCAGAACCAATTGGGATAAGTCCTGTACACTCACCGGTGGACACCACACACACACACACACACACACACACACACACACACACACACACACACAAACACACACACACACACACACACACACACACACACACACACACACACACACACACACACCTGTGTGGTGTGGGGATGGGATGGTTTGAGCAGCCACACCTGACCTGGATCTAGCTGAGTCCTACCACCACAGTCCTACCACACACCATCCAAGTGGCATTTTTAGGGCCCTCCGACACAGAAGACGATGGGTTGTAGACACCAGTTTATTGTAGAGAGAAGGCTAGGTGGAATAAGCCAGGAACAGATGGAACGTGTCATGACAGGGCTCCTATCCTGAGTGTGTGTGAGGCTGGGGGTTTTTAACCTGCTGCTCGTTGGCCCAACCAACAAGCACCAGGTATACAGCCACCCTGACCCAATCACCTAGATCAGGTGTGGCTGCTCAAACCATCCCATTCCCACACCACAACCTGCTTTGAACGCACCCACTACCCTCCTGGTTGCATTCCTCTCCTTTCCTCCCTCACTTACTGCCATAACTATGACAGGAAGAGGCCACGTGCCCAATTACTATTCCAGTTTTCCTGGACCTGATTAACTCTGTTTTTCAATATATGTTGTCATCCGATGTTTATGTTTTCAGTGTACATGTTGTTTGGTCTATGTTTAATTGTCTCACCTGTGGTGAATTTCCCCCTCTTGGAGTAGGGATTAGTTGTTTATAGAGTTTATATATACATATATACAAACATGGTGAAATGGTTCTATAAAGAGGGGGATTGGTGATGGCTCTGTATAACAAAAAATCTGTGCTCTTGTCATCCTATAGGTCGTCCACAGGACAGAGTAATTGCAGCAGTTCTTGATGATTTAAGAATTCCTAGAGTCAAGCGAGTCATTCAAGAGTTGCATTGCAGGTTGAGAAGTTGAATTCCACTTGCAGACTAACTCTGTACTAGCTGCAATTGCAAATACTCTGTGTTGTATGCATAGCATGCTGATGGCATAGGTTAAAAAAGAAAAGAAAGAATGACCTAGAAATAATAATAATAATTATAATTATATATATATATGGTACAGCAAAAAGAAAGAGGGAAGGGAATAGGGAATTGGAAATTCATTTAAATTGAAATCATTTCTTATGGAATAATAGCTTAATAATTGCTGATTGCTAACAGGCCAGTTTATAGGGAATGATATACAGTATACTGGGATAATTAAAGTAATGAGATAAGGTACAGTAAAAATAAATCAAAATTTGGCCATATTATAGGGAATTTGAAATTAACTGGGAGGAAAAATACAGTCCAAAAAAATGACTAATGTAATTGACACTAGAGGAAGATAAAACTGAAATCCTAGACGCAAACAGGGACAATATAGTGTTTTTTGTAATCCAGAATTGTTTATTTTATCTGCAGAATTACTAGCCAGGCCAATCTGTAGGCTCTTGTTTCATTTGCTCTGCAGAGTATGTCTGGCCACGTTCCATTTAAACAGATTTCCACCCGACCTTGTCAGAGTCGGGCCAATCACAACCATTTATCCAATTAGCGGCGGGTTTGATATGATGACAATAGAGAGGAGAACCGTTGACACCTTACCAAGATGGCTGTCGCTGATGTGGAACGGTCTGTTGACTCCGCTATCGTGACAGTATTAAACAAACTGGACGGTATACTTTCTCTCGAAAGCTTTTTTTGATCAAAAAGATGTGTTTGCCGTACTACTGACGCGTAAAAGTTGAATTAAGCAACTCCCTCCCGCCCGCTGGTAACACCTCTTGGGAATTGAAAATGAGCGGAGAGATTCCAGACTAATGTGCATTTGCTTATTACTCTGTTGATGCCAGGCTACAGAGATACCATTTCTGTGACAGGAGCGTACGTGCGTGTGGCGTCGCATCAGTTGGCGTTCTGCAACCTGTAGGATAATTAATGTTTTTGCAACGCAGATTAGTCCAAAACCCCTAGATTGCGTTAATACGTCAAATTTGTACATCTTAAGGTGTTGTACGTCCTGAGACGACACATCCATTTTATTTTCATTTAAAACAGCACCATGTAACTTTTGATATTTGGCGCCCCAACAGTTTCGGAGTGCAGTTGCACTGTTACACCACTGTCGTAAAACTCGATCCAGTCATTTATTTTACCGGACAAATTTGAACCTTATCGGTCACGTTTCAATCACAGTCTATGTTACAAACGCAAATATAATGTACATCTAGGTTACGCCGTCTCTTGCACGGACCTTGAAGCTTCAGCGAGCACTTAGACCCCACGGCTCTCTCCCCACAGCTACGCTGGAGCCGTGGGGAGAGAGTGTCACAGGGAATCGGAGTTCCTGTCTGAAGTTCCTGCCTTTCTGATTCATGGCGACATTTGTAGTGCAGCCAAGGGGTACATTGTACTATTATGTAAAAATAGAAATTGAATTTAACTTTTGTCTTTTTTATGAACAGACTTGATTAGGAATCACAGTTTTCCTATTTAAAACACCACATTTGCTCTACTCAGCCACCAGGATTCAAAAGTACCCGCACAAATGGACTGTCCTAAATACTACAATCACAGTAGCATATAAGACACGTGATAGGTACGTAGCCCAAACGTACCCACTAGCAAGAGCCCACATGACCACAACCAGTGACGCACTGGGATCAAAAAAGGCCATGGCATTGGCAACAGAGACATATAAACAGATACACCAGATAAACCAGATTTACCAGATAAAACTGAGTGTCGAGCGCCAGCTATCCCGAGGGAAACATTGGAGGGAACCAGCTACTGGATAGTTTGATTAGTGTTTTTTGCCACTATGCCCAGGTCGGACGACTGATTTGCACGTCAGCACTGGCGTTTGCGTTTCTTTTCACATTGAACATTCGAAGGGGACACATTGGGTGGGGGGTTGCCCCCCTCTCCCGCCACCCAGGAAATGTTGAGTGTCAAACACTTCATTTCCTGCATTCTGGTGAATTGTATGCACCAATTTCTACCTTTTTCTGCATCAATTCATGGTGGAAATGTTTTTTAAAAATGTAAAGGAAAGCTTCTTTCAAAATAACACTACATTGCGTGGCTGCCTGCACAGCACACATGGTGCACGACAGCGCGCGCACACAACTATTCATGCAACACAACATTTCAATTTTTTTTTAATAATTTAATGGTTTTAGTTGAGTCATGACTCAAATCATTGTCAATTTGCTACTAACCGTGACCATAATTCCTATGTGACTTAGGTGGTATATATAGAAATTGAGTGCGCTCGTTGAAGGTATGTTAATGCTTTAAAGGTGACATCGTACCAGTGATTGAACTATATATTATATTAATACCGGTACAGGTAATGTGCCGGGCTGACATACTAAAGGACCACACAGTCTGGGCCGACATACCAGATGGCCAATCCATAACTGACCACAACATAGGCATATGTACAGCCCAATGCAGCCCCTACGTCAAAAAGGGGTGGGCATGTTGATGGCGACGGGGCTGGACCCCAAATAAATATAGCTGCTGGCACCTGCATTGCAGGTTTCGGAGGTTCCCTCGCACAGAGGAAAACCCGTCATGATCGAGGGTCGCTCCCAGTCCGCCGTGTCCACGTCGGGGTCGGCGGAGAGATGCAGTTTGTTTTTTTCAACGTAGAAAATAAATTGTGAATAAGACATGTTTGTTTTAAATGAGGCATCGTTTTTTTTGTTATTGTTAACGTTTTGTTATTGTTAACGTAACGTTAATGTTTTTAAGTATGTCAGTTACCATTGCTTCATTGGCTCATCATTGGCTCATCTGACCAATCACCGTGCACTTACGTTACTGCACCCTCAAGAACGGTGTTTTAACAACTACGATCGTTCCTGGATCATGCAGTGTGGACACAAAAGAATGGGACGTTTCCTCCTAAGGTTCTTATAACTTCCTACGGTGCAAAAACGCCTTCTGTGACTGATTATAGTTTTCGGGGTTTTGTAAAATGCAGCACAAGTTCGTTTTCAGAGTTGCCATTATACGCAGCTTTGGCTCCGGTTGTCTGTCTACGCCAGTGGGACTCAACCTTTCCCAGCTCAGGAGCCACAAAAAACAAAATATAATTTCGCAAGAGCCAAATTTCTGAAACATCCTTTTCCTCCATCAATCTATTATGAATTTTAAAATAAGGCCACGAGTAATATCTTATTAAGGAATGAAAATCATGATCCACCACCATCAAAGCATGTGCATGTGTGTGTGTGTGCAAGCATGTGTTGTAGTGTGCTGTGTTGCGTGACAAATAAAGACTGTTTCTTCTTTCTTTCTTCTGATAATTGCAATTATGGTTAATGTTATAACAAAGTACAATAATACAGTTCAAGAAGACATATAACCAAATTAATTGTCTGTTAATGGGGGTTGTCACTCCCGGATCTGTATCTCTGCACTTCTGCGTATACAGTCCATCAGAGTTTGTGTCTTCAATTCTCTTAGTTAGAGTCCAATCTACTAGTCCTGTGAATTGAAAACAAATGCATCCAGTATAGTAGCTTGGCTATCAATCAGTATTCTGCAGTGCTTTCAAGTGACCTTTTGGTATTGCCAACAGGAGTGACAGCAACACGGTTCTTTACTAACTTCTCCTCCAAATAAAGTCTGATGTGGATCAAACTCATGTGGATCAAACTCAACGCATGTGTGGACCGCCCCGAATACAACTATCATTCACTCGGGTCTGTCGGTTTGACGGTTTCTGAGCACCAGACACTTTGACATGGCGAGGAGAATAAGAATCAGAGCAATTCGGAAATGGTTCAGACTCAGTGCTTGAAGTGGAAAATAATATGTGCTGGTACTCCCCTTACTCATATGTTGGCGGGGGGGGGTGTAAGTGCAGTAGTCGTACAAAGGTACTCACCCTCCGATAGGAAGTGTGCCCCCGGCCGCGGGAGCGCACATGCATTCAGCGGGAGGTGAAGCTACATTACTTTGCTGCGATTTCACCAAAGTAAATGAAAAAAAGCAACATGTGGATTGTTAAATTCATCGTTTTAGTATTGTAGTTCTATCGACAATGTTTTTGCAAACTAACACATGGCTCAAATATGAAAAGAAATGCTTTTATTCTTCTGTACATGTTGTTGAACTTCGTATTATTCATTGCATTGAATTGAGAATGTCTACTGAAAAACCGAGGCAATCATATCTTTTTCCTCAGATAATTTGACAATGTTATAATGAGCCACATAGTCCATTACTTAGTCATCCTATGTTACTGTTTGGAAGCTAGATCCAAACAAGCTGTAATTCAACCTTTTGTCAGGAATTTGTAAATTCAAATACACGTTCGATACTATAAAAACAACCTCACTGTAATAATTTTAACACATCGCTTGCCTCAATTACATCTACTTGACTACTTGACCTTTGGATATTGTTGTAAATTATTCTGAATTCCCCCTCCTTAAAGGGTTGATAATAAAAATCAGAATAATCATCATGATAATAATGTATTGCATTTATATAGCACTTTTCATAACACAAAGCCATCAAGGTACTTGTCCTACCAGGCGGGACATGCAGTCTACCAAAATATGTAACCCCCTCTATAATGCACAGATGATATGCTACAATGTTTTATTTTGTATATACTTCAGATAATATCTAATAACCTTGGAAAATATGGAGAAGTTTCTTCTTTCCGAGCAAAAGATATAGGGGGATACACATTCTTGCAGGCCAAATTATTATCTGTGTTACACAGGCAAAATGTGTAGCTCACTCTGCTGCAACACATTTAATTTCTGTTGGAAATATGAAAATACAGTTTAGGTCAGAAGAGTTCTCTGTCGGTTGCATACTTGAACTTACTCATCACGTACTGACAACTTCTTCTAATCTACGGGCATTAGCTACTGATGCCCAAGTATAATGCATAGAGCGCCATATGCTGACAATGGTGTGTACTTAGCAGGAATAAAGTAACCACACATCCCAGTAAGAGACCTAATAACAGAATAAAACAGTGTAATACTATATAATAATACAGTGTTTAAAACACTCACAGTCAGTATAGGAGCCCTGTGTCATGACATGTTCCATCTGCTCCTTGCTAATTCCACCTAGCCTCAGCTCCACAATAAACTGGTGTTATCAACCCCCGTCGTCTGTGCCGGAGGTCCCTGAACATGCCACTTGGGTGGCGTGTGGTGGCGAATCTGCCACAGTGGTGTCCAATGTGTGGCTCCGGCACAGGGAAGGGACATAGAAGGGCCGTCCCTGGAGCCACCAGCGGTCTAACGGGCAGCCCCAGCACCAACCCTCTTCCGATTAGTAGCAGCAGCACCTGGGGGGGGGGGTCCGGCGGAGCACTGGGGGAGAAGCAGTGCAGCAACCACCACAGGTAAGCGCTGGCAGCGAGCTTCTCCGCTCAGCAGCCACCACCGGGACCATCCAGCAGCCCAGCAGCCAGGCCACCCCTCAAAGCAGCCCCCGCAGCAGCCAAGTCTGGCCACACCGTCACCAGCAGCGCAGCAGCTCAGTACCCGGGGTGGCGGGGGGGTTTGGTGTTGGGGGTATGTGGTGGATGCGTGTCATGACACAGGGCCCCTATACCGACTGAGTGTGTGGACGGGGTTTTTAGACCTGGTGCCCGTTAGCCCAACCAACGAGCATCAGGTGTGGCTGCTCAAACCACCCCATCCACCACATACAGGTAAGTGACAAAGTAATTATATAAGGTTTTTGAGACCTTAGCTATCACTGAATAAAAAAATTAGGAGTTGTGTGGCTAATATTTTGTTGCCTTTTATGCACTCAGTGCCACATCTGCCACTATCAGGGCTTATGGTCAGCATTTCAGAAGGTTAATTGTCTATTTGATTTAGCTATTAACTAAAACAGCCTCAGAGAATGGATCCGAGGGATTATGGGTAGATAGTGAAGTTCAAAGTTCAAAATGTCATCAATTGATCGATGCAAAAACATCTCAGCACTAAAGGGATCCCTATGGCTTAATTGGATGGCTCCACGAACGCTTATTTGGTTTGTTCTTGGGCCTTTCTTGGGCCCAATTACTCCCAAATATTTCAAACTTATAAACATGAATGTGCAAAGCATGCTTTTACAACCTTTATATATACCTCAAAGAATTCCTCCTCATAGACCCAGTCAATGACGATGTCCAACATTACCATACCACAGCTGTGCAATACAATACACATGACAATTCACAGTATTGAGATGTTTATATTATGTTGTGATAAAGTATAAATTGTCCATGTGACATGGCTTATTAAGCAGGTGTGCCTACATCTAGTTTTTATATTGTATGGTGCCTATATTTAGTTTTTATCTAGGTTTTATATTTTTGCTGTTGATGGAACAGGTATTACCTTGTATAAAATAGCAATAGCACAGCAAAGTCACGTCTATCATTATTATTTTATTTTTTTTTTTATTCCACCAACCCCCCTCTTTGGAGAACTATTTATCATGTTTGGGTCTATAAACAACTGATCACTACTCCAAGAGGGAGAATCACCACGGGTGAGACAAATAAACATAGAAACAAAGAACATTTACACAAAAATATAAACGTTGGACGACAACATGTATTGAAAAACAGTTAATTAGGTCCAGGAAAACTGGAACTACAACTGGTCACGTGGCCTCTTCCTGTCATAATTATGGCAGCAAATGAGGGAGGAGAGGAATGCAACTAGGAGTGTGCTGGGGTGCACTCGAAGCAGGTGTGGTGGTGTGTGCGTGTGTGATTTGAACGCCTGTGTGTGTGTGTGTGTGTGTGTGTGTGTGTGTGTGTGTGTGTGTGTGTGTGTGTGTGTGTACACACATGCTCTGCACTGAAACCAATATCAGTACTAATGTAATTTCCTCAAAGCATATCTAAAAAAGATCTGTATGTCTTTAATAATATTTTAAAAGATTAACTATTATCATGACGATTACCAGGTACAGGATTATTAGAGCTTATATAAGCCTATTTTTTTAATTTTGTTTTTTGCTTCGGTTTAGGAGGAGAGCTACTGGTACTGGCGATATAAAGGCACTGCCAAAACCATTACAACAAAAGTGGTCTCTGGGGCTGATGAGGCAAATACATTTATTTTTTTTACTACACTCCCATAAAGGTTAGTACTGCAAAAAGGTTTTTTTTTTTTAGGTGTGTAAAAGGTACATGACTGTGTGAAAATGTGATTGTTAGAAAAAAAAAAAGAGCTCTTGAAAAGATGCGGGTGCATTTTATATCACAGAATTTTCACTTATTTTTTTGCATGCTTTTTTTGATAGTGACAGTGTGGGGATAAAGGCAAGGCAGGGGACAGAGAGAGAGGATGACATGCAGCAAATAGCCTTTTGCTGGAATTGAACCCTGGCTGATGTGGTCAGGACTTAGCGTTGTATGTGGCACGCTCTACCAGGTGAGCCACTGCAGCGCCCCATTTAGAATCTTCTTGATTGTGTATTTGAAAACCAGGCAGTATAAACTTGAATTGGTGGGGTTGGATCCCGGATGTAACTCGGTCGGTGGTCCGGGTCGCCAGCCTGCCGGACCCCTCCCCCGGTTGGGAATGGGCCTACCAAGTACCGGTAAGGGCTGTTCGCAGACAAGGGTCCAGCACGACTGCTTCAACCTGCGGTTTTGGTGGAGACGTGACGGGTGGAGGTTTGTTGTGTGCACGGGGAAGTTCACCCGTATCCAATGTTCCGGCTCGAAATGCGTTACAAGGGAAAAAGGAATAGGGTACAGGCTGCGCTTAGTTCCCGCCTGTCACACTGATTTTGGGCATGAATCTGAATCTGATTTGGGCATGGGTTCGTCATCCGACCAGGAGCCAGATTGGAACGTCATTCCTCCTGCACCCGAAACCACCGCCATCATCATCATCATTATTACTATATACTGTATATATTACTATACTTCTAGCCGGCGAGCCTTTTGTTCACCGATATAATAAAAACTTTCACCATGCCTTGGCATGGCATGACAAACCACGTTAAAGAGGACTCCATCTCCCTCCCTAAACCCCTACCTGTGGGCTGAGACTCCCACAAGTGGCACCTGAACAGGGACTCTCCAGCACAGGGAAGGGACACTGAAGGGCCGTCCAAAGACACCCTGTAACCACCTGTGGGTCAATGGGCGGCCCCAGCACCGACCCTCTTATTGACTGGCAGCAGCAGCAACCAGGGGGTCCGGCGGAGGACCAGGGGAGAAGCAGCCGCAGCAACCACCACAGGTTACCGTTGGCAGCTAGCTTCTCTGCCCACTAGCCACCGCTGGGACCATCCAGCAGCCCAGCAGCCAGGCCACCCCTCCAAGCAGACCCCGCAACAGCCAAGCCTGGCCACGCCTTTACCAGCCAACACGGCAGCTCGAGGCCCTACGCTCCGGAAGGGAGGAGGAGAGCCTGCTTTGTCGCCCTGGGGGAAGGAAGCCAGTGGGTCGTGCTGTTCCGAGGAACCAGGTCCCCTGGAAGGGGATCAAGAATTTTTTGGGGGAAATTTGTTGGTTTAAGATATGGGAACCCTGTTTCAGAGTCCGGTGTTTTATTTATGTAGGGTTAGGTATAGTAACCCTGGGTCAGAGTCTATATCTTTAGGTGTATTAACACTATGTTAGAGTCTGTATTTTAAGCCTTTTGTTTTTTTTTATATGTGTGTGTCAGACATGTGGACTCGAGTCATTATGACTGTTTTGATGACTCGCAACTTGACTTGACAGAAAATTAATGACTTCAGAGTTGACTTGAAGTTGGAAGTTAAAGACTAGTGACTTGACTTGAAACATGATGGCTTGAATAATGTTTGTGTAAATTTTATGTTTAAATAGGATATTATAAAATAAGATATTATAAAATATAACGTATAAAACAATCATATAAAATAATGTTCAATGTTGTCAATGGTCACAAGTGTCAGTGTGACGTTACCCGGTATGCTAGTGCAGACTGGGGATGGCATTGTCAAGACTAGCAGGGACGATGCCATGATTTTTAAAATGAGGGGGAGTGACTGGTTCTGACTTTTTATTTGAGCTGGTCCGCTGCCTGCAGAGCTGATTCGCTGCGGAGCTGGTCAACTCCGGAGCTGGTCTACAGGCATCGCAGTATTTGGTAACCTCAGATAGAGCACTGCGGCCAATCATACTTCAGGGGGGGAAGTGGCATGCAGTACCACCTCTTTAGACATGTTCTTAAAACAGTTCTCCATTAAATGTTCAAATTAAAAATGCATTTAAACAATTCTCCATAAAAAGTTAAAATTATAGACAAATTTTAATTTGAACAGTAGTCAAACAAACAATATTTTTTGGATCGAGAAGAAATTTAAGAAATAAACTTTTATAAAGTTATTTGTTTTTTGTTTGGTTACATTTATTTCACTGAACATCAATAATTATAACACAAATAAAATTTATTTATTTAACTTTTTGAGCAGGTTACATAGATTGGCCAATAATATCATTATTAGACGGGTACTAATACCTTGTCTTTTCTTTTTATAAAGACTGAACACTGCAAGCAAGAGTGTAGTATCTTGGGGAGTGACTTGATTTGGGACTTGACTTGACTTGACTTCACTTAGGAAAAATTACTTGGGACCTGCTTGAGACTTGGACCAAATTACGTGAGACTTGTGTGACTGGTCTGGTGTGTGTGTGTGTGCGGCTGCTGTCTGTGTTAGCCCATCTACGTCTATCTACCACCCCCCTCTGGCTGTCTGTCTTTCCCTGAGCCTCAAGCGGGGGAGTTGTATTTGTTTTGACAGCTACTTTCACACTCTGGATGCATCCATTTGAACTCTGTATACATGTCCCCTGTGGGTGTGTGTGTGTGTGTGTGTGTGTGTGTGTGTGTGTGTGTGTGTGTGTGTCCCTGTGTGTGTGTGTGTGTGCGTGTGTAGTTTGTTTTGGGTTGTTATAAAGTCATTTGAGTCACTTCAGCAACTGCAGTTGCGCAAATTACTTATAACAACGTGAAATTTGAGCGATTGACCCTGGGTGAAATCAACCCCTCCAATAAATCAAATTGGACAGAGCCCAGCGATAGATGTAAAGCAAGGGTAGGCATTTTGCCCCCAATATGGCATCCAAAATTCCATGCGACTTCCGACAGATCGCTAATCTGAGTCTTATGAATCCACAAATGAAAAATAATTAAAAAGGATAATATATTGAACTATTGGTTTTGTCATTGTCACTAGGTACCTTCCCCGTGTTAAGGAACATTTTCTGCCTGACTGCAATGTCGGATCCAAATCTAATAGGGCGGTTTAATGGCCCCATAAATGGAGAATCGGATGATATGGTGATTGGCTGCATTCAACATTCCCCCATATCATTACAAAATGTTAAGTGGCATGGATTGGTTGAATTTTGAACACCATTTTTGCACCTAAGAGAAGTTTTCTGTGGGCGCTATTTCCGACAACTCAAGCTCAAGCTCAGTGGAGGGCCAAATTCAAAGAACGAAAAGCCATTCCCCGATTGCACTCTGGCTCCCAACATTGTTTGTTTGCTTGCTGCTGTCGCTTTTAAGGTGACCAAACTGTAAATAAAACATAAATAGAAAACACTCGCTGTCAAAATCCTGCAACGGCTCTCTACAGTAATGGCAAAAATAACAAAAAACAAATAGCCTGTGTGTGTGTGTTTGTGTGTGTGTGTGTGTGTGTGTGTGTGTGTGTGTGTGTGTGTGTGTGTGTGTGTGTGTGTGTGTGTGTGTGTGTGTGTGTGTGTGTGTGTGTGTGTGTGTGAATTTGAGAAGGATACAGTGGCAGGTTTCAGGGACTTTAGTTTTTATGTTTGTGCTGTGTATGATGTGTGTATCCCAAACTTTCTCTGCCACGGCCCAGGTTTTTACGATGAAATAATCCCATGGCACAACGCTGTCCTGTTAACCACAAAAAACATCACAGACCTCTCGAACTGTGGATATTATCATGGCCTACTAATAGTTAGTGATGCGTGACTTGCAATCCACTCTTTTAAATGACTCAGGAGTCGGGATTATTAATTATCTGGTCAGAATTAAATGATTGTTGAGAGAATTCCATTCACAACTCAGAACCAAGCCAGCTCTCCTGAATCTTGTTAATCCAAATTAAAGGAAATATAATCATTATGGACTATACATATAAAGAAAGTAGAATAATTATCTAGGGTTAACCCTAACCCTAACCCTTATGACAGCTCGTAGGAGATGGATCTATAGGGTAGGGGATAAGAGTCTAAGTTTGAGCGAATGAGCTTTTCTGCAGAACTGCTCAGCCTTCATATTACTTGTTTAAAGTTTTAATAAAGTTCATTTTCAAGTTAATACCTTGGTTTCCTGATCTATCTCTTAATTTGTAAAGTGTTTTTGTGGTGGTGGATGGTCTGGTTTGAGCGGCCACACCTGACCTGAATCTAGATGATTGGGATCAGAGTAACTGCATACCTGTTGCTCATTGTTTGGTCTAACAAGCAACAGGTTAAAACCCCCATCCCCACACACACTCAGAATAGGAGCCCTATCATGACATATGACACATGTCTATCTGCTCCTGGGCTACTTCCAGCTAGCCCACTCACTACAATAAACTGATGTTTACAACCTCTGTCTTCTGTGTCTCTGGCCTGGAGGTCGCTGAACATGCCACTTGGGTGGTGCATGGTAGGAGAAACTGCTACAGCTTTTTTTCCACAACATAGATTGGCATCACAAACAGGATTGAAGGAAAGAGACCATCACCGGTGCTGAGCCGCAGGTCAGGGCCGGCATGGATCACACAAAACAGAGTGGCCACTCATTTGAGAAAGGTGAGCAACCTTCTTACTTATCGGTAATAGAAAAATTGTGTGATCAGTACTTACCCGATCCTAATGCTAAACAGTAAGTGAAGTGTCTCTCCAAATTTACGAACCAAAGTATACATATGAGAAAAGAGAGAGGAAGCTGTGAATGAATATGCATGCATTAATCATAACACTTTGTGTTTTACTAAATTGCAGATTAAACTTTTTGAAAGCCTGGTAGTTTACTCAATTGCTGATAACATTTTTGAAAACTTTGTAGTTCGATAACTGAATTTTTTGTAGTTGGATTACTGATTATATTTTCAACAGCTTTGTAATTTACTAAAATTGCTAATAACACTTTTGAAAGCTTTTGTGATATACCGGATTGCTGATAAAAGTTTTTGAAGGCTTTGGGATTTATTGAAAATTGCTTAAAAAGTTTTTGAAAGCTTTTGTTGTATGCTAAATTGCTGATATTTCTGACAGCTCTGTGATACATTGCTGATATTTTCAGAAGCTTTGTGGTTTATTGCTGATATATTTTGAAAAGCTCTGTTTATTGCTGATATTTTCAGAAGCATTGTGGTTTATTGCTGATTTTTTTTTTTGAAAAGCTATGGTTTATTGTTGATCGTATTTTAGAAAATAAAATAAAACCTGTGGATACCGCTTCATGAGTACAAATTAAAGGAAAGGTGCTATAAAGTACTGAATGGGCAGGTCCCTAAGATACCACCTCAGGGAAGGGTCTCTTGAAAGTCTGAATGGTGGGAGTAAGTTTTACTTCTGAGATACATTTATCCAGAAAACCGTAAAACAAGTGATACAGCAGCTGCATGTCAAAAAAGGTTAGGTTGTGTGTACCATCCTCAGTTACAGGGAATGGTGGAAAGGATGAATGGGACACTCAAGGCAAAAATAAACAAAATTGTGCAAGTGCTAAATTTAATTGGGTAGATGCACTACCACTGGGACTAATGAGTTATCCCATTCAGGCAACAGAATGACCCAACTCTGCATGAAATGCTCACTGGTCGACCCATGCCTGCACCGACTGTACCATTCGAGGACCCCATAAGGGACTTCTGTTGGACTAATTGCAAATGGAAATAAGGGATTATATCAAACAACTAACTGCCATACATAAGCTTATATTCCAACAGGAGAAAAAAAAGGATTCCAGGACCAGAAGAAGACCCACCAAGGGGGTTGGAGCCTGACAAAGAGAGAGAGAAGGACCATACAAAGTAACCAGAGCAACAGCAATGGCTATCCAGGTGGAAGGTAGTACCACCTCAACCATTGCACAAAAACCGCCCAGCCAAGGCTGGTAAGGGTTTATGCTAGTAACCTCTCCATGTGAGCCACACCCTCTTCGGTGTATACAATATACTGTACAAGGGTGGAAGGTACCACTGGGAAATAGAAGCAATATTGGACTCATAAAATTACAGAATCTGAAGATGATGACAGAAGCAACAACTACAATAAGCCCAAAAACCCCACAAACATACAGCACACCAATACATGAATATCACAATGAACATCCATGTCAGTGCATGTTGAAGGAAATTTAATAGTTAAGGTTTTTATTTTTATGTCATATATTGCTTATAATGATCACATGATGTTTTGAATTATCCCATTTTATAACAAATATTAATTCAGGTACATGCCACAACTTATCGAGGAAACAAAACATGCAAGGCTCTTCTTAAATAACAGGCTTCTGCTTACATAATACTTAAAATTATGTTTATTAATTAATGTGTGTTACTATGTTAACTGTTATGATAATCACCATTATTAAAGAATATTGTTTTTCATTTAAAATTGACACACATTTTTATATAATCATATCAAAGGTTTGTATTTCCATATTACATGTTTTTATAATCACATATGTCGTAATAGATATTAATTCAGGGGTTGGGAAAGCTTAGGGTTAGGGTTAGGATATAACACATTTGGTAATCTTATCTTGCTTCAGGCGAGACACAGGTTGAAAGCCCTGAAAACATATAGGTTAAAAGTCCTGATACGAGAATAGGAGTACGTTTTTATGATAACAAAATGTGAATACTGATCATTTACTGTATCTAGCAGTCCGGCAAGTAGCCCTTGATGATTTTAGATTGTCAAAAGAATGTTAAGCTTAGGCTAATTGATTTTTTGGACTTAGTATCGGGGGGATATATGGGAGAAATGTACTATACGTTAAAAGGAAATATAATTATGTACTATACATATTAAGAAAGTAGAATAATTATCTTGCCTATATGCTATATGAATGAAATAAGCGTGGAAAAAAATAACTCTGGGATCAACCTAAACCAGATGGAATGTGTGTGTATGTTTTACAGAGGCAAAATATAAACTACAGCCATGTGGAGAGCATGTGTGTACATTTCACAGTGGCAAAAGATAAACATCTGCCTAAACAAGGCAAAAATGTATGGGATGTTATGACAGCTTGTGGGAGATGGATATACAGGGTAGGGGATAAGAGTCTAAGTCTGAGCGAATCAGATAGCTTTTCTGCAGAACTGCTCAGCCTTCATATTACTTTTTTTTAAATTTTGATACAGGTCTTTTTGAAGTTAATTCCTTGGTTTCCTGATCTTTCTCTTCATTTGTTAAGTGTTGTTTTTCCACAACAACTCTCGGTCTCCATCCACTGGAGGTCCTCTGTCACTAAGCTTGCATTAGACAAATACAACCAAACCTATCATGAACAGGGAATTCGACACTTTTTTTAGCGAGTGACTCAAGAACCGAATCCCAAAAGTTCAAGTTCAAGTTCAAGTTCAAGAGATTATTTGTCACATACACACACATACGGTCGTACATATATGCAGTGAAATGTCATGACACCCGGTGATTACGCACAATAAGCTCTATAAGCTCGAAAAATACGGAAAATTCTCAAATGTGCGTAATCGACACGTAGTGCTCGCGCAGGCGGCCGCAAGGGGCGGCGCCACAATCGCGATTCTGGGTTCTATAATTATTTAATATAATTCATTGTCTGTGTTGTATTAAATATAAATCTGAAGGGATTCAAACTTTACATAGCTACTCATAGTTCTCACTTTCAGCTTGAAACTTCAGCTTGTTCTGATGAAGACAGAGCTGCTATTCTGACTGTAACCCATGAATTAGATAAATTAGATGAATTAAATTAATTTGTGTTGTCTTGCTATTTTCATCTTGCAACAAAAGATCTAATTTCAGATTATTTATTTTTTCAAGTGGAATTTGAAACATTTTCACGAAACATTTCTCTTTATTGATGTCCTCCCATCTATTGTCATCTGTCGTCTGTCTTACTCCTTCATTTTCCTTTTACTTGCTGCTGCACCACATTCCGAAAGGGGTGAAATGAGGAGAAACTGTGACAGTCCAGTCACACAAATTCACCATTACCGCTCTACTGCAAAGGGAAAATGTTGGTATGTACCAGCTGCATTTAAGATTTATATCTATTCTAACATGCTATATGTTGGGTTTCTTATACAGTATGTGTGTGTAGTGTATATGTATATATATTGTATATAATATTTTGTTTGTGGGTGCATAGGTCTGTCGCAGTTGTGATGGAATGCGCGGCAATACCGCAGCTCTCAGCACTACCACTGTCTGTAAAGGAGAAGTTTTATGTGGTGCAAGCGAGCAGCCGCTCTCCCTTGTGAGGTACGGGCATAAAGGAGAAATATCTGTAGAAAACAGGAGGGAGAGTTGGCAACAGGTTGCAGCTGCTTACCCCATCCTTCAACCATAGAAAATTAAAGTAAAAAGGGTGCGCAAGCGTTTGGTGAAACTAGGAAATTGTGTGGACAGCGTCCAAAAACCTAACAGCGTTCAACATGTACCGTGTTAAATTTGACAGCCCTCAAGGCTCCCACCTTGATGGGAAAGTCTTCATTTGAGTTTCAACCCTGATGAAGACCTCAATAGTATAGCATTCATTTTACCGCATTCTTTACAGGTTCTTTACATCACACTTTACATTTTTTCAAAGAAGCCACATTTGAGACCACTGATTCAAAAATCAGAATCAAAATCTGGTTAATGGGCCAAGTATATTTTCACATACAAGGAATTTGTCATGGCAATAGATGGTGCATACATATACAGTGTATACACAATATACTGCATATACTTTATATTTCTGACAGAAATACTTACAGATATACATATACTAGAAACTCTAATTTACTTTAAAATGATGTGGCATCTTGGCTCTACTGCTCATCACCCCCGGTGAGGTGTACAACATTGGTGTACTTGGTGAGCTAAAAATATAGGAGTGATGAGCTTGAATCCCCCAGTTGGATAGAAGAGTAGAGCCAAACAGGTATATGCAGGGGAGATGGAGGGCAGCAAGCAGGCATTAAAGCAGGCAGCAAAGCAGGTAGAGCAGAAGGGATGTGCTATTTTAATAGGTCATCCCATAAGGGACGCTGAACCGTGTACCACCGTTAAGTTGTCTGACCAAACTAACTCCGCAAAATATGTCTCATTTACTGTAAAATGGCTTGACAATTGATCTTATAGTATGCATTCAGAATATTTGCATATTACAGATATCCTCCTCACACACATGATATATCATTATTGTGTTGAATTGTAATGATACACTTTTTTGTTTTTTTAACCTGTGTTGTCAGCATGCTGGGCATACAACAGAGTATTTGTATGCCATTGCATCTAGGACAGAGTTAATCTGCAAGTGGAGTTCAAGTTCTCAACCTGCAATGCAAGTCTTTATTAATTCTTAAATCATCAAGAACTGCTGCAATAACTCTGTCCTGTGGATGACCTATAGGATGACAAGAGCACAGTTTTTGGTTATAGAGAACCACCACCAACCCCCCTCTTTGGAGAACTATTTATCATGTTTGAGTCGATAAACAACTGATCACTACTCCAAGAGGGAGAGAATCAACACTGATGAGACAATTAAAAATAGAACCAAACAACATTTGCACAAAAACATAAACATTGGACGGCAACATGAATTGAAAAACAGTTAATTAGGTCCAGGAAAACAAGAACTACAATTGGGCACGTGGCCTCTTCCTGTAGTTATGGCAGTAAATGAGGGAGGAAAGTAGAGGAATGCAACCAGGAGGGTGCTGGGGTGCACTCAAAGCAGGTGTGCGTGTGTGCCTGTGTGTGTAAGGTGTCCACCGGTGAGTGTACATGACCTATCCCAATTGGTTCTGGTGTATAAGGTCTGTATTATGTCATGGCGCCTCCAAGCAGTGGAAAGTCTCCGAAGTCCCCCCCCCCCCCCCCCAAGCTCTGTAGCGACGTAGACACCCTACGGCTGCAGGAAAGCCCCGAGCTCCCTTCTCTGCGGCCACAGAAGACCCCTGGACCCCCAGAGAAGCCGGAGGGCCGCGGGGAAAGCCCCACACCCGGCCCCGAGGAGCATAACCCAGTCCCAGGGACACGAACTGCAGGCCCGGAGCCCGGCCACACCGACAGGCCAACACACCACCGGAACCGCCCGCTCCCTTGCTCGCCAGGCAAGCTAGCGAAATACCCATGCCCCGCGTAAGGGCGAGGCCCGCCCCTCTGCAGTCGACCAGATGCCCTACCTGGCCTGAGCACAGAGTGCCCATCCACGTAGCAGAGTGTGCTCAGTGCGGGGCACCTGGATGTTAGCAGCTCAGCGCCCCCAACAGGCCCCTGGTCAGCCCCAGCTGCCGAGCATGCGGGCCACAGAACAGAGGGTGGCAGACGGCACCCCCACCCACAGCCCGACCCCCCAGCGACGAGCGCTCCGGGCACCGACCACATGGTGAGCCCGCACCGAGCACACCCAGTCAAGCTCAGGACCCCGGTTAACAGGACCAGACGGAACGCCTAACCAACCCCGGCAGGACGGGCCACCACGCCCCCACGGGACGCAGAAGGACACGCAAGCCTCTCCACCCCGCCCACAGAGACCCGAAGTTGCGACCTGCACCACCGCCCCAAACCCGCAACCACACCCTAAACCAACACACGGACTCCAGCTGCAGGTACTCTCCAGGAGCGCGGTTCCCAGAATAATATATTTACAAATGTTAAAGAGTCACCACAGCGAACATGATCTATGTAAGTAATTTGTACCCTTATGTCAGCCCTTACAGTAACTGTGTCGAGAATGCATTAGATTTTTACAGGTAATTTATTTTAACTAATTTCACATACTATACACCCATTCATTACGATCTTAATTTCTTACATATTATTATATGCAGTTGCACTATTTTATGTTATAGGCTATTAAATTAGTGGGACTGAACATACCTTTTGTGTGAAAAGTCTGTAACTTATTTTATTGAGCTGATAAGTCCCCCACATTTTAATGGTTAAGACTTATCTGCCCCAAATCTCATACTGAGTCATCAAATCCTAGGTCTTTTAAAATATTTCAGGAAATATTCTTGGGCGCATTTTCTTTTATGGTTGTCATGTTTTATTTTGTTCTCCCTCATTCACACTTTGAAACAATTAAACAAACTTCCAACTTTATAAGGATAATGTGCCATAAAATCAATGAAGAGAAAGTGATTTTTTTTTCCCACTATCTCAGATGTTCAAAAATGAAAATGGTAAGACAAAGGTAATTTTTTTTTACATATTTGCCCCCTTTTGGAAACCAGTGGTCTGGCTTCACTTTTTTGCCATACCTTAGTTATTGTTAGAATGTGAATTGTTGTACAGAGGTGTATTGTTTACCGTAATTGTTTTAGGCTTAGTGTATACAATATTACATTTGACTACATTATTTGTAGTTTATTGCTCATTTTTTAGGTCCAATGCTGTTGTTTGTTAATTTTGAATGTTATGCTTATTTCAGTTGTTTATTGGTTAGCATTATGTTTTTGCCAGATGAAAATTTTGGTTGTTTGTTGGTAGGTTTATATTATTGTCAATGATTGGTGTGGTTCATTGTATATTGGCTGAATTATATTTTCTATTATTGTTAATGTTTATTTTATTGTGTTGGTTCAGATTATGGTTTCTAGGTGACATTTATTGGTGATTATTAGGCCTATTGTATATTTGCCATTTTTTCTATTACTCATTGTTCATTCTTAGGAGTCTTTTTTTCTCTTATTGTTATTTTATTGTTTATGGTTAGATTATTGTATATTGAAAATGTTTCCCATCTTCTAGCTAATTCCAGGTTAATGTATATTGCCATTTCTTCTTGTGTATTGTTGATTTCGGGCAAATTTGTTTTTATTAATTTTAAGTTTACACTTTGTAATATTTATTTTTCCATTGTTTATCTTAGGTTTACATTTTTTTTTTATTGTTTATTCTCCAGTCCTGATCAATCTTTCTTAAATAAGTTAAAGTTCAGATTCAGACTTAACTCTCCCGCAACAAACCTATTCCAAAATAACATGTTGGTCTTGTTCCTGTCCATCATAATAATTAAAAATAGGTCACAATGAAATTCAGAACATAAGCAGTTCAGTCCATCATATTTTTTTGATATACAAAACCCAAGAAACTCTATGTTGAACCATGGACTGGGAAAGCTGTTGTCGTTGGTCTGAAATAGTTGCTCTTTAAAATAGAGAACTGGAGAAGCTGAGCTCACTGCTGATATGTGCATGGATCAATTCCCGACAAAGAGAGCCATATGGGAATCACAGAGGGACCAACCACATATTAATGAATTGGAGCAATAATCTGTTCACCGAAGGGACTGGGCCCCGCGGCTGCACTCCATTTACCACCAAATGAATTTGTCGAGAATGGCTGTATCGATTGTCTCTTTGATGAAGGAGGGGGGGGCATTGAATGTGAATGTGAGTGAAGGTGGACTAGGGCCAGTGTGAATAAGATTAGAGAAGACTGAATAAAGTGGGGATAGGAGGAGACAGGGATGGGGGGGTCTGTCAGCAAAAGAGACATTAGCGGAAGCGACAGCTCAGCCAGAGAGGAAGGGATGCAGAGAAGAGACTGAGAGAACCCGACACACGCCGAGCTGACAGCTCCCAATCACTTTCAGTGTGAAGCAAAATACGTGCTGGGAGCCACGATGACTACATGGGCTGTACACTGTCAACACACAAAACACATACATGGCCTTTTACACGACATGCACATCTATCTGTCAATGTAAATCTGTCAGCTAATGACAGAGTTTGGTGCTAATGAGTCAAAGTTTTTGTTAAGTTTGCCCACTACTATGTTGCCCATGGTAGTGGTCAACACAGAAACATCAGATGACAACCCTTATCGACAAAACAGAGTTAATTAAGTCCAGCAAAATTTGAACAGCAATTTGGCACGTGGCCTCTTCCTGTCATAGTTATGGCAGTAAATGAGGGAGAAAAGTAGAGGGATGTAATCAGGATGGTGTTCAGGGGTGTGTTCAAAGCAGGTGCTGGTGGTGTGTGTGTGCGCCTGTGATGTGTCCACCTATATGTGTGTGTGTGTGTGTGTGTGTGTGTGTGTGTGTGTGTGTGTGTGTAACCCTCTGATTTTGTATGGAATGCAGAATGCAAGATGTGATTCTGGTCTGGCAACAACTTTTTATTGCACCAGTGCCAGCCCTGTGGTCCACATGGATACAGGGGACCGGACCCAATATATATATATATATATATATATATATATATATAAAATATAACAACAAACTAACAAATAACTGTGATTGTATAGTTTTGTTTCTTTAGTGCTACATGAAGCACACTGTCTCCAGCTTCGCTTCAAATCAAAATCTAAAATAAAACGATTATACATTTTACCAAGTAACAATGCAAAAAAATAACGGAAGAGATACTACATCATTATATGTATCTAGACAAATAATGAACTTAAATTACAACACAGACAACCTTACAAACATTTATAATATACAGGAGCTGATCTGTGAGGCAACGTACCAGCCCCTCTGGTTCACATGGATACAGGGGACCGGAACCGGAAGTCTCAGTGACTTTACCCTTTCACCGTGTTACCCCGTGTTAAATTTAATACTTGTAAAAATAAAAGTGCCAGGTCCAAAAATAAAAGTACTATTGAACATATTTTGGCAAACTTCACTCATTATTTAAAACATATTTACACTTTGGTTATGTACTTTGGTCTTGGGTAAAGAATTATGGTTATGAACTCTCCCAGTCTGTTATTTTGGTAAGGTTGTCATAGTAGGGCAGAAAAGGCCTCCAGACTGAAATTAATTTGCATTCCTCTTCAATGTTAATTTGATTTTTTTCAAGCTTCAAGTAAAGCATAATCTCTCTAAGCCATCTTGTATGAGACGTGGCACCGATCTCTTCCAATTGAGGAGGCTGAGAAGTTGAGCTAATAGTGTAGTAAAGGCAACCACATTACAGATTTCAGTCGGCCACATTGTGTCCTCAGGCCTCAGTCTAAACAGGGTGATAATAGGAAGAGGTTCGATTGTCATATTATACATTTCGTTAAGGGATTCAAAGACCTTCCAAAAAGTCTGAAGCCTTGGTTAGGCATGACCAAAACATGTGCAACCAGGCTGCAGTGTTAAACTTACACCAATTTGGGATCACAGGTGGGATCGGTGTTTGGGTATATCCTTGAAAGTTTCTTTTTAGTGAGATGGAGATGATAAGCTATCTTAAATTGCATTAGACTGTGTCTATCACAAGGAGTGTACTAGGTCAAGAATTAAAGCCCACCAGCCCACTGGTCCTCTGCTAAATACAGGCCTTGATCTTGTTCCTAAATTGTCCATAGGTTGTTCAGAGATTGTGGGTTAATAGCATAAATTACAACATATATCCAGGAGATGGCACCCTTGAGATTAGCATTAAATCCTAAGAGAGCCTCTAAGGGGGTACATCGAGGTTGCACTGGTAAAGGGTGGTAGCCTTTTTGTACAAAGTGCCTAATCTGTAGGTACCAAAAAACAATGGGAGTGTCGCCTACTTTTCTGACAATTGCTCAAATTATGCAAATCCCCTGTTTATATATAAATCCTTAACGGCTCTAATGCCGTTCCCATGGCAGGCCCCGAAAGGCCAAGTCAGACAGAGAGGGAGTGAAAAGATGATTTGCAAGAACAAGAGCCTGAAGTGAAGCGTTCTGCAACTTGAAATGTTTGCGGAACTGTACCCAGATGGGCAACTACAGGGTTTTCAAAAGAGCCTTGTTAAGCGATAGAGGGGCAGAGATCAAGGAGGGGAGTCTGAATTGAAAAGATTCCAATTGTATTCTAACTAGAGCTTCTGCACCACCATTGACTCACAATGTAATGTTTTTGATATTGCTAACCTAATTAGAGTGAAGAAAGTGATGCATAGCCATACCTCCTAACTTTTTGGGTTGTTTGTAGAAATCATTTACAAATACATGGGGTCTAGCCGTTCCATATAAAGCCAGTGAAGATTTGGTCCAGTGATTAAAAAAAAGTTTTTTTGAAATAAAAATCTGAATACTTTGGTACAAATAAAGAAAGGAACAGGAAGAGGAACATCTGAACAATCTGAATGAGGTTAATCCGGCCAGCTAATGATAGAGGTAATGAATGCCAACGGTGTATGTCCTGCTTGCACTGATCGATCAGTGATGTGAAATTTAGTTTGAATACCATCTTAAAGCAGTGAGGTACTAATTTATGTATGGAATCTCCTCTGGTTATCCCATCTAAGGCCTGACGCTAACGTAGAGAAGCTGCAAGGAGCTCGATGGCGAGCGCAAGGAGCAGGAGACTCATTGGGCATTGTTGTCTAGTGCCTCTATGTAACGGGAAATATCTTGAATGTCATTAATTTGTATTGTCGGCATCTAAGGATATCACAAGATCAGGAACAATCGAGCAAGTGTAAATGTAGATAATATCAAAGAGCCTAAGAATATTAAAGTACGAATGCCCGCCTCTAATAAAGTCAGTTTGGTCAGGCAGTACCAGATCAGGGAGAACATTCTTGTGCCGACTAGCAAGGGCCTTAGCAAGGACTTTCAATCCACATTCAAAAGAGAATGGCCTATATGATTCACAGAGCAGAGGGTCCTCTTCATGCTGGAGACAAATAGAGTCCTGATTCCGGGTTTCGGGGAGATGCACACTTGAAAAGGATTCAGTAAACATAGACATTAATAATGGAGATAGCTCCTTGTGAATTTCTTAAAAAAAAACCACTGGAAACTGATATCGTCCTGAGGATTTACCAGATTGCATACTTAACTTCACTTATAGATACACCTCCAGGGGGACACTCAAGGTCATCTTTCTGAAAGTCATCAAGGGTTGGTAAAATCAGATTCTGAAAAAAATAATATGACAATGTCATTGTCATATTCAGATGAATATAAATTTGCATAGAACTCCGCAAGGGCACGGAGCCCAAGGCGGTCTTAATTTGAGATATCTGGATGCTGTTTGACAGGCTTTGTGAGCAAAAAGCATGCGTGCTTTGTTACCAAATTCGTAAAATGTATATTGAGATTTGAATAACAATTGTTCCGCTTTTGAGGTACAGGCCAAGTCAAACTGTCTGGAGACAAATTACCTTTTGGTATAATTCTCTGGAACCAGTCAAGGCATATTGGCTGTCTAGTTGTAAATTTTCTGCTGTGAGTTGTGCTTTTAAATCTAGCCGTTCATGACTTATTTGATGCATAGCCAATAAATTTGTCCATGCAAGAATGCTTTTAGCGCCTCCCACCTGGTGCTATGGGATATTTCCAGAGATGTACTAGTCTCTATAAAAAGTGTTATTTTGGTTTGGATGAATTTCACAAATGTAACGTCACAAAGAAGGAGAGGATTCAGGCGCCATATTTTGTACGGGGCAATCAAAGGACAGAAGGCCATGGTCATAAATCACTAATCTTTGATAGGTGGGAGGACTAGAAAAAGGTATAAGTTTTGCATCAAAAATAAAGTAGTTAAATCTAGAGAAGGTATGGTGAAACGGTGAACAGAAAGAAAGAGCCCAACCTGTAGGGAAATGTAAACACCATGGCTCCACCATTCCATATTGTTCAATAAAATGATTAATAGCTGTGGCCATTTTAGTTAGGGGTGCAGGTTTGGATGCAGACAATTGAGTTTGACACAGTTGAAGTCACCACCAATAACCAGGGTGATGACTATTAATATAAAAGCACAGTCATCCCAGTTGCGAGCGTATACATACACTAGCAAGGACAACCAGCCCATTGAAAAGCTGACCCTTAACTAACAAATCTGCCCTTTGGGTCTCCAATTATTTTTTCACTTTCAAAATAAATACTTTTGTGTATAACGATAGCTGTGCCCCTGGCCTTAGAATCAAATTTGGAATGAAAAACGTTCCCAACGCAGCTCCTTAAAATCTTAAAACATTTGCCCTATATACTTGTTTCTCTTGAAGGAAGGCTACTCCTACCCCCTGTTGATCTAGACGTGCCAGCACTTTGTTCTTCAGGGTGATTTAAAGTGTTCATATTCCAATAAATAAAATTGATCTTTCTACCATATTCCTAACCAATTCCAGTCCTAATCAACCTTACTCATGATTTCCTAAGTTGCATTGAAAAAAAACAGGGCAGGATAGCAGGGCAGAGAATACTATGCAGTACAAAGACAGCGTTCAAATAAAGGGGATGTAAATAAATAAGTGCATCGTGGATTTACAACATGCACTTTAGCTCTTCTTGACTAACAGAGGATAAATAAAACACGTTTTTTCTAAATGTGGTTAGTTTGTGCCAAGCTTGTTTCCTATGATATTGTTAACATTTAACTTAAGTTTTGGCACTTTGTTGACGCTGTATCATGACATACACCATCAGGTTAACAATAACAAACAATAAGTAGATTGAATTAATGAACAACAACAAAAAGCCGATACTCTGATCTCATGCCTTAAAGTATAAAGGACATTTGACGCAGGTAACAAACCCTACACAGCAATAAATCCGATTACTGGTTTAGTGCCACAGACCATCATCCTTAGTCATTTCCCGGCATGTTCCTTTTCACCTCCAGTAGAATCGTGGTCTTAACAGCAGACGCCTCCGTCTGGGTTTCAAATATGTGCTTTGTCCCGTTGAAAACGAACCTGGGTCCCCAAGTTGTTTCTTCACCAGGAGGAATCCAGCTCTCTTGCGTAACACTGGGATCAGGGTAGAAACTGATCCTTGTCCCTCAATAAGTCAGCTGTCTTCTCTCTCATCAAATCCGCAGGATCTGCCTGATGATAATGCATACAGACCATCATAGCCCGCAGAGGACCTGTCGGTAGGTCACAAGGTCTGAAGCTTTTCCATGAAGGCCTCTCATCCAGTCACCCTATTGTTGTTCCTTCTAGAGAAGTTCTCTCACATGTGGCACATATATGCTGCTACTGTTGCTGCTGGTTGATAGAGAAGAACGTAACTCTGCTAATATTTCATCCTTCGCTACTGCGACCTCTTCTTTGATAGCCACTCTTAGCTCCTTCAATATCTGAATATCTGTGTGAGCTCTAAGCAAGCAGTGACCGTCTTTAGCCCGCTCGCACACGACTGAAATGGTGAGGTCTGCTCAGGCTTGTTGGTGTTTTTAGCCCTGCCACCTTTGGTAGACATTATTGCAGGTCAGATAATGACAGTGACGGTGATGATGCTTGTAGTTATAAAACGTCACAAGTTTAAATAAAAGAAAACGTGTTTGAAGTAATAAATTGTATAAAATACGAGAGCTTTGGAAAGACATACACTCTCCGCGATGACCGAAAATCCCCTCCTTATGGTTAAACGTAACCATCTCTAACCCCAAATTTTTTGGACTATTGGGGTTTTGGAACAATGGGCAGTCCCCATTGTGGGCATGGTGGCACAGTGCATTGCACTGCGGCCTTACAGCAAGAAGGTCCTGGGTTTGATTCCCACCTGAGGTGCTGCTGGCACTGTGCTCCGGCAGGTTATCTCCCAATTAGGGGCCTTCCTATGTGGAGTTTGCATGTGCTCACATGGGATTTCCTCCAAGTAAAATCAGTAAGGACCCCCACCAAAAACATGCTCATCATAGTCTGACCGGCGATGGACATATGTGACCAGGTTGTGTCGTTGAATGCCGCCCAATGCTCCTTGCTGCCTCTCCCAGAGGAAGGACAGGCCAGGATGGGTTAAATGCAGAGGACCAATTTCACCAGCCACCATCCAAAGCATGTTGTGTGTTTGCATGTGTTGTAGTGGTGTGCTGTGTGACGATTAAAGATTCTTCTTCCCTGGGGGTGCAGAACCAGACCCTGCCCATCAGGATCTGCACAGGCTTACCAAGGATCTCCTTACATTTTCATTAAACACTTTAAATCAAAATAAGTACTGTCCGACAATTATTTTAAGTTTTATATTTATCTAAGATGTATAATTAAAAAAACAGGCAGGTGTAACGCAGTAGCATAAATGCGTAATGAATCTCCAATGAAGATACCCCCGCTGACGCACAGATTATTTACTTTGCCACATGGATAATTTCAATCAATGCAAAATGAAGGCAGATTGCGCTCAGCTGCAAAACCTTATGGTGTATGGCAGTGGAACTGAGTGCCTAAGGAGTGCCAAAGATATCAACTGTAAACTGTAAACTGTTTTTTCAGCTATATAACTTTCACTCAAGTAAAGCCACAAACAAATAAATCTTTCTTTCCTAACAGAAGTCCGTAACAAGTTGATTCTCAGGGCTAGATTTACTTAGCGAGCTGCCACCCATAAAGTATCTGCATTTGGTTCTGTCAACTGTCAACCCTGATTACAGGCCCTATGATAATTGTCCAATTACAGGAAGCAGGTAAACAGCGGAAATTTACAAATCTATTTCCTAGTTTCTTTTCCCTCTGCCTCATTTATCTCGAAATACCACGGTAAGGAGAGGTGCTCCCACCATTAACCTGCCAGTTGCCGTAGGTGTAATCACTATTGTTACCTTTAACACAGCTTCCCGGATGTGTAGACAGAGGAATACTGTGGAAGAAATTCTTCTGCAATGATCGGTGAAGTTAATCTGCCCGCTACAAGAAAACAAAACTGAGAATATTCAAGATTATTTATTCTGCAGAATAAAGAGAAAGGTTCAGTGCTGCTCCAAAGCAGTGTTCAGACTAGTTTAATCTCATTTCTGATCAAGAGGGCTTTATACAACAACAGAGGGTGTGGCTTGGGTCAGAAGTCATTTACAAGTATGTGTCCCTCAACTGTCTCCCTGGATGCCAACCTCAAGCAATAAATTCACAGGAACTTGTAAATGACCCGGCAGATGCAGATTCCAATCCCTTACAATGCACCTCCAGGCTCCCCTGTGGGAACCACATGTAAAAAACCTTGGTGTGTTGTTAGAATTCTCGTTTAGCTTTGTTCACTGAAAAGATCTACCTCTAAATAAGTATTGTTTACTAGCCATGGTTGCGTTAAGCAAGGTGGAACAGGAGCCTCAATTAGGTTTTGCCTTGGGCCTCCAAATCACTAAGACCGCCCTGTGTGTCTGTGTGAGGCCAACCTGAGTGCGACTCTTATCTCTGATTGATTGCTTAGACAATATCCCTGCCTAGGCAGCTATTGAAGATAATAACAGCTTTTAACTCCCCACTTCTGCCCCCCTACCCTGCTCTCTCTCCCTCTCTCTCTCCTTGTCTCCTTAACTTCTTGCCATTTCTCAGAGTTTTGCCATATATGTGGTCCTCTCTCTCTCTCTCTCTCTCTCTCTCTCTCTGCTCTCTGCCCTGCTACTTCCTCAGTAGTTATTTCTGACAGTTGGACAGCCCCTGTAAGATGCCGGGGCATTTCACACACAATGATATCCATTTACACCCAGGAGTGCTTGTAATGACTCCAAATAGTCTCTAATGGCTCATAATGGGGACTTAGATTCTACTTCTGCAGGCATTTTGAATGTGTGATTTGTGAGCGTGTGCTCATCAGAGTGTGTGTTTCTGTGTTTGTGACAGTGAGTGGATGTTGTCGCAGTTTGTTTGGGGTACAGATGACTGTCTCTCATACTGTACAGTGTACCGCGAACAAATGAATTATCAACTATTTCTTAATATTAATATCTTATGGCCACCTATGTGGCCTTGTACAGATGGTGGATTTTTTTTTAAATTGTTGTTTTCTTTTGGTTTTTTTTTACCTTTTTTTTTTTAACCTATGGCTGGAACAAAAGTCCCGAAATAGCTGGAAGTCCTGAAATGCCTTCAAGGAAAGGTCCTCAAGGACAGCTGTCGCAACAGAGGAGAAAGTGCCAATAAGAAGTAATAAAGATTAATTGTTTATATGATGTATTTTGTCATCAGTCATATTTAATTGTATTCATTATAATTACATTATTATTTCTTCGGAGCTTGTCTTGTTCCGATATGTCTTTTACTATTTGGCCTGTTTATTATGTAATGTTATATGTTATGTGGTTGTAATGAATTGAATCTAACATAATGAATATCAGAAATTTTCAGACAACGTGAATGCCCTGCATTACTTAATCACAGTATGACTCACAGAATTGCGTGCACAGTCTTCCTCGTGAGACCGCCTGCAGTAACCAATGCTTCCAGGGCCATTACAATATTATATATGACTATATCACAATCACAATATATTAAATATTATTATATCTTAATATCACAAGGTAATAAAATACTTGGTATTCCCTGGTCTTTTTTTAAATATTAGATTAGATTCAGCTTTATTGTCACTAGCAGAGTACAGGTACAGAACCAATGAAATGCTGTTGACGTCTAACCAGAAGTGCAAAAGAAGCATTTAAATACCAAAGTGCTATTTGAGTACAGTGTTTCTGTGCAGTTATGTAGGCAAAAAAGATGTATTATGTACAACAGTGTAAGGTTATAAATACAGGTTTGTCAGGGGTATAGGGGGATTATGTACAGATATATATATATTGTGCAGGTTTTGGTCAGGTTATGGAAAATAAAAAAAAGTTTAAAAAGTACTGTGCAGTTTTTAGGAGATAGCAGTGCAAGGGCAATTGATGAAACAGTGCAGTAGTGAGTGTAAACAGTTCTACAGTGCAAAGCAGTAAATGTAAACAGGTAGACATTGCAGAGAGTGAAATGCAACAGGTAAGCAGGTAGCCATTTAAAAGTCCAGTGCTATACAGTGCAATAATGAGTGTAAACAGTTATACAGTGCAAGGCAGTAAATGTAAACAGGTGAACATCGCACAAAGTGGGATGCAACAGGTAAGCAGGTAACCATTTAAAAGTCCAGTGCTAGAGGGGGGATGGGGGTTTATTCAAAAGTGTTACAGCCTCTGGCAAGAAGCTGTACTTGAGCCTGCTAGTGCGGGAGCACAGGCTCCTGTATCGCTTGCCAGATGGGAGAAGGGTGAAACGTCCATGGTTAGGGTGGGTGTCAACCTTGACAATGGGTTTGGCTTTGTTTAAGCAGCAGTCATTCAAGATTCAAGATTCAAGATTCAAGATTTTTATTTGTCACATACATATACATACTTCCATACATATATGCAGTGAAATGTAATGCAACGCACCCGGTGATAGCACACAATAAGTCCTAGGAAAAAGTACAAAAATAAAATAAAATAAAAAGTAGAAAATTCCTTTCTAATAGACCGACTAACTGACTCCTAAAACGTAATACAGTAAGTGGAATACTTATAGAATAAGATAAGAAATATATAGAATAAAATACAATAAAAAATAAATTGAAATAAAATGGAATAGGTTGAAGGAATATGCCTATGTATATACAGATATGTGCATTTAAAGTGGCAATGGTATGTGTTGTGGATGGGGGGGGGGGGTATACAGCCAATAGTCCTATGGGCAGAGTTCACTACTCTTTGTAGTGCCTTGCGGTCGGCAACGTTGCAGTTACGGACCAGACAGAAATGCAGTTTGTAAGTATGCTCTCAGTGGTACAGCGGCAGAAGTTTGATAGAATCCTGGGACAAAGCTATGCTTTCTTAAGGGTCCGTAGGAAGTGAAGGCGCTGATGCGCCTTCTTCACCAGACTGGAGTAGTTGAGGGACCAAGAGAGATTTTCTATGATGTGGAACCCAAGGAACTTAAAGCTAGACACACGCTCCACCTCAGACCGCTGATATGGAGGGGGGTATGTGCCCTGCTCCTGGTTCTCCTGAAGTTAACAATGATTTCCTTGTTGTTAAGATCCAGGTTATCGTTTTTACACCACGTAGTTAGATGTTGAACCTCAACCCTATATGCTGTTTCATCCTCATCTCTGATCAGGCCCACCACAGTGGTGTCATCTGCGAACTTGATTATGGCATTGGAGCCATAAACAGGGGCGCAGTCGTGAATGAAGAGAGAGGAGAGCAGAGGGCTCAACACACAACCCTGCGGCATGCCAGTGTTCAGGGCGATAGTGGAGGAGGATAGACTCCCCAATTTAACAGCCTGGGGTCTGTTAGTAAGGAAGTCCATAATCCAGTTGCAGAGTGAGTTGCTGATGCCCAGCTGGCTGAGCTTGGAGACCAGCTTGGAGGGGATCACAGTGTTGAATGCAGAACTAAAGTCAATAAACAGTATTCTAACATATGTTTTGGGGCTATCCAGGTGGGTGAGCACTGTGCTAGATGGAGCACTGTGGAGATAGTATCCTCTGTTGATCGGTTGCGTTGGTAGGCAAATTGGTACAGGTCCAGCGAAGGGGGCAGGCAGGCTTTCAGATGTGAGAGGACCAGCTTCTCAAAACATTGTGCAATGATGGGTGTCAGTGCAACAGGGCGGAAATCGTTCAGTTCTTTGGCTGTAGAGTGTTTAGGCACCGGAACAATGGTGGAAGATTTAAAACTGTGGGGGACTGTTGATTGGGCTAGTGACATGTTGAAGATGTCAGTGAAGACACCAGCCAACTGCTCAGTTCAGAAAAAAAAATTGAATAAAAATAGAATAAAAGATAACAATCAAAAATACATACAAATAAAATGTATCTATAATAATATCTATATGATATATATAATTTATATGTATACAAATTGCAAAAAATACATCAGAAATTGTCAGGTATTTAGGACAATTTTATAGAATCGACTTATTTTGAATTATGAGGGGAAATGGATGTCTACATTAAACAAGTATTAATAAGTGTATCAGATTGTATCAAATTGAATCGCAGCAAATTTTTCTGTATTAAAATGTGTTTGTCACTGAATCGTATGGTAGCCCACATATCTGGATACGTAACAGATCGTCTTATAGGGGAGAGATGCACACCTCTAACGGGAACCATCATTTTTGAAGACCTGAGTTGAAATATAGCAAGCCTTTGCTTTAACATTGTCACTTTTTAATTGTAGCCTGTAGCACACAGTCAGTCTTATAGGGCAATTACAGAAGAACATGAACAATTTAAACTTTGGCAGAAAATAATTTTCCTGAAACAGAGAGAAAGTTTTAGATTTTTTCATTGGAATCCATTGGCTGTATGATGCAGGAACATTCAAGCCCTTCTCTCGTAGATACTGAGGGACAAATGGTGCAAAGAGCTTCTTGAACCGGACAGAAAATAAATTGTTCCATCAGTCGGAGCAATTTGGTAACTATAAAAATGGCAGGGACATGACATTGGGAAACAACACGTCTTAGCACTTTGGGAATGAACATCGCAGGCAGCCCGTAATCACCTCCATCCCCAGCTGCAACGTAGTCTGCGCAGGCTTTGAAGTTTTTAGCCAGCTTCTTCAAGTGGAATCTGCGACTGAGAGTAGAGTGGAGTAAATTCCAGTACACACCCATCTTGTCAGCACATAGCATGTTGTCTGTAAATCCATTTCACTTCCCTTTTAAGTGTCAAACACTGTCAACTTCCCCAAATAATAGTCCTTTGCTAAAGGCAATTAGCCTTGATCACTTATCAGCTTTAGTAAAATAGATAAATAAATAATATGTTTGGTCTTGATCGTAATTTCTTCTGGGATTTGCAGCCACCATTGCCTGATAACCAGTTGGCAGAAAAAGGAAGACAAGGCAGGGAGAGATGTTGCAAACAGACCAGTTTATTGTAGATAGTGGCAAGATATAACACGCCGGGAGCAGATGGAATATTGTCATGACAGTCTCTCCCCGTGTGTGGGAATGGGGGTTTTACCTGTTGCTCTAACAAGCAAGATGCAACCTTGATCCTGGACCCAACTACCTAGACTCAAGACAGGTGTGGCTGCTTAAACCACACCACATGTTTTCTGAGAAATCCCCACTCCCAATGCCTCCCTTTATCCCTCTCGAAAAGGTGTGCATGCATATTCAAATGATGCTTTCTATACCTGATATAAGGATAAGCCAGCAGACCAGAAGGAAGCGATATGAAGGGTTGTCTGCTTGTTGCTTATGTAGCTTATCCCCAGGGAAACACAATGGAGCGCTTCTCAACTCAGTGTTAAGTCTTCATACATATTGTATACCTGTACATAGGACATATTATCATGTCATACCAACACATTTAAACCAGTTTAAATAACTGCAACGGAGGGAAAGGAACAAGACACTATCACTGTTTTCTAGAAGTGGCAATGGGCATGTGTGAATGCGGTAAGACATGTAAGCATGTGTATGCACACGTTTCCTCTTTTCTCTATGAGCTCGTGCCAAAATAAGCAAATTACCATCACAGGAGCCAAGGCTGGAAATTCTGAAATTCATTAGTTCAACAATTTGCATAGTCTTGCGTTCCTTTTCCAAGTCCATTTGTGTATGTGTGTGTTCTTGTCACCCCATTATATGAGTATTTTGCACTGCTGGCTGTAGGCACTCAAACCCACTCCTACCTGCTTCTTTGTCATTATTTCCACTTCCCCTGCAATGGATGAATTAAAATGTTCCCCATCGCTCTGCATGGGTTTGAATTCCATTGCAATTCATGTTCAAAGGAACTGAAGTCTGAGAAGTAGAGAGTGACAATTACTGCAACAAAGGCATGACCGACAGGGAGAGAAGCTTTAATTGAGTTAAAATTGAGTTTATGAATAGATCATTCTGTTAATTTTAGAATAAATACAGTTATTTTCTATCAGAGGGCACTCTTGCCCACAAGAAAGATATTAAATCTATCATATAGCTTTTTGCAGCTATGCGCCTTTTTTCCATTTCAATTTCTTCCCATTTTTATACACATCTGTGCTTTTTTTGATCCATGCATTTGCAAAGATGTCTTTTTATCATGTGACCCGATTTACATGTAACCACCATATCGTAGATCATAGTAGAAAAAAAGAAACAGAATTTAAGTTCGCAAATCCAACTAATTTTAACAAACTATTTGAATGTAAACATTTAAATAATAAATTAAAACAGTCCCAGTCCCAAAATCAGTTTGTAATGTTCAGAGACAATTACAAGTTGTTAAAGTTGGAAGTAGTCTAACAGATAAGAACTTGTAAATACATTTAGCCAAATGCATGCTTGGCTACGTACAACTATACCAAGGCTCACTGTCACGTTTGCATGCCTCTATAGAAACTTTACATCAGTATATAGGATAAAAAAAATTCCCTGACCCCAATTCAATCTGACTTATGTTGCAAACGCTTGGCAAATGATTGAGACCCATATCACTGATACACAACATAAATATCAATGTGATATTTCAAGATTGAAAGTTGCATGTGCAATGAGGGCAGATCACTGCTGATATAAAGTGAGGTACTCAACATTGAAAAAAGTTGAGTTTTTGAATGAATAATTATTCAGTAAGGTTTTAAACACCTAGACTACGGAATTTGCAATTTACGAGCAAATTTGATATTGCAAAATGTGAAACACCAACAAGTGTTGATGTTTTGGCCATCTATTCAACATGGAATACAACTACTACCATCTGAACACTGGGACCAGCTTTGCTTTAACACATTCAGGGGCGACTCGTATAATGGACCGGAAAACAGGTCCACATTGGATCTAGAATTGAAGGCAGTCAGATGTGGAATGGTCTGTATAAAAATGGGGAAGATATTAAATAACAAAACAGCTCACTATATTATCCATTAATGGGTAAAAACCTAAAATCTTGAATATTGCAAGAGGAAGGTCTACGTTAGCAGAATCTACTGAGAGAACCTTGACCAACTAAAGTCTGTGCCCTGTATATAGGGGCTTAAAGTTGCAAATGCTATCTAATATAGAAGGGACAGATCATTGAGTGATTTGAAAGTAATAAGAAGGATCTCTTTGAGGAATCTTGGGTGTAATGCAGTCACAGGGTGGAAGGACAAATGCATATGCTGTTCAAGAGGAAGTGTGTCAGTAAAGATGGGCATGGATACTTGATGGGACAGTCGACACTGTTGGAGGAGTAATGTTTGCAACACCGGACAGACAAGGCTGGAATAACAATTGACCAATATTTTGATCATATTAAATACAAACCTTGTATTGTGTTTGTTGGGAGTTATCAGGTTTCTAAAATATGTTGGTCTAGCCTGCTTCATTCAAAGGTGAACCTGAAGATGTGATTATCTTATTTTACCCTCCTGGATACAGGAGAGCCTGCATATCTAACTGACCTCAGGGATAGTTAGGAAGGGATGGACCATAGACTTGGCACAGCAACATGTTTGGGATCTTTTTGCCATTCAGATGAATCAGTCAACATTTTTTGATGTCATTTACTATTGTAGCAAACTGGTCTGTTGTGAATGGCACCCAAATTGGAAAGTTCGCCAGCATTTGTCTGTGGAGATACCATTTGCTGGGCATAGCAAAATAACTGGCAGTACATTAAGCATGAAAATCACATGAAGCAAATGTGTTAAACCATGGATTTTCATTGATACTTTCTGGCCCTCCTCCTTAGGTAAGTCAGACTGAAGATAGAGAATAGCTTTGGCAGAGGCAGCAGAGACTATACTTCAGATGCGTTCCCCTGGGGTTGATATGCTGTTGTGTGGCTCTTTTGGCACCGTAGAGCTGGCAAAGCTCACTTATTAATAACAATTCAAACCCCGGTCTGTCAAAATACATGCTGGGCAGCCAAACATCTCAGTAAGACTGCTGTACAGGGCTAGGGCCATTGTATTGGCAGACTGGTCCCTGATAGGTATTGCAAGAGTATCTTTTGAAAACAAGTCAGTTATCACAAGGATATAGGTACCGGTAATCTGGGCATCCCAGAGAGAGGTAATCCACCCCAACTGGGTGGTTCCCCTGAGTCAGAGCAGACCATACAAGTTCAGTAATGTTCATGCCAAGTATGCCCTAATCTGGTCCCAGGCATTCATCATTGACAATTATCACACCTTTTCCAGGAACATGAACACATCATACAGTCCACCAAAGCATAGCCAACATAGGGGATCTCCAGGCCAATAGCATTGTACAGGGTTAGCCAGGGAACATCATCAGCACTGGTCACACCCATTCCTTCTAGGTACTTCCTGAACAAACTTTGGCTCAGGTGGCTGTGCTTTAGTGGGCGGTTTTACATACATTTTTTCAAAGTTATCCCATGTTTTTATCCCTTGGATTAACTAGCTACAGCTACACGTAGCCTCTCCTTCTAGGATGCCAAAAACAAAATGAGTTTGCTGCTGTTGAGTCAGACCTTGTGCCCTCAGCATGGCCTCCACCTGAGCCCTCCATTCTATTAATTGTTTTTTTCACCATCATTCCGCGCACACACACACACACACACACACACACACACACACACACACACACACACACACACACACACACACACACACACACACACACACACACACACACACACACACACTTGCTTGGTTCCTTCCCTTTACCTAGGGACCTTTTCCTACCCTTTACCTCCCTTTACCACGTCCAGCTCGTCCACAACTGTCCACCCAGTACCTCGTCTTGGGCCTTACCTCCGCTCTGTTGCCTGGTCTTCCGTCGGCAGACTTACTCGGTAGAGCAGCCTCAACTCCACGGTCCAAATTCTGTATTGTGTGTGTGAAGCTCCCCGCCTCTCTGGTCATGCCCCTCCCCCACGCTATTCCACCTGTCTCAAATCAACCCTAAAAATCACAGCTGTCTCTTATCACCTTGATCCTCAGTCAAAACAAACATGCAATGTTAAACAGCCATGCAATTATACCGACATAATACCACATAATATAAAACCAGTTAAACCATGCAATACACATAAAAACCAGTAAAACTAAAGAATAATAAATTAAAATATGTTAATGTTAAAAGAATGTCTTACCTTGACACAGCTTTTAACTCAGCGTGACTATTTACAATTGGGAATTCTCTTCTCTTTTACCCTTTTCACCCTCTCCCTCTGTTTCAATCTCTAAAACTCTCTCCCCAGGTGTTTTCCTTGTTCTCGCCTTCCTGTTTTCCACCTGTTCTTGTGCTCATCATTGGCTGAAAGCTGTCAAGGCACTGGCTCCGCACGAAGGCCTGTCTTTCGATGCCTTTGTTCTTTGTCCCATCACAGTCTGCCAGACTCTAGTCACTTTCACCTCACAACCTGACTTAAAACACAACACACACACACACACACACACACACACACACACACACACACACACACACACACACACACACACACACACACACACACACACACACACACACACACACACACAATTTCTCTCTCCACCTCTTTATTTTTTGCCAACCCCAACCCTTAATAGCCTAAGCACCGAAATTCACCTGCACTCAAAACTTCAGAGGTAGAGAATTTCTGTATGGACCCTCTGGATTTATAGATTTAAACTTGAAGAGACATGTCTGCGTACACGTCTGTGACAGGTGCACCCACAGCCACACAGTAAACACCAACCTGTGGTGGCAAAAACCCCACACTAACTTCTGTTTAATTTAAGTTACTTTAAGCACATTTAGAGACAGTGTACACATACACCGATCAGCCACAACATTAAAACTACTGACAGGTGAAGTGAGCACACATTGAGCACTGGGGTTTTCGGGGGTGGCTGGTTGCTGGAGGGTCGGTGTGGGGGCATGGTTGGCCGGATTGGCGGCCAATTGGGCCCCCTGCCAGCTGGGCTGGAGTCCTGGTGGCTTGCGCCTGGCGGCTTAATGTGTGCTGCGACCTGGTGGGGCTGTGGAGGGTGTTGCCGGTTGCCTTCCGTGGCCCCTGGGGGGCTCTTTGCTGTTGTGGGTGTGGGTTGGAGTGCGGGGGGTGGCTGTCAGCCTTTGCTCATGCAGTGTGGCTTTTCTGCGGTGGGAGCCCCGGGTGCTGGGGGTGATGGAGGGCCCATATATCTGGCGGCCTTCTGCCGTCGGCGGGGGGGGGCTAACATCTGGGTGCCCTGCGCTGAGCACACTCTGCTACATGGATGGGTGCCCAGGGCTCACAGCCAGGTTGGGCATCTGGTATTTGTGCTGTGCGTGGGTGGGCATGGGAGTCCCGCGGGCTCGCCTGCAGGATGGGTGGTTTGGCCTGCGGTGTATGTGTGTGCCCCAGAGGCGCAGGCTCCCCTTGTGCTCCTTGGGACTGGGTAATGCTCCTTGGGGCCGGGAATGTGGGTTGCACCGTGGGCTTCCAGCTTCTCTGGGGATCCCGGGGGTCCTCTGTGGCTGCAGGGCGGGGTGCTCGGGGCTTTCCTGCAGTCGTGGAGTGTCTATGCAGCTGCGTAGCTCGGGGAGGGCTTTCCACTGCTAAGAGGCGCCACAACATAATACACCAGAACCAATTGGGATAAATCCTGACACTCACCGGTGGACACCTCACACACACACACACACACACACACACACACACACACACACACACACACACACACACACACACACACACACACACACACACACACACACACACACACACACACACACACACACAGACACACACACGCACACATACAAGCGGTCCCATCACACAGACACACACACACCACCAACACCAGCTTCAAGTGCACCCCAGCACCCTCCTGGTTGCATTTCTCTCCTTTCCTCCCTCATTTACTGCCATAACTATGACAGGAAGAGGCCACATGCCCAATTGCTGTTCCAGTTTTCCTGGACTAAATTCACTCTGTTTTTCAATACATGTTCTTGTCCGATGTTTATGTTTTCTGTGTAAATGTTGTTTGGTTCTATGTATAATTATCTCACCCGTGGTAAATCTTCCCCTCTTGGAGTAGGTAGTGATTAGCTGTTTATAGACCCAAACATGGTGAAATGGTTTTTCAAAGAGGGGGATTGGCGATGGCTCTGTATAACAAAAAACTGTGCTCTCGTCCTCCTATAGGTCATCCACAAGACAGAGTTAATGCAGCAGTTCTTGATGATTTAAGAATTAATAAAGAGTTGCATTGCAGGTAGGTTGAGAAGTTGAACTCCACTTGCAGACAAACTCTGTCCTAGATGCAATAGCATACAAATACTGCGTGTTGTATGTCTAGCATGCTGACAGCACAGGCAAAAATGAATAAAAAAATGAATAAAATTTAAAAAGGCGTAAGGATCTGAGCGATCATTTTACAAATTGTGATGGCTGGACGACTGCATCGAGCATCTTCAAAACGGCCGGTCTTGTGGGGTGTTCCATGTATGCATGCGTGGTTAGTACCTACCATAAATGGTCCAAGGTAGGACAACCGGTGAACCGACGACATTGATGCACATGGGAAGCAAAGTCTAGCCCGTCTGGTTCCATCCCACAGAAGAGCTACACAGCACCAATTGCGGAAAACGTTAAAGCTGGCTATGATAGAAAAGTGTCAGAACACACAGTGCATCACAGCTTGCTGCATATGGGACTGCGTAGCCACAGACTGGTCAGAATGAACTGTGCTGATCCCTGTCCACTGCTGAAATCTACAATGGGCACGTTACCATCAGAACTGGACCATGTAGCAATGGAAGGTGGCCTGGTCTGATGAATCACATTTTCTTCTACATCATGTGGATGGCGTAGTTTGGGTTGGAGTCTGATCAGATCGAGCATCTCTGGGATATGCTGGAACAACAAGCCCGATCCATGGGGGCCCCACCTTGCAACTTACAGGACTTAAAGGATCTGATGCTAATGTCTTGGTGCCAGATACCACAGGACATCTTCAGAGGTCTTGTAGAGTTCATATCTCGACGATCAGATCTGTTTTTGTGACACAAGGGCAATCTACACAATATTAGTGGTTATTATTGGTGGTTTTAATGTCGTGGCTGATCGGTGTACATGATATCAAGCATATACAAGACACAGCACATAGGTTTGGTTTCATATAGCATACTCACACTTTATTAGTAATTTTTATTTTCTTATGAAATTTCAATATAAACATTGCTGTTTTGTCTAAATTCTGGAAGCGACTTGTTGGACTCCTCCAATTAAAAAGATTATTCGTGAAAGTTTATTTCAAATGCATGTTTTGGGATTTATTCATTTTCTTAAATATACAATTTATTATTTCAACCAAGAAATCATTGACCATTTTCTTTTTGTATAGTTATGCTTAATTTGGGTGTATTTGTCAACCCCCTGTTCTTATTTTAGTTTTTGTAGTTTTCTCAGCCAATATTCATACTGCCCTGTATCTATCTGTCTCTGTCTGTCTGTCTGTCTGTCTGTCTGTCTGTCTGTCTGTCTGTCTGCCTATCTATCTATCTTTCTATCTATCTCTCTCTCTCTGTATATACAAATGTATTTGATACATACACATATATATATCTATATATCTATATATACAGTATATATAGATATACTGTCTTTATAGATATACTATATATATATAGATATATATATCTATATATATATATAGAGAGAGAGAGAGAGAAGATAGCTACATATATAGATATATAATACATGTATATACAGTGTATACCTATACATAGATATATATAGAGTACATATAGATCACCAACTACCCATCCCTATTCATATACAGTACATCATTTTAAGCACAAAATGGGAGGTAGTTCAGATCTATTCAACTTTGATAAAGTCATCTGTGTTTATTGTCCCAGAGTCTACTTTCTCTTTTCTGCAACACTAGCCAATGGCTATCTGAGAATGGAATAAAAATTGCCTTGTATCTGTGTAATACGTGGCTAGGAATCGGCTTTAGATAACTGCAATTTGTGTGTTTTAGCTCCGAGTTCCATGGCTACCACTGCAATAATTGAATTACTTACTAGTAGACCATACTAAAGCAATTCTCACTCCCGTAAGCAGACACACACATACACTGTCCCTGTGTGCACACAAAGCCACCCCACACTCACCCTCACCTTCACACACACACACACACACACACACACACACACACACACACACACACACACACACACACACACACACACACACACACACACACACACACACACACACACACACACACACACACACACACGGATGAACACGTAGGCGTTCCCTGGGAGAAACGTCCTTTCCTTCATCTCTGTCATGAGCTTCAGAGGATAAGCGTAAGATCAAACACAGTAGCAGCTAAACCATGGCAATTACACTCTCCACCTGAGGGAGAGCGAGGGAACTAGGAGAGGGAAAGGGAAAAGGCAGAGCGGAACGTGTGTGCGCGCATGTGTGTGTGTGTGTGTGTGTGCGTGTGTGCGTGCATGAATAAATGTAATGAGAACAGATTGCAGATCACAAAATCAAAGCACTGCCGAGTTGAATGGGTTTTGGGGTAAGGAGAACATTCAGGTAATGTGTTTGAATAAAATCTGATCCACATGGACCTGCAGCTTGTTAAATGTGTCAATATCTGTACTGTTTGTGTGTGTGTGTGTGTGTGTGTGTGTGTGTGTGTGTGTGTGTGTGTGTGTGTGTGTGTGTGTGTGTGTGTGTGTGTGTGTGTGAATAAATGCTCATGTGCATATATACTGTATTTTGAAAAGGTACATAGTCCACAGTGTTTTTCATGTATTAACAAACACACTACACTTTAACAAGGGAGCATGTTCAAGTGGATTTTCTTGGCTTTTGGGTGTATCTTAGTTGATTCTGAAAAAAAACCCCAACATTATTTCAAGTGATGAACTTTGATTTCAAGCGATAAAAAAAAGCGAAATTTCTTTTCAAGTCAATTTTGAAGCTGCTTTTCCTTTCGGAGGTGCAAAACAGTGTCCACACGTCCCTGTTGTTGTGTTTTTATTTTTGTTTTTTTAAATGGCGGAATGGGCAAAGGAATAGCAACACAGCTGTAAACCCATCATGACTTCAGGAGAATTGAAGTGAAGGAGAGAGAGATGGGGAGAGTATTGGACTGGGAATGGCATGCTGAGACACCTATGTCTCATCTCTTATCCTGTGTGTGTGTGTGTGTGTGTGTGTGTGTGTGTGTGTGTGTGTGTATTCCTGTATAAATACATGCATGTGAACACACGTGTCAGTGTGGGAGAAAACAAAATGTTTGTGTCCGAAGCCATTGATTACAGGTTTCATTTTCCATTTCTTTTCCAACAACAGCAACAACAAAACGATAAACTGCCATCACATTTCCTGGTTCCCTGCTGGGCTCTTCTCTTCTAACCAATGGCCTTGCCAGGAGTGATGAGCAGTGGAGCCCAGATGACATAGTCAAATGATACATAATAAATAAAGCAAATCTGAGGGTTGTCTGTCAGAAATGCTGCTATTAAGTTATTTATAATCAAGCTGAATTTACAACATCAGTTTTGATCTTAGTTTCTCATAGTGAGCTATGTGGCCACACGCTTCCGCTCCCATAATGGGCCGGCATAATTAAGCTGCCTATGCAAAAATCTGTAGGGCAAACAGAATGAAATACCTCACCGAGGAGAAAATGAGGAGCGAGGGAGGTCATGAAAAGATGAAAAAGATGGAGTGGTAATAAGTAACTCAGGACTAGGGTGCGATACACACTCCAACTCCGTAAATAAGTGGTCATGGCTACAGACAAGCCCATATCCCGACATCTGAGTCATAGAGACCCGAAACGTGACGCAGCCTGTGTCGAGAGGCTCTTTCATTGTCACAAAGTGATCTCTGTCAGATTCTGTTTGGCCCAAAGCGTTTGAGATTGTTCAATCACACACCTCCGCAGTTGTGTGTATATATTCCTAATGGCCTCGCTGGGTGCTTTCTTTCTTTTGTATACATACATGAGATGCCTGTTGATGAGCTCCAGTTCCCGTGGAGTTCATCCACAGCGTTAATCTCATCAGAAAGGCATTTGTTTTATAAGGATAGAAAAGAAAACAAAGAAAAAAAATTAGGACAACAAATTTACACTCCCTTCCATAACAATATTGGGACTGTACTTATGTGTTCTGTGTGTTTGTACGTGTCACAGGGAGATTTAGGAGGGTTAGGTAGGGATTTTTATTTTCAACCTGGATGCTATTTTGCATTTATTTTCCAACAACAGCAATCATCCTGCTTCAACATGGTGTTTGATAATGTTATATTGTGAGGATTCTTTATTTGACAATAAAACAGGCATCAGATGATGAATGTGATTTTCTCTTAATCTAGATGTGTGTGTCTGTTGATGTTGATTTGCATAGGAACACATCCGTCAAAGCAATAAAAGGCACGTTGACTTGGGTCGCATGCAAAAAATCTGACCTGGTGAAACAATCCAAGAGGAGACAAGAATTTTTCACAGCAAATGTGCAGGCACGGTCCTGAAAATGCAAGATCCGGCACAACATGTGGCATAATCTGCCAAGAGCTCCAAAAAATGCAAACGTGCTATTGCAGTCGGGCTTGACAGCATGCTCATGAGTTCTTATATATATCATCATTAATCACTTTGAAAAAGCTTTGTACACACTAGGCTATTAAGTTGATAAATTTACTGAAACATTTTGTTTGGCGCATTCAGATGAGAATCTAAAAGGATGATGTCGTTATGCTCATTGAAATATACATAAGTACACTTGCACACAACTGACTGTATGCACGTTGCATGAACTGGGTGTATAAGGTGGTTGTGGTTCAGGCTTCTGGATACGATTTTTCCTTTAAAATGAGTATTGTCTTGCTACTGAAGATCCAATGTAGCTGCAATCAGCCATTTTTTGGTGTCTATTATTATTCTTTTATTAAATGCATTTTTGACTAGATTTAATGAGGCCATGATTAAAGGGCATTGTACATTGACTTTATCAGTTCACACCCCTCTTTCCCAGCTCATGGAAAATCAGCTGGAGAACAAAATGATGAATAAAGATAATTTCAAAGTAAATCTAAGAGTTACTCAGAAATACTACTAGTGACTTATTTATAATCAAGCTGAATTTGCAACATTGTTTTGATAGTGGTTTCTCATGTAATTTTATTTTGCAGAACTGTCTAGCCGATTAAAACACTTGCGTATTTCCTTAAAAGATATCCTTATTAAGATTCGACTAACGGTGGTGAGGGCAGAAGAGTAAAAAGATTAACTTTACCTCAAGGCATCTCCTGGCCTGGAAACCACCGAGTCACTGCTGAGAGCAATGATTTCAGAACACCCAGGCCCAAAAAGTGGCGCGTGGAACTAGAAAAGGCACGCGCCGAAATGGAGAGGTCCATGGAGAGAGCACACATTGACGCTGCAGAGAAGGCGGATGCGGCATGGATTGAGGCCACATAGAAGCAGGAGCTCTCGGAGCCCTCAAAGAGGAAAGGGAGGTGGAGGCCTCATCTTCTTCATCATCCGGGACAATCGGACGCCTCCTCACACCGGCACAGGGAGCGATGCAGCACAACTAGGGAGTATGACAACACTCATTTTGGGGAGCGATGTGGCAATGATCGCAGCGCTGAATGATCGTCAGCTCTGGATAGACTCCATTGGCCCTAGCAACAAACAAGTTGAGAACCACCTGACAGAATGCGGATGCACATGGCAATTGAATCCCCCACACTCCTTACACATGGGCTGCAGCTGGGAGCGGATGATTGCTGTCACACGCTGTATACTGGACGCTATGCTGCTCAAACATGGGACCGCAAGGCTAAACCAGAAGGTCCTTACAACATTCATGCCGGAGGTAACAGGGATAGTCAATGCCAGGCCTTCGACATGGATTTCCGCAGACCCAGAGCACCCAACCATTCTCACTCAAGCTACTCTGCTTACCCAGAAGGTTGGTGCACTCCCGTTACCTCCAGTCCAGTTCAATGAGAGGGACGTGTTTAACCGTCAATGGCGACATGTCCAGAGTCTAGGGATCACCCTTGGACTCGTCACAAGGGTTTTTCCCAGCGACGATGGGAAGGTGAGGAGGATCGAGGTAAAGATATGCAAGGACGGTGCAGCTGTTCCTTAGGCCCTTCTCCGAGGTTGTCCTTCTTCTGCCCAACAACTCCAAGGCAAAGGATGGTGAAGCACGACTCCCCAAGGTCCTGGATCGATCAAGGTCCCAGTGACCCCTGGTCACGGATCCTGGTGGTTTGACATCCTACAGATGCCAGGCGGGGAGTGCCCCCCCCCCCCCAGTCTTGAACGAAACAAAAAAAGCCCTGTGTGTCCCGTACCATGCCACACATACCAGCTAAAGTCCTCCCCTTCATTGTTCCGTAATTATGCTCCGTGACTTTTTTTCTCCCCCCGACCAGCTGGATCAGCAACCTCTCTGTGTTCCGGCGCCTCCTGATTTACAAATCAAGCACTGCTTGTCTCATCTCTCTAGGCTCAGAATTTGCTGACTGACCTACATATTGTGAAAAAGCTGTCAGTCATCTTCATCCTCACTATCATCTTCTGTTTGTGTAGTGTTTTTTGTTCTTCATTTGTCTGTGACATGCTTTTCTTCCATAGCTTAACAATCTTGAGTGGGAACTCTAAGGGTAAGTGGTCACATGGATTATAAGCAAGAGATTATGATACAGCTGTCTCTCACTTTTCCATGTTAAGGCTTCATAAATTGGGGCAGGTATTACTTCATAAATTGTTTACATCTTTTGAGGACGCATTCCTTCCAGTGATTATAAAGCTTTCCTGTTTCATCACTTGGTGTCATGTTTCCAACCAGAGGGACAGTCCCCTTCTTCCAACAGAGAGCTCCTCTTTGTTATCATGGTTTATTTTGCCTCTCTCAGAAGACTTCTTTGCATTCCACATACACTCAGTAACTTTTCCAAAACATTTGTCTTCTCTCTGGTCCTGGCCGATCTCTGAAAGTGAAAGGGACATGATTGGGGGGGATGGTAGTTACTTAAGTTACACTTAACCCGCGTCCGTCGGTGTTTGAATAATTGTAAGTCGCTTTGGATAAAAGCGTCTGCTAAATGTAATGTCATCTTATTTATCTCTGTGAGCTAGTACTCGTCGGAGACCCCGTCCATCTCCACGTCCTCCGCTAAATGGGCCACGTGATCCTCATCGGAGTAGTTGGAGACCCCGTCCATCTCCTCGTCCTCCGCTAAATGGACCACGTCCTCATCGGAGGAGGGACCCCCAGAGTCGACATCCTCCGCCTCTGAAACATCGCTGGAGGACGCAGACAAGAGAGGTGGTGGGGTCTGCGGTCTGGAGGGTTGACCCGGTCTGGAGGGCTGGTCAGGATGGCACTGATGGAACCTCCTGATGAGGGTGTGGTCCAGAATGTGCCTCGCAGGGACCCAGGACCTCTCCTCCGGGCCGTAACCCTCCCAATCCACCAGGTACTGCAGGCCTCTCCCACGCCGGCGGGAACGTAGGAGACGTTGGACAGAGAAGGCAGGACCCCCGTCAATAAAGCGCGGAGAAGGCGGGGGAGGCGCCAAGGGGACCAGAGCACTCTCCCGGACTGGCTTGACCTTGGACACGTGGAAGGTGGGATGGACGCGCATGGACCTGGGGAGCTTGAGCCGCACTGGGTTGACGACCTTCTCGATCTTGAATGGGCTGATGAACCGAGGAGCCAGCTTCTTAGAGTCCACCATCAGGGGGAGGTCCCGGGAGGAGAGCCCAGGTGGTACTCCGGGGCCTGGGAGCGGCGACGGTTGGCGGCAGAGGCGTTGCGGCCAGCGGCTCGGAGGTGGGCGGCCCGGGCCCGGGTCCAGGTCCTGCGGCAGCGGCGAATGAAGGCCTGGAGGGACGGGCAGGAAGCCTTCTTCTCAAGGGCCGGGAACAGAGGCGGTTGGAAGCTGTAGGCGCACTGGAAGGGGGAGAGGCCTGTCGGATACAACATCTACCGGGATGCCATGGAGGCGGACGACGTGGTACAATAATAGCTTGGCGGTGCCCTTGGCCGACGGGAGCTTCGGTAGAGGCACGAAGTGAGCCATCTTGCTAAACCGGTCCACCACGGTCAGGATGGTAGTGTTGCCGCTAGACGGTGGCAGACCGGTAATGAAGTCCACGGAGATGTGAGACCAGGGGCGATGAGGAACCGGCAGTGGGTGTAGGAGACCAGCAGGAGCAAGAAGAGAGGGTTTGTGCTGGTTACAGGTAGGGCAGGCATTGAGGAACCCTCGGACGTCCTCACCCAGGGAAGGCCACCAGAAGCAACGCTGGACGACCTCCTTCGTCCGCTGGACCCCGGGTGGCAAGTGAGTTGGGAGTTGTGGGCCCACTGGAGAACCTCGGACCGGAGGTCAGGCAGGACGAACAGACGGTCGGGGGGACATGCGCTGGGTCCAGGTTGGTCCTGGGTGGCGGCTCTGACCTTCTCTTCCACCTCCCAGGTGAGTGTTGCAACTAGACGGGAGGACGGAAGAATGGTGTCAGGGTCAGCAGCCTCTTCCTCCTCCTCCTGGAACTGCCGGGACAGGGCGTCAGGTTTGATATTGCGTGACCCCGGCCGATAGGAGAGGGAGAAATTGAACCTTGTAAGGAAGAGCGCCCAACGGGGCTGACGGGAGTTCAGTCTCCTGGCAGACTGGATATACTCCAGGTTCTTGTGGTCGGTCCACACCAGGAAAGGCAGCTGGGTTCTCTCTAGCCAGTGTCGCCACTCCTCCAGGGCCAATTTGACGGCGAGAAGCTCCATATTCCCGATGTCGTAGTTCCTCTCGGCCGGGGTTAAACGCCTGGAGAAGAAGGCGCAGGGATGAAGCCTCTGGTCGGAGGCGGTTCTCTGGGACAGAACATCTCCGACTCCCACGTCGGAGGTGTCCACCTCAACCACGAACTGCCGTTCAGGGTCAGGCAATACCAGAATGGGGGCTGAAGTGAACCGTGCCTTCAGGGCCAGAAAGGCGTCGTTGGCGGTGGCGGACCGGCGAAACGGTGAAGCGACTTGTCCTTCTTCTCCACGAAGAAGAAACCCGCCCCCGCCGGGGATGAGGAGGGATGGCAATATCGTATGGCCTGTGCGGGGGAAGGGATGCCGCCTTGGCCTTGCTGGAGACCTCCCTGAAGTCGAGGTACTCAGCGGGGACCCCCAACATGTCTGTTGGGTGGCTGAGGTGCGACGGCTTGCTTCAGGCAGACCTGATGGCACGCAGGACTCCATCCCAGAATAGCCCCTGTGGTCCAGTCGAGGTGTGGGTTGTGACGCCGGAGCCAGGGGAACCCCAGGAGGAGAGGGTGACAAGGTGAGTGCAGGATACAGAACTGTATCGTCTCGTGGTGGTTGCCAGACAGGGGCATGCGGATGGGCACTGTCTGATGGGTGACTGTCCCCAGGAGGCAGCCATCCAGGGCAGTGGCAGGTACCGGAGAAGGCAGGAGAACTCGAGCAACACCCAGCTGCCGTGCTAGGTTATCGTCGATGATGTTAACATCGGAACCAGAGTCAATAAGTATGGCGAGGGAATGTGAGCCTTGGGGCAGGAGCAGCCGAGCCTGGCAGAGGGGGCGTAGGTTGGAGGGGGATTTGGAGGTGTGGCTCACCAGGACCTCCTCCCTCACTGGCGAGCCCGGCCCTTTTACCCGACACCCGGTAATGTAGTGTCCAGCTAGACCACAGTAGAGGCAATGGTTCCCCACCCTGCGTCTCTCCTTCTCCTCTGGGGTGAGGCTGGACCGGCCAACCCGCATGGGAGAGGCCTCACTCGTGGGTTGACGGGCCGGAAGAGCTGGCGGCCCGGAGGAACCTGGAAGACGGGTTGCTGGGCGGCGCTCCACTTGCCTCTGACCCCTCTCTCGCTGGCGGGCCTGGATGCGTCGGTCGATACGGGAAGCAAGCTCAATGGTGCAATCGAGAGAGGTGGGCAGGTTGTGGGAAACTCATCCTTCACGTACTCTGCTAATCCCATCAGGAACGCGTCAATCTGGGCTGCCGGGTTCCACTTGCTCAGTCGAGCCTGGGTGCGGAAGTCGATCGCGTAATCGACCACGGAGTGGGACCCTTGACTGAGACCCAGGAGACCACCAGCAGCATCGGGACCTCGTGATGTCACCCCGAACACCTTGCGGAGCTCGGCGGCGAAGGCGTGGAAGGAGGAGTAGGCTGGTGTGCATCGTTCCCACTCGGCTGTTCCCCATAGCCGAGCGCGGCCCGTCAGGTGATTTACGGTGAATGCCACCCTGGCTTCCTTGGAGGCGAAGGTATGGGGCTGCAGAGCAAAGAGGATGGAACAGTTCATAATGAACGGACTACAGCCGTCTGCCTCTCCGGCGTAGCGTTCTGGAACCCCTACCCGGGGCTCCAGGGAGTACCCAGGCTGGGCCGGTGCAGGTGGGTCCGGGGAAGCAGGCAGCAGGATGAACTGACCAAGAGCGATGGCGAGCTACTGGGCAGCTAGCGTGGCGAGCCCTTGCTCGAGGCTAGACGCTGCTAGCCGAACGTCCGCTGAGGTGGAGGTTCGGACAGCCTCCTGGTGTTGGAGCTGTGACTCCACCCTTCCCAGGCGTGCCAGCAACTCGGGGTTGTGTGCTGGGTCCATTGTTGGCTAGATTGTACTGTAACGGGTGTGGTTAGGACCCAATTGCAGCACAAAGACAGGCAGGGATATTTGGTAATGTCTTTTATTTGTAGAACAGACGGAAGACAGGCAGGGGGCAGGCAGGATACATCGTCGGGGACAGGCAGGTTCGATAACGAGGAGTGCAGACAGAAGACAGGCGGAGTGGCAGGCAGGATACGTGGTCGGAGCGAGGCAGAGTCGGTAGCAGGGAATCAGTCCGGAGAACGCTGGAGAGTCTGGTGCAAGCTTCGAAGACAATCTGGCAATGGGTGACTGGTGAGGAATATATAGTGGTTAGATTGCAGATCTGGAACAGCTGCGTGCGCAGGTGAATAGGGTTGGGCTAATGGGACAGGTAAGGAGAGGGAGGGGAAAGTAGAAGAAGGCGGAGATCATGACAGAGCCATGTGTACTGTGCTGGAGTGTGACCCAACCCGGCTGGGAGGGTTTTCATATGTGTTGACTGTCTTGCAGTGAGGAGACGTGTGGTGCAGGAGATGTGACCCTGCGGACCAGATCACAACCCAAACAGACCTGACAATGATCAATTCTATGTTTCTTTATGTTCACATTTTGGCCAGCGAGCCTTTTTGTTATTTCTTTCAATAAAAACCCCACCATGTCGGCACCTCACAGTCTGAAGGTCTTCATCGCCCTCCCTGACCCGTATCTGTGGGTAGAGTCTCCCACACTATGTACGAGGGTTTACCGCGGGGATGGTAGCTCGGGAGGTAGAGCTGGTCGTCTAGTCATCTAAAGGTTGCTGGTTCGATCCCAGGCTCCTCCTGCTAGCATGCTGTAGTGTCCTTGAGCAAGACACTTAACCCCTAATTGCTCCTGATGGCTGCATCCGTCGGTGTTTGAATAATTGTAAGTCGCTTTGGATAAAAGCGTCTGCTAAATGTAATGTACTGCAGTTACCAGTGTTACATAACTTGCCAACCACCCACTGTCATTTTATTTCTTTTTCATATTAATAAAACCAATTTAGTTAATTTTCGTGTATCAGTGCCAATGTTTATCAAATAAAAAAAACTCTTATTATTATTATTTGTAAAATACTAAACGTTTTATCAATACTTAGTCAGACGCTATAAAACAAAAAGTGAAAGTGGCTGCTTCTTGCGCAAACAGCAAAGTAGCAGCATAGTCTGCAGATTCGCATTTCACTTATCAAGGGAGGAGAGGAGAGGAGAGGAGAGGAGATGAAGAAAGAAGGCTCTAGACCAGGGGTCGGGAACCTTTTTAGGTGGGAGAGCCATAAAGGCCAAAAAATTCTAAATGTATTTCCTTGTATAATATTTAATAAAATTGAATGCAACTTAATGCGTGTATTTTTTAAGTAAGGCATACATTTTTAACATATAACACATCTCTGAGTACTTAAAAAAGCGCTATATATAATACTTGTAATAATGTATATATAATAGTAATATTGTTGTTATACAGTAGCTAACCAATAATAAATAAAATACTTTTTACCATTAATGCGACTTCTGGTGCTGCATGGTTAATGGCCTTGTAGTCTGGTTCATACATAGTGAGGTTAAGCTTCATGCAGGCGTTGAGGCTTCCATCAGTTAAACGTGAGCGTAGGTTGCTCTTAATGTTTCTCAGATGCGAGAAAGACTGCTTGCATGCGAGTGTAGAGCCAAACATGGCCAATACGGCAATATCCACACGCTGCATTGTGTGGTATATGACGGGAAGCTCGTTCCAAGTTTTAAGAATCAGCTGGCCTTCAGGTTCAAGTTCAAGAGATTATTTGTCACATACATACTGAAGTTTTTTTCCATTTATGTCCACTTGTGTTCAGCTGATTGGTCCGACTGGGGGCAGGGAGTTTTCTTAATGTTTGTCTGTCTTACAGAGGGGATCGGCGCACAGGCTTGTAATCAGCCCAGCCGTGGAACACCATTCCTCCTGCGCCCAAGAGGATCATTATTATCAACAAATTATTATAATAATCCTCAGTGATATATATAATTGTGGCCTGCTTGCGTGGTTGCTTTTAGTTATAAGAGCTCTGAGACGGCGGCTTGAGGGGAAATATTGGACTTTCTGTGTGTCAGACTGTATGAAAATTGTGGGCTAGTTTGACATTTTCCTTGACTGACAGAAAATGTATTAAAAACAGACGGCTGCCTTATAGGAGGTCTTGTAGTTCCTGGTGCACTTGATGTTGTGGGTCTGTGAGGATTTTTTAGGTTTTTGTGTGGACTCTTTTCCTGACGATGATTTTGAAGCTGTCTTAAAATACTGTCTCCCAGTATTTTGCTTCCAGTGAGAGGGATTATCCTGAACCTGTGATTATGTTTTTTTTGGGCAATGACTGTGTGGGAGTCTCTGCCCACAGGTACGGGTTTAGGGAGGGAGATGGAATCTTTCTGGCAGCGGGGTGGCGACATGGCAAGAGTTTCATTCGCAAACATAAACAAAAAGGCTCGCTGGCCAAAACCGATAACATAAAATACCATGATTAATCACAGTCCAGGTTTCCCAGTTTTGGTTGCGATGTCCAGAGGCATTGCAACATGCTGCATCACACTATCCCCACTGTAAGACAAGACAACACATAAGAAAGCTCCCCCAGCCAGGTCCGACCAATCAGCACTAATGAGGCTGATCGGTGGACCCGATACAGCTACATAGTGGAAGAAGCCAATGTTCTGTGCTATTTTGTTTGTTCATAAGTAATGCCATGTTCAAACACAAGGGCTGTGAAAAACTGGAATAGCAATTCAGCACGTGGCCTCTTCCTGTCATAGTTATGGCAGTAAATGAGTGAGGAAAGGAAAGGGATGAAACCCGGAGGCTGTGGGTTTGTTCAAAGCAGGTACTGGTGGTGTGTGTGTGCCTGTGATGAGTCTGCCTGTATGTATATGTGTGTGTGTGTGTGTGTGTCATGTGTGTGCATGTGATATTGCACCGGTGAGTGTACGGGACTTGTCCAAATTGGTTATGGTGTATAAGATCAGTATTATATCCTAGTGCCTCCAAGCAGTGGAAAAGGCCCCGGAGCCACCCCTGAGGGCTTCAGCCATATAGATATCCCACGACCGCATGAAAGCCCCGAACACCCTCCCCTGCAGCCACAGAAGACCCTTTAGCCATCAGAGGAGCCGAAAGCCTGCAGAGCAACACCCACGCACGGCCATGAGGATCATAAGCTAGAGGTGAAGTAGACCTGCATCTCCAAGGTGAACAGATACAACCCACCCCTATTTGCAGGCACAAGACGCAGCCGCAGGTGCAGAACCAAGGCCGGGTATGCCAGGCACGGACCGCAAGCACGGAGCCAGGTCCCACGCCAACAGACCGACATCATGCCCGAACCGGCCCCCACAACCACAAGTGCAAGGCCTGTCCAACCACAACCGGCCAGATGCCACATCCAGACACAAGCCCAGAGCGCCCATCCACGTAGCTGAGTGTGCTCAGCGCAGGACACCTGGATGTCAGCCCCCCCGCACCAGAGATGTGGGTCCTCCACCACCCCGGGCACCCAGGTCACCTGCTGCAGAGAGGCCATGCAACGGCAGCAAAGGCTGACAGCTGCCTCCCGCTCACCAACCCACACCCACGACAGCAAGCAACCTGAGGGGGGACTTATTCTTGAAGTTATATCTTCTGGACACTCAAACAGAACTGCTAAATGAGCAATATCTCCAGTATGATATGTTGGGTCAGATGGTGGGAGAAGCAACTGCACAGACCTTATGAGCCCAAGTGCGTTGGGAGTGTTTGCTGACAACACCTACTCTGTTGATAATTAATTCACAGATCTTCTCTTGCCTCCTATAGGAGGTTGTGGCGACATTGAGTCCAAATCAACCTGGCTCAGAACCTCCATGATGAGCCATGATGAGCTGTTAGGGGTGGTTTCTGCCTTTCATTGCAGAAACCAAGTCCACCCGTTGGTGGACGCAAGTAGTGAAGGTGGCTGTCAATGAGCAGGAGGGTTTTCAGACATGCGTAGCACAGGAGTTAAATTCAGTAGATAGGTTCCAGCAGGCGAAAAGAGCAGAAGCAGATGTAGAACATGAACCCGGCGGCATAGAATGAGATTAGAGAAGCCATGGAGAATGACAGTTTGCTGGATTCAAAGTGGTCCTAGAAAACCATTGAGGAACAAGCGAAGGCAGAGCATCGCCTATTATCCTCTGGCCGCCTCTTTCCTCTCTTTGGAGATTAACCAGGCATATTGCCCTAGGACCCTGGGGTAAATCCAGGATGCACTAGAGGGACTACATCTATTTGCTGATCCCCCAGGAGGAGCTGGTGTTAGGTAGGAAAGGGATATTTAGGCTGCTCTTCTGACCCTGTTGCCAGGATAAATGTGTCCGTTTTAAAAGGATAGACCATTGGTTTGAGTTCATTTGAATACATCTTATGATTGTTTGCACTTTAAAATGGTGTTTTCTATACACTTCTCTCTGAGCCTTGTTGGGGGCCAATGGGTAGCTATAACATCCTACAGAAAACATAATGGAACAAACATTGAAACCAAAGGCAAATGTATAACTAACTACATGGAAAACTTTCTGACTCATTAATTGTTTACCTGCTTGGATGTGACTCCCTAATAGAAAGAGAAACAGGAAGAGAAACTGGGGGGTGGCAGAAGGGAGGAATAGCAAAGTGTAAAGAGGGAACGCAGTGTGAGGGTGCTACGAGGAAGAGAAAGGGAAGGCAAAGGAATCAGTGGAAGAAAGATAAAACAGGAAGTCAAAGGGAAGAAAGGGTGGAAACTTGCAATGAGTAGATGAATGATGCTACTGTACGTTTCTTATCAGGTTTCTGCACATGGTGAGTGTGTGTGTGTGTGTGTGAGTGTGTGTGTGTGTGCGTGTGTGTGTGTGTGTGTGTTGGTGTGCATAAACACAGCTGTATTGGCCTTGTGTAATTCTCTCGCTCGGCAAGTCTGTTTTTCTCGCCCCCCATTCCTCATGCACTCCCTCCACGTCCTTCTCTCATAGAGCGATCCCGTTAAATTGACAGGCTGTATTGAATTGTCATTGTGTCTCGTGATATTGTTGCAGACAAATTCACACACCGGTGAAACATTTTCCGCAGTAACAGCAGCACCTTGGAAACAGGATAAGTTCAGATTAAACTATTAAATACTTTTTTTTTTTAACCTTGGCATTCATCCCACGTTGTTTATCCAGTTTTCCAGACCTTCTGTCGGTGAAAGGCTCGCATGTAGGTGTGTTTGTGCGTGCGTGTGTTCCTCTTTGTATGGTTAAAATGTGAGCCTAATCTTCTGTGTGGGCAGTATTAATACGCCAACGCGCGACTATACGTGTTGCTTATGTATGTCTAGGGAAGTATGAGATATGCGTCCTTTATTTAATGAATCGTCCTTTTGCCCACTGATATCCAAAGTGCAGCAAATGCAGAGCCTATGATAACAGAAGGCAAATGCAAATGCAAAAATTCTTATGGATTGAATTATTTCCATCTTTATTCCTTCTAAGATAGTGTCAACAATCCTAAAAAATTTACAATAATCCATCTCAAATGAGATGCTTTGCAGATGTGAATCACAAGCACATGATGCAATGTTGATTTATAGATTAGAAAAACGATTTAATGTTACCACAAAAAAATTCAGCCACTTATATTAGAAAATATATTTCAAATGTTTCACTGACAGGGACTTCTACTGTATGTTCTGTATTCTTCTATAGCCATCAATATTAATATTATAATTTTTTTTATTAAACAGTGACCAAAAGGGTTGGCAGGATGAATAAAATAAACAACATAAATACATGATTGACATTTTCCAACAAAGTATACTTCTTTGAAATGTATGGACACTAAATTCACTGTACAGGTCATTGTATATACATTCTACCATTGGCATATCTACTATAAATAAAACTGCTCTGTACAGGCATTTGATTGTGACTGAATCCGACACACCATAGATGTACAAAACATATTGGGAATTGTCGCCAGAATAAAATTAAGATGATTAACAAGTATATGTAATATATAATACATGTAATGGCATACATGACCTCTAAGGGTTTTTTTAAATTCTCTAATTGATGTTTTTACAGGTCCAGTGCTTGCTTTGCATTCAGCAGTTGGCGCATAACAATAATAGGTCTTTAATGCTGAGGCATTACAGAGCTAAGCATGAGAGAGTGTCCATGCACAACACCAACAGCCAAGGTGGAACCTGTACTTAAACTTAGCAGATGTTTAATTAAACCCACTGTGGAAGATTTTCTGAAGGCCTTCTTTGGAGCTTATAAGTTTGTTGGTTGGGAGGGATGAGTGTGGAGAGAAATAATTCAAAGTACTACTTCTTAAAGATTTAAGTAAATTTAATAACAGCTGGGTACTTTGTCCAGGTGGCCATGACATGATGTACAGGAGAAGTACAAAGAGTTTGTGGCATTAGCAGAAGTTTATAGGCCAAACATAAAGGTGTGCCCAAAGACATTTGGGTATCGTCTTACCGACTAGCCCCTAGTTGCATACAATACATGATGTGTTGTTCAGAGCTAAGCAAAAGGGGAGTGAGAAGAGGAGTAAGAAAGAAATGCACAGCTGGCTACTCTAAGCAATTCAAAGTTCAAAATTAAATTCAAAGGAGCCTAGTACTGCCTTTTACGAGCTGGAGAGTCTTATCTTTTACGCACAAACTGAACAAAAAGTGAGTGTGATATGGCCTTCACAGGCTGGAGAACAGACATAGCAAGATGTTCCCATAATTCCGTATGTGAGCAAAATGAAATAACATTTATTGGTAATATAAGCACGAGTATTATGTTATATAAGTCTGAGTAAATAAAAGTAATTTGAAGATATCTTCTTCACCACCACCACCACTTAAGTTATTGATTTGTTCCTGAAAAGAGAGGTTCTTAAGAAAGACCTGTGGTTCATGACTATATTATATGAATGACAGGCCTATTTCATTTGAATGAAATCGTGAATTTGCATCATGAATTTTAATCATTAACATGAGTAAATTTTTTTTTGTCTATATCTACATTTTTCAGAGATTCAGAGATTTTGTGGCAAAGCTTGAACCCCAGTGTATTTACATGCATTAATACCCAGATGAAGCTCAATATTCGGGTTAAGATAATAATGCGTTTAAGGTGTTTACATGAGTTTAGAATAATGTGATTTCTGAAAAACAAGTTCACATGGCGAGTGGTGTAGTCGGTTTATTGACGGGAAACCTCTATCTCCAAACCTCTTGGACAATTTTTTTGAATATGTCCCCCTGTTCGGTTCTTGCGCCTGTCCAAAAATTTCATCTCATCAAACTCAACATAAAAACGCTCTCACCTTCCGTTCAAAAGTGTGTGCGTTTATGGAATCGTTGGGTTTTGTGGTGCATGCGCAGTTTGAATAAGCCGATCATATCCAGGTTAAGGTGTTTACATGCCATAATAAATCAAATGATTGAGGAGAAATCCAGGTTGGTTAATTAGTCATGCTTGCACCTATTTAAAGTTTAACTTGAATTAGATCATCCGGGTAAGCTGTTTACATGACAATTGCAATATAATGAATATCGCTTTAACCTGATTATGATCGCTTTATTCAAGTGCATGTTAACGCACTGAATGGTGGGAAAATCATATGAGGAGGAGAAGGCCAAGGCAGAGATGCAGAAAGTAGAGGCTAACCTCTGATATGGAGACCTCCATTGTTATGGATGCGTATCTGGCCAGATGTGCACCCATCATGCATATCTGGCAGTTACATGGCGTCATGTTGGTAAAATTGAGAAGAAGCTATTTGCCCAAAGTCCACACAGCTGAGAATACACAGCTGGAGAAGTCAAGAGGTTTGAAGAGCTGGATATTAAAGATAATATGTCCTGTAACCAATGCAAATGCCATATGATTGCTATAGCCAACAATTTTAAGCTTTGGCATGTTGTTCGCATTACACATGCCCTTAATCTGGCTGCTGGGTGGTTCTGACTCCTGGCCTTGAAACATGAGAACAAGGGCAAGAACAAGAAATTTCAAGACCAGCGCTGTGACAAATTAAAGATTGAGGCAAATGCAGGAGCAAAAGGGTCACTGTTGGAGAATTCTCACTGCTTGGTCGATGAAGTTAATCTGCGCGTTACAGGAAAACAAACTGAGAGCATTAAAGATATTTATTCTGCAGAATAAAGAGAAAGATACAGACATGCTTCAAAATAGTGATCTGATCAGTATGCCCTTGCTTCTATCGAAGAGGGTTTTATACCGATGAAAGGTTGTGTGCCATTGGTTAGGTGTCATTTACAAGATTATGCCCCCTCAATCATATACCTGGGTGTTTCTCTCATACAATGGTTTAACAGTCAAACTTCGGTCACAGATAAAATCTTACTGTGCTATTTAACACACCACAAAGCTCTGTCAAGCCCCCTGGGGCTACCCTTATCTCCATACAAGATTTAGTGAAGCTGGAATGGGATCTGGTCTTTATAATACAGTGTGGTATTATCTGAATGAACAGTGTCTCTTCATATGAGCTCATTCAAAGCCCCAAAGGCAATATGTTTTTATTTTTATTATTTTTTAACCTTTGCTGTCAGCATGCTGGGCATACAACAAAGAGTATTTGTATGCCGTTGCATCTAGGACAGAGTTAGTCTGCAAGTGGAGTTCAAGTTCTCATCCTGCAATGCAACTCTTTATTAATTCTGAAATCATCATGAACTGCTGCAATAACTCTCTCCTGTGGATGACCTGTAGAATGACAAGAACACAGTTTTTGGTTATAGAGAACCACCACCAACCCCCCTCTTTGGAGAACTATTTATCAAGTTTTGGGTCTATATACAACTGATCACTACTCCAAGAGGCGGAGAATCACCACTGGTGAGACAATTAAACATAGTAAATTTGTAGTCTAACCACCTCATTTGGTGTTTTTAAGTTATTTTTTCTTGTTCAGTGAGAGAAATCTAGTCTCTGCTGGGCTTTAACGAGTGCATCGAAGTCGGGTTGAATATCTGAGTTGGAGATGCAAAGCACAGCTGACAGATGATCATCAGTGAGAGAGGATCTTTACCCGGATTTTGTAAACTTCATCATTGAAAATGGTTGTTCACATATGTAGCTAGAGCCAAAGATAACCAACATCTTCTGAGCAAAGATCCTGACTTAAAGTGCTCTGCCTCAGACTGCAGGTCAATGAGTTCCAGCTGAACATCACTGGGTGCATTATCCACACTGCAGGTAAAGGGAGAGGAAATCACATGCTTTTCATCCTCGATTGTTCTGAGCTCTTCAAATCGCCTTGAAAACTCACCATGCAATGCTCCTAATATGGATGAGCACCTGCAGAAGTGATCAGCTGATGGTGTGACTTCTTTCAGGGTTTGCATGTGAGTAAGAGTGTTGCTTCCAGTTGGCTTGAAAGAAATTGCATCTTTCTCATGAAAGCCTTCACCAGGCTATGCATTTCATGAACAAAAAGGCCTTGCAGTTTGGTGTTCAGTTCATTCATCAGTGCAGTCACATCAACAGCAAATGCAAAATCTGCCATCCAGTCCTCATCTGAGAGCTCTGGGATGCCTTTGCCTTTCTTCTCACAAACCTCTTGAATCTCGGCTTTCAGGTCCCAAACTCTTTTTAGCACTTTGCCCAGGCTGAGCCATCTTACAGCTGTGTGGTAGCTGATGTCACTTTGCTCAGTCTCATGCTCCTCCAAAAGTGCGACAAACTGTCTGTGATTCAATGCCCGTGCCCTGATGAAGTTTACTGTTTTAATAACAACATCAATAACATGGTTAATTTTTAGCACTGACTTGCACAACACCTGTTGGTGTATAATACAATGCAAAAATACCAATTTCTGATCAGTGTCGATTTCAGTCACTTTATCTTGCATACGTTCCAAAAGTCGGACATTTTTCCCTGTAAGATTTGGACAACTGTCCGTTGTGCCAGTCTGTCCCATTTCAATCCCAGGGTGTCCATGCACGCATTTACCTCCGTAAAAAGATCGCTCCCTGTCGTTGTCTCTTTCATCGACCGCATTGCTGCCAGCTCCTCCGTAATCTTGAAGTCCGTTATCCAACGGACAAATATTAGTAGCTGGGCTGTGTCGCAGACATCATAGCTCTCGTCCAAAGCCAAGGAGAAAAAGTCAAAACTTGCCACTTCATGTTGCAGCTGAAGCTCCAGATTCCCCACAATTTCCGCGATCCTTCTCATCACGGTTCCGCTGGACAGCGGGACTTGCTCAAATGCTCCATTTTTTTCAGGGCATATTAGTGCTGCAGAGTCCACCAAGCACTCTTTGACAAACTCCCCCTCTGTGAATGGCTTACTGTTTCTGATGATTTTGTGGGATATCACAAAGCTGGTCTTGGTTGCTGCATCCCTGGACGTGTGAAGCTTGGTAAAAAAGCCTTGCTGCTTTTGCAGCTTAGCTAGCAAAGCTTCCGATGTCTGCACCCTTTCAGAATCAGTCAAGCTTTTGTATTTCTCTGCGTTTTTTGTCGCGTAATGCCGACTCAAATTGTAGTCCTTAAACATGGCGATCTGCTCCCCTCCAATTTTTGTTGAAAAGCCTGCATTCAGCATCTACCTTTCTTTTTTTAGCATGAGCGGACATTTTTGAGGGCTAAAGTTGTGTTGTGACCTGCTTGTGACAACGATCCAATCATGTGCATGTCTTGATATACGTATTGCGTCATTATGTACGTGAATAAAAAACAACTTCAAAATAAAAGCAATGCAGCTTTAGTGCAGGCATGAGCTAAAATTTGAAAATATGTTTATTTTGTTATTTCCAATTAAACTTACACGGGCCGGTCAGAGTCAACCAAAGGGCCGTATGTGGCCCGGGGGCCGTTCAATGCCCAGGTCTGTTCTAGAGAATACGCATATAATTTACCACCCCACCAAAGTCTCTCTAGAATCGACCTTTTCTTAACATGTAACTCCGCACTGTCCAAAATCACTAATCCTGAAATCCACCCTATTGTAATTTCCGATCCTGGGCAGATTCGTTTCAACCTGATAAATGAAACCGACCGGAACACTCCCGGCAGGTGGCGGTTTAACACCTCACTTTTGACAGATAAAGAATTTAACAATTTCTTCTCCAGGGAATGGACTTCCTTCATTGAACTGAATGACTCCCCGGAAATTCCACCATCCTTATGTTGGGAAACAGCTAAGGCAGTTCTAAGAGGTAGTATTATTTCATTCTCCACTCACAAGAAAAAGAAAGGACAAGAATGCCAAAATAAACTCGAACAGCAACTAAAGGAGTTGCACTCCCAACAAGCCCACTTATCCTCTGAGCAAATCCGAAATGATATCCGGACAATTACATCTCAACTTCATAGTATCATCCATCAAAAGACACAATTCCTTATGCAACGAACAAGAGCAAATTATTTTGAATTCAATGACAAATCAAGGTAAATTTCTTGCCAATCAATTGAAGGCAGGCTACCACCTCAGATCAACCACTTACTCTTGAAGTACTCAGGAAAGCGCTCTTCTCTATGTCCAACAATAAATGACCTGGATCAGATGGCTACCCAGTGGAATCCTAACACTTCTGACCACTTATCTCCCCATTATTCATCAGAATGGTTACAGAGGTCAAGTCAACCTCCACCATGCCTTCGCACATGAATACTGCTCTCATTTTGGTTTTGCTCAAACCCAATAAGGACCCAACCCTCACCTCCAGTTATAGACCCATAAGCCTTATTAATTGTGACCTTAAGATTATAAGTAAAACACTAACCAACAGAATTGAAAAAGTAATTCCATTTATAATTCAACCAGACAAAACAGGCTTTGTCAAAGGCAAACACCCATCCAACAATATGTGTTGTTTATTCATTCTGATCAGCATATCTCAAAGGAACAACTTAAATACTATTATTGCCTCTTTAGATGCCGAAAAAGAATTTGACAGAGTAAATTGGACACATCTCTTTTCAATCCTCTACAAATTTGGCTTTGGAGAGTCACTCATTCAATGGATCAGAATCCTCTACAACTTTCCATCTGCTTCTGTCATCACCAATGGTTACACTCCACAGCGTTTCACTCTACAACGTGGCACAAGACAAGGATGTCCATACTCCCCTTTACTATTCTTTATTGAACCCCTCACGGTGGCCATCCGTCAAAACAGTAATATTATAGGCATACAAACAGGAAACTCTGTTCACAAAATCAGTTTGTATGCAGACGATATGTTCTTGTACATACGGAACCCAATATCATCCCAGTCGGAGGTTTTCAATCTTATATCTAAATTCTCAGCTATCTCAGAATATTCAATAAATTGGACTAAAACCACGGTCTTACCACTCAGTGGGGGGGGACTGTAATGCCGCAACCCAGAGACTTCACTTAACCATCACAACGGGCAATATTAGATACCTTGGTATTGATATCTCAAACAAATCGCTCCGATTTGTTTACCCTTAACTTCACTCTATTGCTAAAATCCATTAAGAAGACCTCATTCAATGGAACAGCCTACCCATCTCACTAATTGTTAGGATAGCAGCAGTGAAAATGAATTTACTTCCAAAAATAAACTATGAATTTTCAGTGAAACCAACCGTACATTGGTTTAATACTCTAGACTCAATAGTCAACAAATATTATTGGAAATACAAGAAACCGAGAATTAAACTAGCAACACTACAGAAATACAAAGACCTGGAGGCCTAGCAGCCCCAAACTGTAGATACTAATATCTAGCGAACCATCTTCAATTTATAATTAAATGATTACAACCAGAGCAACAATTGGCCTATGGATGGCGAGACATAGAACAAACTGAATGTCAGGAGTTATCATTATCTGATCTCCCATTCCTTAATGAATCAATAAGGAAACATAATTGCTTTAAAAACCCATTTATTACAGCAACTCTGCCTGGTGGAAATTCCTCAAACTCTCCAAACCAATTCACGCCAACCTGGCCCAACCCAGATTTCCTGGTTAAAAACAGACAAATAATCTTTAGGTCTTGGAAAAGACAAAGAATTACTCATCTGGAACACATTTTTGAAAACAATTTGCTTATATCCTTCCAACCTTAACCCAAACGTACAATATCAGTGGCCATGGCTTCCTTCAATTCCTTCACTTACAGCAGTCTCTAAAGGTTAAAATCAAATTGACGAACAACATCCTACAACCACCTCAAATGATTGAACATCTCACTCATATCGGTCACTTGAAAAATCCATTTTCTAGAATATACAAACTTTTATTAAAAACAGATGACACCTTATCTTTACCTACAATGAAATGGGAAAGAGACCTTTCTACCCCCACCCATATCAACTTGTGGAGGCTTATTTGCAACAACACCTTTTCTATGACCCGCAACTCCAAAATGCAAGTCACCCAATATAAGATCTTGCACAGAGCCCATATCATGGAACACAAAATATTCAAAATGGGTTTTGTGGATGAAGACATTGGCTCCGCTGTTCCCTTGATACCAGAGATGACTACTTCCATGCCTTCTGCCCACCGGCTCTGCCCACCTATCCGAGCATTCTGGACCAACATCACCAAGAAGCCATCAACCCTTCTGGGTTGCAGCATTCCAGTCTCCCCCTCTATATGTCTTCTCGGTGACCTCTCCCCAACCCATTTTGATCGCCTTAACAATTGCCAAGAAAACAATATTACTCAATTTGAAAAAGAGAGATAATCTCACCACATCCCAATGGTTGCAGTTATTAATAGATTACATCTCAATGGAAAAACTATTGGCAAAATCCAAAAACAATGTTGATTCATTTAATGAAATATGGGCTACTTTTATCACTAACATATCTCCATCATTTAATACTTTAGTCTTCCTAAGTCGGTGCAATGTCGTGGTGCTTTGGGGCATGTGGGAGTCCTCCTGATCTGCCGGGGCTCTGCGGTTGGGTGGATGCCCGAGTGGCTCTCGGGACATCCGTGGTGCATAGGTCTGTGTTCTTGGGGATCCCAGGGCCCAAAAGGAGAGTAAGGTGGTCTGGGTGGTGGCGCCCGCTCCTTTACCTGAGTTGAGCTGCCCTGTCTCCGGGGGTTGGGGGGGGACGTGCTCCTGGGGAGTACCTGCAGCTGGCGTCCATGTGTTGGTTTGGGGCATGGTTGTGGGTTCTGGGGCTCGGGTTGGGGGCGGGGGGTGTGGGTTGCTGGTTCGAGTGTCGGCCCCATGGTTGGTGGGTCGTCGCGCCGCTGGGGTCGCCCGCCCTGTGGGCGGGGTGGCTGGGCTTGTGTGTCCTTCTGCAACCCGTGGGGGGGGCACCGTGCCAGGGCTGGTTAGGTGTTCTGTCTGGTCCTGTCAACCAGGGTCCTGAACTTGGCTGACTGTGCTAGGCGCAAGGCTCACTATGCGGCCTCCTTCGGTGGGGGGCAGTCGTCGCTGGGGGGTCAGGCTGTGGGTGGGGGCGCCGTCTGCCACCCTCTGTTCTGTGGTCTGCATGCTTGGCGGCTGGGGGATAACCAGGGGCCTAATGGGGGCACGGAGCTGCCCGGCATGATGGAGACACATGGCGGACGGTTCTGCGCCCTTGGCTGATCGCTGTAGGTTGGCAGCCACCAGATACAGGAGGTGGGTGCACTGGGGCACGATTGGGTCCGGGGGGAGGGGGTCCGCCTGGTTGCTCCCCGGCATGCTGCGCCCCTGTATTGATCGGGTCGCGATTCGCCTATCTCGCCCAGTGCCAAAACGCATACTCAGCACATACACCACACAATAGTCCGAGGGCTTGGGGGATGGGCGGGGTGCAGGCTATGTGGGTGGGGATGCGGCGGGCAGCTGCCATCTTGCCTGTCACGATCCTGCCCAAGCGTGCTTCTCGTCCGTCCTGAAATTTTAATCCCACTCATATTCGCTTGGAACACATACACTGGCACAAAAATCCTACTCTGAACAACACTCTACTGGACCAGGGTCTGCGGGGCAGGAGGGGTGCGGGTGATTCGGGTTCGACTTGCCTGAAGGACTCGCACCCCCAACCCCACAATTTTAACTGTAATTACCAACAGCACACATTGAGCACTGGGATTTTCCGGGGTGGCCGGTCGCTGGCGGGTCGGTGTGGGGGTGTGGTTGGCCGGGGGCGGTCGGGTGGGCTCCTCTCTCGGCCTGGCTGGAGTCCTGATGAATTGCGGACGGGGTGTCGGTCTGTCGCGGTGGGCCCGGGTTCTGTGCCTGCCGGCTACGTCTTGTGCCTGTACCTGGGGGTTGGTTGTATGTGTGCGCCCCTGGGGTGCTGGTTCTCCTCGTGCACATACACATACTGGCTGGTTCTCCTCGTGCACATACACATACTGGCTGTCCCATCACACACGCCACCACAACTGCTCTGCCGGGTCCCCAGCCCATCCTGATGCCCCTGAGGACAATTGGCTGGGCGCTACGTACGACCCCAGGACCTACGCTGGAGTTGCCGGGTTCTGTAGTGCCGCGGGACGCTCTCTCCCCTTTCTGTGCTATTCCTTCTCTGTCCCCCCTCAGCTTCCAGGGAGGTGCTGCTGTGGGAAATCAGGGAGCTTCACAGATGTCTGGGCAGGGGTGCAGACACTGCGGGCGGCCCGGCCATGACCCTGGTCAGAAAGGGGCCTACCAAGTACCGGTAAGGCTACAAGGGGCTGGACATCAGGCTTTGCTGGACTCGGGCTGTTCGCAGACGATGGTCCAGCAACGCCTGGTTCGACCCGGGGCTTTGGTGGAGGCGTCACAGGTGGAGGTTTGTTGTGTGCATGGAGATATTCACACGTATCCGATGGTCCGGCTCAAAATTTGTTACAAGGGATAAAAGCATAAGGGACCGGCTGTGGTTAGTTCCTGCCTGTTGCAATCCCTGATTTTGGTACGGATTGGCAAGGGTTTGAGGCTGGGGGAGTGCATTCACGGCTGGTAGGGAAATGTGAGTGTTGCATGGCACACAATGACGCAGAGGGGTCGTGGGCGGGCGTGGGGGGTGCAGGGGTAGCGGGATCCCAAGTGGGATCTTCCCTAGTTGAGGTCCCATTCAAAAGACTCGGTATGGACCTCATCGGACCATTAGACCACCGTATGATTTTGTGTTACTCCTAGTGGATTATTTAACCCGGTACCCAGAAGCAGTGCCTATAGCCCAGTATTACGGCCAAAAGTGTGGGGCAGGCGCTGTTTTAGGTCATCTCCCGAGTTGGGATTCCGACGGAAATCCTGACCAGGGTACTACCTTTATATCACGTACACTTCGGGAACTTTACGAGTCACTGGGCGTTAGGGCTCAGGAATGTCAACGGCTCTTATACGACCGGGGGACTCGACTGAGACAATTTGCACCTACGTCCAGCTCTTAATTGCTCGCAAAGTGGCAAGGGCTGTTTGTGGTCATACGGCGGGTTAGCAATGTCGATAATGTGGTCCAACGGTCTGACAGGCAGGGGGCGACACAGATTTATCACCTAAACCTCTTAATAGAATGGAGGAAGGGGGCACCCGTGGCTCTGCTCACGTCGGTCATTGTTGGGGCTGGAGGTTCAAAAAGCGGCAAATTGTACCGCGACCCTGTTAAGTGACCGTCTTTCTCCATCCCAGAGGGCAGACGTAGCTGCACTTCAGAATCACTTCTCTGATGTTTTCTCCTCCCTGCCAGACCTCACGTCCCTCAGACACCACCATGTGGAGATGACCCCGGGGGTGAAGGTGTGCTCTTGGCCGCATCGCCTGCCCAAACGCAAGATCGTGCAGGCGGAATTAGAGGCCATGCTGGATATGGGCGTGATAGAGGAGTACATGAGTGACTGGTCTAGTCCTATCATGCTTGTGGGTAAGCCTGAAGGGTCAGTCTGGTTCAGTGTGGACTACTGAAGGGTTTACATTACATTACAATGCTTACATTACATTTAGCAGACGCTTTTATCCAAAGCGACTTACAATTATTCAAACACCGACGGACGCAGCCATCAGGAGCAATTAGGGGTTAAGTGTCTTGCTCAAGGACACTACAGCATGCTAGCAGGAGGAGCCTGGGATCAAACCAGCAACCTTTAGATTACTAGATGACCAGCGCTACCTCCTGAGCTACCATCGCCTTAGGGTGAACGTGGGTCGGCTGTCAGCCAGACGGTTTCCTGGCACCTTCCTGGTGGTGAGGGTATGTGATGGACAGAGGGGCATGGTCAAGCACCGGCATGGTTCCCTTTCCTGCGGCTGCCAAGCTGCCTTGAATTTGCCCAATCAGCGTTTTCAAGTTTTTTTAATGTTTGTCTGTCTTGCAAAGGGGATCGGCGCACGGGCTTGTCAGCTGCCCGTGTGCTCGTCAGCAGCCCAGCAGCGGAATGCCATTCCTCCTGCGCCCGAGATGATTATTATCCACCTCAATATTATAATAATCATAGTTTTGTTATTTATAGTTGTGGCCAAAATACCTTATTGTTAAAAGGGACAATAAAAACTTTTGCCACGTTGGCGCACCACATTCAGAAAGACTCCATCTTCCTCCCTAAACCCTTACCTGTGGGCAGAGAGCCCCACAATTTGATTCATTATCTGAGTGATATAGCTTATTATAAACATCTCTGAATATGTGACCCACCGCAGACTTTAGGTAAATTTGGTGGCTTTTGACTTTTTTTCACGTCATTTGAAAGTGAAGAATCAGAGCTTCAAAATAAGGTGTTACTTATGCAAATCAAGCACATATTTTTAAAGCTATGACTTGCTGATGACAAGGGTGTTGCAAACTGTGTTTCTGACATAATCCCCCTCAAAGTTTCCCCAACACTTGGCTTCATTCAGCCAGCTCCCAGAATGCAAATGGGTTGTTGTTGCAAATGTTGTTGACTTGTGGTCCTGGGCAGGTGATGGGCATCATCATCATAGAACTCTCTGATCTTGTGGAAGAGGTAGCTCTGTCTGGTTTGATCCAGTACAGGTGACGGCAAAACGGGAAGTGGTTCTGGGGGGCAGGGCATGAATGTCACGGAGCAGCTGGGATCTGGTCTCCTCGCCTCAAGAAGACACCTTGGCCGCAACCACACCAGGATTCTTGGCATCAAAGCTGGAAGACATGAAATAGAATCCAAATCCAAAATTTTATTTATACATTTATTTGTTTCACTATAACATTACTTTATGCTTTGTAGAATCATTACTTGCAGTTTACGCAGAAGACAGTGATGCACTACCCACCGAGAGTGCTGATACTGCTTGATCTGTGGCAATGGTCTGAATTATGGGCTCAGGTGTTCTTGCCTTCTTGTCCACCTCGGTCTCCCCAAGACCATAGTCGTGGAAGAAGTGGTACAGGTAACTTATCACAGCGTTGCTGCCTTTGCTGGACGACATACCTTTGTTCACCAAGTAGCTGACTTGATGTGGTAGCCCCTCACAGCAGACACCAAAAAGGCCACACTTTAGAGGAGTCAAGAAGTACATTTTGCCTGGCTGAAGGGGATCTGATGGATAATGAACCTAAAAATAAAAATGAAGGCCTTAAGAAACAATGTGAACAACAGGAAATGTGCAAAAGCAATGTTTGATCCGTCAGGTTCTGGAATGTAGTGGGTGTGTGGGGTACTTAGCACCACTGATAACCTTTCACCTAGGAATGTTAATAGTTGACAAACCCATATTTAATTTCTGCTGTAGCCTTTGTCAACCCCTTTCATGTAACTCTCTCCATGATGAATAGCCAAAGTTGACATCACTTCTTTAGACCATGTACTAACCTGTTGAGCAAAGTCAAAACTGGTTGCTTGCAGGTTGCCAATTCTGTTAATAAAATTGCAAAAATAAATCACATTTAGCAGGAAATATGCACATCAATATGTTAGCTAGAGATGCAGGCTTATGGTCTATAACAGGATGGCACCGTTGTGATAAAATGATTTTATAAAATGTTTTTTATCAATGTAGAGAAACGAAGCTCTGCAGATTTGTACACCATCCACTGAGTACTGGGTCCACTGCCTCTTTCTTTTGGTTGGCGTTTTCTTGTTGTCTGAAATCATTTTGCTGCATCTCCCATTGCAGAATAGCTGTGCCATGACAAGCATGTCTGTTTCCTGCTTTGCTAAGGCTGCTATCATGTAGCGTGATCTATAGATAAAATCAGGATCCAGTTTCTTTGTACATGATTCCTGGTCAAGCCTACCATTTTGTTTTCGCCCCTGGCTGCATTTGCTGGTAAACTTGGGAATCTTGTCCATTGTTACTTGGTCATAATCTGCATCACCAAACTCAACGAACTTCATCACGTTATCATCTTCTTCCGTTGTAACAACAACGGGCGTATCGTCGGTCTCCTCAGGTGATTCTTGAAAATATTCTTTGTCATTGTCACATTGAAATCCGCTGTTTGAAATGTTCTAAAAGTCGGCGATAATATCTGATTCAGCAGCGCTGTCCTTCTTGGCGTCGCTTTTGGAGAACTGAATATCATCATTGAAGATCCAGAATGAGCTACTTACACTGACTTGGATCTATCGCGCTGGTCAGATTAAGGTCTGAGCTTCCGCCACCCGCTTCTCGTAATCGACTACAACTCAGAGATGAAAGTTTTCACAGACAGGGAAACCGAGGAATCCTCGTGCTGCGCTTTAACCATTTGTTTACGGAAGTGACATCAGCTTTTTTCTTTCTTCGCGGATGAAGTGAACTGTTCCCCCATGTAATCTACAGCAACAAGAATAAATAACTCGACGGTTAAACATTTATCTACTATTTTTAAATCAAACTTGGTTTTGAAAATACATTGAGAGATGGAAAACAACACAAAGGAACACAAATCTGCAAAAATCAAAATTTTCTTCTAGAAAGGATTTTTCAACATATTTGGCTGCTCGTGGTAATTTTAGAAATGCGTGAGATAGTGGGTTTAGCGGCGGTGGGTCACATATATTATTGATGTCTTGCTATGTTATCCTACCCTGTGGATCTTTGATGGCTGTGTGTTTTTTCTCTATCGCGTTTCAATTGATTGGCAAGAAATTTAAGGCGTGCCCATAGCACCGGCCACAGTGACAACTGAGAGTGACTAGTTGGGGCTGGAGGTTCCAAAGGCAGCAGATCGCACTGTGGCCCTTTTAAGTGACCATCTTTCTCCCGGCCAGAGCATGGACATCGCCGCACTGCAGTGGCGCTTTGCCGATGTGTTCTCTCTCTGCCTGGCCATATGCCCCTCATACTCCAGCATGTGGAGACGATCCCTGGGGTGAAGATGCCCTCCAGGCCATATTGCCTGCCCGAAAACAAACGAAAAATAGTCAGCTGTTGGCCGGACAGCGCCTGGCCTAAGTGCGGGGGTGGAGGTATGTGGTGGACCAAGGGGGCCCACCAGGCTCCCATCCCGGGGCCGCTCAGCTGCTGCGGATCGGGCAAATCAACGGAGGGACTCCGCTGATTCGTTTGATCCCAAACCCAGGAAATAATAAATGTTTTGTTGTCCCCGCAGTGAGGATTGGCGTGCTTGCGGGACATGTTGGACCGGGCGAGTAATCCCGATATGCAAGCCGGCGGACATGACACAGTGGGAGCTCACTAAAGCACAGAAGCGCCCGGAATATTTGCATATTGTCCTGCGAGCCCATGATCTGACATTTTGGCCCACGAGCCACCTTTTGTTTAAAAAGACTGAGAATAAAATACACGCCAAACGGCGCTGTTTCGCCTCCGCCTGCCTCCTCTTTCCCTGGCCCTGCGCCAAAACACACCTCCACAGATGCAAATGTCTCATAAATGTCCAACAGTTCAATGTGATCTGATATGACTATAAATTGCTATCTTTAAAATTGTTTTTTTCTTCTGCTTCTTTCTTTATCTGCCTCGATAGAAGTTTACCAACTGCCACGCCCTGTTCTACATATCTTTGTTTTGAAGTGAGCAATGACATCTCCATTTCTTTAGTGTTAAGAGTGTTATATTTGAATTTGAGATTGTCTAACGGCAGAAACATGCAGGGGATTTTCAGTTGAACTCTGTCTCTAATTTCATTTTCCATCTCTTGGAGGATATTCCTAGTTTTCTTTATCAGAGGCGATGAAAATGCTATGATACTCTCCCTAAGATAAGGATTCAGAGCGGCCCAGCCCATAACAGGGCAACCAGTATTGTACTACTTTGGTGTGCATCTGTGAAACTCTCTAAATGATTGTTAATAAATACATTAAAGTCCTGATTGCGAAAAGAGAGGGGTTGAACCTCCGAGGCTTCAATGGCATAGGAGATACGTCAAAGATCACAGTTAAGAGGAGGCCAGAATGGTCAAATATTATTTGAGGTAAATATAAACATTTTGGCAAAGTTGAAACAAAAGCAGTGGGAATTTAGAAACATATATATATTCGGGAGTATGAATTGTATACAGGAGAATTTTTTTTTATCTTTTTCAGAAGGGCAGAGAGTTCTTCATATTTCAGGTAGGCTCAGGTCCTGGGTGTTTGGGGTACAAAATAGAAGTAATGGGAATAGAGAGTTTTGAGTCTTATTTAACTACATTTTATTTAATTTTACATTATTCTATTCACTAGCTGCATTACGTTTTAGGAATCAGTTAGTTTCAGTTAGTTGGCTAGGTGGAAATTAGGTTAGCTATTATGTTTGGTTGACAAATAAGAATCTTGAATCTTATGTAACAGGGCCATAGACATACAGTATTAGAGTCTCTTAGCCTTCTGAGAGGATCCGTCCAGTTTGAGGTCCGGGGCGCATTTAATGTCCCCCCCAAAAAATGGGGATTCTATAATGCATTAACATGAGTGTCAGGTCATTGATGAATTTTGATCATCAAAGTTAGGTAAGTTAGGTAAGAAATTATTTCATAAAAATAATTTCTTTGTTATCCATAACACCTCTAACAAAAATGTAGCAACCATTGGTGTCTTGTTCAATCAGGAATAAAGGAAACTTTTTTACATACCAAAATAGCCACTCCTCTAGAATTGGAGGTAAAAGAGAGTAAAACACTTTACCTACCTATCCCCTTTGCAGTTGTTCGTGGGCTGAAGGTAATAGATAAGTCTCCTGTAAAAATGCGATGTCAATTCGCTTTTCATTCAAGTAAGATAAGACGTTCTTCCTTTTGTTAGGTTGCCTACCTTCAAGGCCCTATCTTGTTAAATGCAGACTATGCGATTACATACGGCCCCAAATCCACCAGGGGGCCTCCAAGCTGTCACTTTAGCCTTTTTTTCCCCAAAGCGCAAACTAGACATCCAGACGAATCCCGAGCTGTAAACCATGTCATGCTACAGTTAGCTTGCTCAGAATTGGGCGTAACATGCTGTAGCTCCAAAGGCGGCCATCTTTTTGACTAAAGTAAATGGGCATGACCATTTTCAAGCGGGTCCCTTGACCACTCAACATATCTGAATGAAATTGGGAAAGAACTCTCACCTTTACAGCAATGCTTGACATAATCAGCAAAATAGGGTATGTTGGCTTCAGGGTCTTAAACACACCGTTACTAAACATCACGTCATGGATTTGTGGAAATTGGGTATAGCTACAAAGCTGAGTTTTGTGAATCCAAAGAGCCCATTGATTTCATGTGTGATGAAAAAATGGCCTCATAGTTACCATTTCAATGTGAAAAAACCTGACCTTACTGAATAAAATGGCCCATTGTGATCTCTAGGATAATCATATAATCTAGACTCTGAATCTAGATACCTAGACATTGAAGATAAGTGGGTTTTCCTGAGCCATTTTCAGAAAATAGTGCTTGTCATCCAATCAGCAAAATAATCAAAATCACACAAAACTCCAATTTTCAAAGGTTATTGATTTTGCATCACAGCATCAAGTTTTCTCAAGGGTTTTTTTCCGGATCATGGTCTTCAGGTGTAATAATGTGTGTAATAATTATGAGGCAAAATTACAAATATAATGATAGAAAAGATTGACATACATCGCTGGGGCTTAAGAGGTTAACAGTTTTTCCACGTCTCTAGCTTTTTTTCTGTTAAAGTGCACAAGAAGAATGCTTGTAAATATTAAACGCATGCCCCGAGACCACCTTAGAGGGTTTGGAATCCTCCCAACATAGCTTCACAAAATAGGAGCCCCCAAACAACATTTTGCATAGGCTAGAAATGGCCCTGCCTACCCCTTTTAAGTTCCATGTCATTAAATTGTTTAGACATAGACATGATGGAGAATTAGTATCAGGCCGACCACCGTACAATCACATGACGGAGAAACAAACAAAATAATTGCATTGCTGGCAATACCTATAACACAATATAAAACATGGAAAACACGTGATTCTGATTCTGATCGATTGATATTCATGGTGATGGAATTGATTCATATTTTTGTTTGAGGTTGAGGTTTTTGTTAATTGTTGTTTTGTTGTTTGTTCTTCAGGGTTTTTTAGGGCTCTGGGTCACTTTCCAACCAGAGCCCGCTACATGCAGTCGACTAAGCCTTCACCTCTATTTTCTCTCCCTTGTTAACACACACTTTCCCACTCACTTATTCATTTTATTTCTCCCTCACCTCAGTCTTTATCTGCTGTCCGCAGATTTGTCAGTTCCTTCCCTCTCCCTCGGGATTGGCTTTCTCCCTCCTTTTCATCTGAGGAATAATGTTTCCTCTCTCTCCGCTGTTTTCATCATGTTGAAATGCATTAGTCACTAGTGTGAATTTGGTTGTCTTACATATGTGTGTGTGTGTGTGGGTGTGTGTGTGTGTGTGGTTGTGTGTGTGTGTGTGTGTGTGTGTGTGTGTGTGTGTGTGTGTGTGTGTGAGTGTTTAGGGCTCCAGATGAAATGGGGCCGGTGTTCTGCCATTAGCGGTCGGAGCCGGGAGCGAGGGATGAAAAAAAAGGAACAAAATTAAACAAAATCGAGAACCGATAGGTGGGGAGGGGCATTCAACGGTCAAATCGGTGTTTTCATAAACGCGTCTGAATGTCAAGGAGAAGGGGGATGGCGGGAAAAGACAAAGAGGAAGCAAGGTGGTGAGAGAGAGAGAGAGGGGGGCGGGGGTTCTGTCACTTTCCATTTAGCCGCGAGTCTAGATGACAGTTCTATTCGTCTGTCTGTTTACCCCGCTGGCTCCACCACTTCTCTTATTTTATTATGTATTTCTCTCTCTCCCTCTCTATCTCTCTCTTGTTAAACAGTTAAGAAAATGCACTCTATTTCTTTCAAAATGTGTTTCACTTTCCAAAAATTACACAAAATTATACAAAATTATATTATATTAAATTATATTCTATATTATATATTAAAATAATAGATAAGCATCAAAATAAACAAACTTTTATATTCTGTCTGTTTGTTTGTCTTGTTTCATTACTTGTATATTTCTCACATTCATAATATGAATGTAAAGTAAAAAAAAAAAAGAATAAATGAACTGTATGGATTAAATTATAATCTATACAGTTCATTTATTTTTTTTATTTACTCACAGATAGATAAAGTTAATTCCTAACCTTCAAATGTTTTCAAAGAGACGATCTATGTTCATAGGAGGGCCACATTTGGCCCGCGGGCTGCCAGTTGAATAGCCCTGGTGTAGGTGATAGTGATGAAAAGTTTGCCTCCTTTGGGGAGAATCGGCTCTTCACGAGTGACTCGGTAAAAGGATTTGTTCGATCTGCAATCCACTCTTTGTTCGTTCAATTCGGACGGTGTAACGAGCGTCAGAGGAGTTGGTTTGGCTCTTGAGCTGTGAATGGAATTATCACGAAGGGTTATTTAATTCTTATTCATTTAGGGAGAATGCAAAGTGCAAATCAATCACATTCAATATGAATAACACCAAAAGCCTTCACCCTTTTTTAACATGAATTTGATCCTCAGTAATTATTTTCTGTTTAGGAGTAGAAGATTTGCTGCACGGATTGGTGTGGATGCGTGACTCGTGATTCGTGACTCGTGGCTCACAGTTCAGGAGTCATTGCTCTACAGAGCTAAGACAAACAAACCCATTTGCCAGAGCGACTCCCAACTCCCGCGTCATTTAAGAGATTTGTTCACTACGAACAAATCGTTCACGTGTCTTGCATCACAAATAGGTGACCAAAGTCATTTGTCACAAAATCAGAACAAATCATTAGTTTGTAAGTATAACTACTTGAATTATTGGCTTGCAAAATTTGCAGAGTGACAGGTCCATTTTCTTTAAGTGTACTATTCTACCCGAAGTCCGATTCTACCTGAACACACTCTAACTGCATTTTCTCACGAGGCAACGCCAGAGGAAAGCATATTATTATGTTGTTTAAAGAGGGCAGTAGCCAATCAAATTAGGTCTACCCTACTCCTACTCCTACATCTATGGTTTAATAAGCTTGAACAACCTTCCAGTAGATGATCAGTAGATGACAAATAATAGAACGAGAGGGTGTGGAATCCGTCAACCCCTTATTAACTGTGTCTGGCCACTTAATTTCCCCAGATACCATTTTGCAGTTGGTCAGCATTAAATTGTTCAATAAATGCTTCATTATAACCGCTCCATACAGCGTGCATGCACGTTTGTGCAAAAGCACACACCTATTTGTGGGCTCATAGTGTGTATATGTGTGTGCATGTCGCTCAGGGAAGGGGTTTACGGCTCAGCAGAAAACGTCTGTATGTTGAATGCTGCTGCTGCTGCTAGCGTATCTACAGAATAAACAGAGAAATTTGTGGAAAAACACTCACTGTGTAAACACAATACAGTGTTTATTTTCTCCTTCACAGCAAGAAACAAAGAACGGAAATAAAGATAATTTGCAAAAGGAAGGCACTTTAATTTCCTACTCAACCAGCACCTGTATTGTGAGCATACCAGCTCAATACATTGAATGAAATGAAGATATTTCAGGAGCGCTGTCATTTTTTATTGCTCTTATTGGAACAGTGGTAGTGTGGGGGTGGGGGATGGGAGCTGTATTTTTCCCAGTACAAGCACAAAAAGGCCAAACATCTCTGGGGTGTTGTGGCCGTCCGATCTGTTACCTTAATCTTTAGCTGCTGTTCTTGTTTCTGCCATGCAGTTATTTATTTTATTGGACCCAAGCAGTTTGTGTGGGCACATGTGGTAGGACCAGAAGGGGAATTGATAAGAAGTGTTTATTGAGCAAAGGATAAGATAAAGGTCATATACACACACAAACACACACACACACACACACACACACACACACACACACACACACACACACACACACACACACACACACACACACACACACACACACACACACACACACACACACACACATACACACACACACGCACACACACATAGATATATATATAGGCAATGGCGGGTTTGAGATGGAGACACCAGACATGGCAAACTGCGCCAAAACTGATTATTAATTAAAATTAAATTAAGCCTTTGTTTTCGATTATCCACCCTGGCAGGCACGGTGCCTCAAGTTGGCTTTGGGGTTCTCTTCTCTGTTGTTGTTGTTGTTGTTGTTGTTGTTGTTGTTTTCTCCATTCGCTTGGCATCTCCTCGAGCGAGAGGAATGTCCCCATTCAAAAGGACTGGTTAGTGACTGGTGATTGCTCGTAGCTACCTGACCTCCAGGTTTGCACCAGCTGCCGGTCGTAGTACCGATTGCAACTACGGTTACTGAAGGGATGCTGTCCGTGGTCCTGATCCCTAACCTCCCGCCACCTTACCTTAATTTCAGTCTTGGAGATTGCGAACGCTAGTGTAGTGAATACTGACCGACCGCGGGAACGAAACTGAGACTGACATTGAGATTAACTTTTATTTTGCAAGAAAGACCTGGTTAAATTAATAATGAGACTGAGAATGTCTGTCTCCTTGTTCTGTCTCCTGTCCCTAGTTCTCCTTCTCCAGCAGAATTCCCTGACCTCTCCAGAGTACCTCCTGAGTACTTGCCACTGAAGGAGGTATCAAACAAAGCTCGGGCCAACCTCGCTTCTACGCCCTACCACTGCAGTGTTGAGTTTCTTCCTGGTTCTATGCCCCCGAGAGGTGGACTATACTCCCTGACCATCCCTGAGACAAAGGCCATGGAGGCCAACGCCCAGGGGTCGTTGGCAGCGGGTATTATTCGATCCTCTTCATCTCTAGCTGAAGTGGGTTTGTTCTATATGGGGAAGAAGGACAAATCACTGTGAACCTGAATCGACTACCATGGTCTGAACAATATAACAGTGAAGAACAGGTACCCCTGTCCACTCATATCTTCTGCTTTTGAACTCCTGCAGGGGACAACCATGTTCACCAAGCTGGATCTCCGGAACGCTTATCACCTGGTCTGCATCAAGGAGGGAGAGGAATGGAAACAGCTTTCAACACCCCCAGGGGACATTATGAGTACCTGGTCACACCAACACTCCTGCAGTCTTCATATGGTTATCCTTATCTTTTCCAGATCTGGGCAGGAGCACATCCGTCATTTCAAGTGTGTTCTCCAGAGGCTTCTGGAGAACAAGCTGTTCGAGAAGGCAGAGAAATGTGAATTCCATGTGCCCAAGGTCTCCTTCTTGGGTTTTGTGAAGGGAATGTGCAGATGGACACAGCTCAGGTTCAGGCGGCCATTGACTTGTCGGTACTGGCCTCCAGGAAGAAGCTGCAGCAGTTCTTAGGGTTCACCAACTTCTACAGAAGGTTCTTCTGGGACTATACCCGAGAGTTTGTGGCCCTGTAGGTCCCATATGTGCACAGAACAAGAACTTCCGTCAAGCCCAAGCTGGTCTCCTCCAGCATCTGGCCATTTCCCGTCCGTAGTCCCACATCTCTCTAGACTTCATCACTGGGCTCCCCTCATCAGAAGGTAACACTATTTTCTTCACTGTGGTAGATGGGTTCTCCAAGGCTGCTCACTTTATTCCGCTGCCCAAGTTTCCCACAGCCAGAGAGACGGCTGAAGTCATGCTAAATCAAATGTTTAGAGTGCACGGTGTCCCTGGAGATACTGTCGCTGACTGTCGCCTCAATTCACTTCTCGTTTCTGGGCTGAGTTTTGCACTCTGCTGGGGGCCACAGTCAGCCTCTCTTCGGGTTTCCATCCCTAGTCCAATGGCCACAGGGAGAAGATGAACCAGAAGATGGAGCCTGTGCTGTGCTGCATAGTTTCATGGAGTATATATATATATATATATATATATATATATATATATGTTAATTTTCTTATTATTAACTAATAACAAAATACATGTCTTGCTGATTATTATGTATCATTCATTACTATTAAATAAACAAACACAAAAAAATGACGAAAGTGAGATACTGCAGGCCAAATTCATAAAAATGAAAAAAATCCTCCAAATCCTTTGACAAAACAATGTCAAACACTCTAATTCGATCAATCATGCGCAGTTGGACTGAATTACACTGCTTGTTGTATTCAACACCGAAGCCGAATCACATTGTATCAAGAGTAAGTAACTCCTACAGAAAGAACATTCCAGTCAGTGCTCCTACTTCTGGAAAATAATCACTTGATTGGATAAATATGTCCCAGATACAAGCGCCTGCCCAGTTTTCACTGCACCCAAATACATTTTTTGACGTGGCAAACATTGATTATGACCCCAAAATAACAGTAAACTACCTAAAATATATAATTATTTATCATTCTATGATATAGGTCTCAATGAAGATTTTTATTTTAGCATTATTTTGTCGTGTACACGCAGGGAGAAATGTTTGGATAGATATAAGATAAATGTAATAAAAATAGGAAAAGTGGCTCTCTGTGGAAAAAAAAATTATACAATGAAGTGTCCGGATATCCTCACTTTGTCTGTGATGTAAAATTCACTGCATTACAATACAGCACTTGAGTAGCAAAAGGCAGGATGAAAGTGGCTGGGAAAGGGAATGTATTTTTCCCTTTTTACTGCACTTGACAATTTTTTTTAAAATTGTAAATCCCTCTCTCTCTCTCTCTCTCTCTCTCAAGTCACGTCAAGTCAAGTGACACTTTATATATAGAGAGCATTTCATACCAGCGCAACACAATGTGATTTACAAAGAAATCTACGAGAACGTAGTTGTCAGCCGGTCATTGCAAAAGAATGCCCCTGAAACAACAGCAACAACAAAATACAACAACAAAGACAACAAAAACAACAATAAAAGCGACTCCAACCACAGTGGCAGCAACAGCAACAGAAAACAACAACAGCAGCAACAACAGCGACAGAAACAACAACAACGGCAGCAGCAACATCGACACCAGCAGCAATAACAGCAGCAGCAACGTACACGCAAAGACGTCACCAGAACCGGAAGTGGTAGCTCTCACCGGAACTGGAAAGGTCACTCAGGTTAGAGATGGTTAAGTCGAGGTATAAGGCTACGTTTAGTTGAGGTATAAGGTATAAGAGTCAAGTTTAGGTACAAGGTTAGCAGCAGCAACGACAACACCAGTTAAGGTTAGCGGCACCAACAACAGCACCAGCAGCAGCAGCAACGACAACACCAGCAGTGACAATATCAGCAGCAGACAACAGCAGCAACAAAAACAGCAACAGTAACAGCGCACAAGCGAAGACGTCACCGGGACTGGAAGTGGTAGCTCTCACCGGAACCAGAAATCTCCTCATCTGTATTGAGTCAACAGTGTGTACCATCTAATCTCAACGAAGTAAAGCACAGCAAAGACGTCACTGAAACCGGAAGTGGTAGCCCTCACCGGAAACGGAAATTTAAACTCTGTGCATCATCTCATCTTAATCCAGTCACGATCCTTTAATTAGCGACCCTAACTTACAGGTCAAGTTTTCAATCAGACCTCGGGAGGGAGATCCTTTTGACTCTCTCTCTCTCCGAAAACACACCCTTCTTATGATCCTCTAAGTGTAATATCACAACAGAAACAACCAAAGCAACAGAAAATAGCAGCAACATCAACACCAGCAGCAACAACAGCAAAACCAAAGCAGGAGCAAACACAGCAACGCACACGCAAAGACCTCACCGGAATCGGAAGTGGTAGCTCTCACCAGAACCGGAAAAGTCACTCAGGTTCGAGATGTTAGAGATGTTGAGTTGAGGTACAAATTTATATTATATACAAATTATATAAATTATATATATAAGATGTTTAAATTAGGGTATAAGGTTAGAGATGGTTAAGTGTAGGCAAAAGTCTAAGGATTGTTATGTTTAGGTACAATGTTCGAGATGATCAGGTTAAGGAATAAAGTCAGAGATGGCTTTATTTAGGTATAAGGTTAGCAGCAGCAAAGACAACACCAGTTAAGGTATAAGGTTAGCAGCACCAACAACACCACCAGAAGCAATAACAACACTAGTGGCTACTGTACCAGCAGCAACAATAGCAGCAGCAAAAACAGCAGCAACAGCAGCAGCAACAGCGCACAAGCGAAGACGTCACCGGAAACATATAGAGGTTAAACAATAATGGTCCCAGAATCGAACCTTAGGGCACTCGACATTCAATATCCACTTTGTTTGACAAAATCTCCAATGGACACGAAGAACTGCCTGTCCTGTAGGGAGGTTTTGAACCAATTTAGAAGCGAGCCAGATAGGCCAACCCATTTTTGTAATCTCGCTAATAAAATCTGATGGTCAACAGTGTCGAAGGCAGCACTGAGATCCAGGAGCAGAAGAACAGCCAATTTTTTTGCATCAGTGTTTATGTGTAGATCGTTCAGAACTTTAATAAGTGCTGTTTCTGTGCTATGGTGAAGTAGAAAGCCAGATTGATAGGTTGCTAGAGGTTAGATAGTTGTTAAGATGAAAGTAAACTGTTTTAGAATTTTCTGAGGAACAGCGGGTTGGAAATCGGCCTGTAGTTGGCAATAATTGTTGCATCGAGATTGCCCTTCTTCAGGAGTGGTTTAATGACAGCTGTTTTAAATGCTGCAGGGAATATATCTGATTGAAGAGAGCCCTTTAAAATTTCTAATACCTCATGTGCTAGGCAGTTAAAAACTGTTTAAAAAATGTGGTAGGGAGGGGGTCCAGGCAGCAGGTGGAAGACCTGAGCTGACCAACAATATTGTCCAGTCTTTTTATGTCTAAGGGGATGAAATGAGACATGGCAGCAGTCATATTACTGGGGAACTGAAGGGTAGGTTCATTTCTGTATGTTGAGGCACTAATATTCTGTCTGATAGTTATAATTTTGTTACTGAAGAATGTTACAAACTCCTCACATTTTTCATTGGAGAGCATCTCTGACGGGGTTGTAGATGGTGGATTAATAAGTCGATCAACAGTGAAGAAGAGCACTTTACTATTGTTGAGGTTTTCATGAATGATTTTAGAGAAGAAAGACTGTCTGGCCTGTCTTATTTATATATTGTATCGATTGAGTCTATCCTTGTAAATTTCATGATGAACTTGAAGATTTGTCTTTCTCCATTTTCGTTGAGCCTGGCGGCACTCTCTCTTAAGCTGCCTAATAACTGCTCCATTTCTCCAGGGGGCTTTTCGTTTTTCTATGTTTTTAGTTTTAACAGGTGCAATCTTATCAATGATATTTTGTATTTTTGAGTTGAAGTTGTTCACAGGATCCTCAGTTGTTGATGCCTTAAAGAGCGGTAACTCATTTACAATTCTCTTAAAGGTTTCAAGGGTATTATTGTTAATGACACGTTTTTTAATTGTTCGGGTTAGGGTTAGGGTTAGGGTTAGGGTTAGGCTCTGTTGTACAGGAAGAGCAGACACGTCAAAGAAAATGCAACAGTGATCTGAAATAGCAACATCCATGACATAGGGTACAGTGACATTTAGTCCTTTTGAAGTCCAGAATATGCCCCTTATTGTGGGTGGGTCCAGAAACGTGCTGAGTAAGGTCAAATGCCTCCAATAGGCTAATGAAGTGTTGAGCATGTTTGATTGTCAACATGAATATTAAAATCACCTGAGACAATTACACAATCATAATCACTGGAGACCTTGGACAGTAGCTCAGAGAATTCATCAAGAAAGCTACATTTAGATTTTGGTGGCCGATGGACAGTGATGATTAAAATCGGGGCACTGGAGTTTATAGATATAGCAAGGTGTTCAAAAGGCGTGAATTCTCTGAGGAGAATATCCTTGCAGGTATAGATATCAGAGAAGACAGCAGCTATTCCACCGCCTCTGGTCAGCTCTAGTGGTTTGGATGAGCTTGAAATTAGGAGGTGCTGTCTCAATGAGTGAGACTGAGCCATTTCTATCCAGCCAGGTCTCAGTAAATAGAACGAAATCCAGATTATGAGTACTTGTAAGCTCATTAACTAAAAATAACTTGTTAGTTAGTGACCTTATGTTTAATAGAGACATTTTTATTGTTCTGTGTGCATGGCTTTGCAGGGTACTGAGAGTTGGAGTCCGCACCGGTAGTAAATTGTTTAGATTCCTGTATGTTACAGGGAAGTTACGTAATTTCGGTCTATGTTTCATAAGCACAGGAATTTGTAGAGCAGAGTGACAGTCATTAAAGTCAGAGTGGATCGGACTCACCAAACATCAGCAGCGAACAGAAGATTTCAGCATAAGTTCCATGTTTAAGGTGAGGAGTGATCCGGAAAAGTTTGGATGAACTTTGGATGAAAAGGTGTGATCCGGAAAAGTTTGGATGAACTCCATCATGTCTGAAGACATGATGGAGTTCGGTGATAGTGGCGCCGCCCCTTGCGGTCGCCTGCACCAGTGCTCCGGTCGACTTTTGCACATTTTATTATTTTTTCCGTTAACATTTCATTGCATATATCTATGAAAGAATGTATATGTATGTGACGAATAAACCTCTTGAATCTTGAATCGTCGTTTGGATGTTTCAAAAAGGTGCAGAAGTTGTCCACAAATGGTACGTTGAAGGAGCATCAGTATCCCTTGAGCCATGTGTGTAGCTGAAGGACATGCGTGAATTTTATGTCCCCATGCTGGGACACGGCAGCGGGCCGGAGACGATGAACCGGTGGTCCGACTGTAGAAGACTGTCAATATCCTTCCTAAACTCCTCTTAAGTGTCTCCGATTGTTTGTTCCTGAGATCGTTGGTTCCGACGTGGATAAGAACAGTGGAGGCAAACGGGTTTTGATCCAGCAGCTGTGGGATTCTGGAGTCTATATCCGGGACGAGAGCACCCGGGTAGCAGATGGTTTTAGCTGCAGGACAGCAGCAGCCGAGCCAGGAGAGCACCGTCCATCCGGGTGCAGCGCAGGTAGGCGGTTCAAGTCAGTGGCCATGGGGCGGCCCCAATGGGTGAAGATCATGCTGCGGGAGCCGAGGCGGCACTCTGGGGCGTTGAAAACAGTGGGGCCCGTGACGGCGGAGGAGCCACCAACTGGCTCGGGAGTGGGAATGAGGCCGGCGGCGGTAGAGACTGTCTTGGTGCCTTCAATGCCACGGTGGACTGTGAGCCCCCCCGCCCCCCCCCGAAAGGAGGGAATTCCCGCATATCTCTGGCATCGACTGTGGGCTCCAGGGCTTGGAATCTGTTCTCCAGCCAGAGAGTCTCCGGCATAGAGCGGCGCAAGGAGCATACGCAACGCCGGCCACGGCTTGCTGCCAGGGTCCAAGGCTCTGGGGTGGAGCAGACTTGGACCATGGCTCCTCTATCATAGCCGGCGGGGCGTCAGATGGATCCGACTCACCCGCAGTGAGAATGGAACTGGGCCATGGGAGAGTGGAGTCTAAGTCCGCTTCAATCACAGCTGAGGACATGGAGCAGGAGATGTGCTTAGCCTGAGCACTAGCGATAGAGGTCAGATGCACAAACAGTTCATCCTTCTTCTTCATGTCCTCACGCAGGCTGTGGATTTCTTTGAAGACTGACTTCTCTAGAGCGCTGAGTCTGTCGACCAGGTGCAAACTGTTCCCACAATCGGTGGAGGTAGGCATCGACGCCGGCATAGTTAGTAATATGCTAGGCTAACAGGCTAGCTAGCATTAGCCGAGTGCTTGCCAAGGGCTACCCAAGCCAGAGTCCACGTTCCAATATCCGAAAAGACAGTTCAGGTGAGGGTCAAAGCCGGGAAAGAGTAGGGATATCACAGTGCAAACAATCGGAAATCCGTAATCCAGAATCAGGTAGTTTGGGAAGAATTTTTCAAAGAAGTAACACAAACACAAAAGACGTTACCAGAACCGGAAGTGTTCAAGTTCAAGTTCAAGAGATTATTTGTCACCTTCATATACATACGGTCATACATATATGCAGTGAAATGTCATTACAGCCAGTGATTACGCACAATAAGCTCTATTAGCTCTAAAAATACAAAAATGTGCGTAATCGACACAAGGTGTTACAAAACAATGAACTTCCTTTCCTTCGCCGAGTCATAACCGGCACAATCAGCAGGGGTTTCCCTACACTCCACAAAATGCAACCACTGGGTTTCAGTATCAGTAAATGCAACATACAGTACAGTCACATGCACATGTAGGCATACACACACAAACACACGCACACCCACACACACACTCACTCGCTTTAGGAGAACAGGAAAACATCAGCATTTACACTGAAATGCTCCCCTGGGCTGCTGCAATGTGAAGTGTTTTTTTAAAAAGTGTTTCCTTAGCTTTCTGTGTGTGTGGGGGGGGGGGCATTTGTCATAGTACTGTGTTGTGCTGTATATGTTCTATCTCTGTATTTTTTTGATACTGTTGTGTTTAGTTTAACCAGAAATAGGTCCTAATGCAAATAAATGGCTACAGCTTTGGAAGTGGTTCATAATCCTAACTTTTGTTGGATGAAGGTGATTTTAAAGTAAATTGATGTACAGCATGTAAAAGAGATGCAACTTTTCGATTTACTTATAATTATCTTTTAAAGTAAATGGGCTCTCCTGCTTATCACTTATCACATCATATGTACAGCAAACATAGATGTTCTTAGTGAGCTTGAAATATAGGAGTGATGAGCTTGAATCCCCCTATTGGATAGAACAGTAGAGCCCAACATATGGGTGGAGGGGCGGTGGGGGGAGCGCAGCAAGTAAGAAGGCAGCAAAGCAGGCAGCAAAGCAGGCAGTAAAACAGGCATTATGCAGGGAGGGTAGGAGGGATTAGCTGTTTAAATAGGCCCACCCGTTATGGACGTAGAAGCGTGTGGCGCCATCAGGTTGTCCAACAGAACTTACTTGGCAAGCAATGCGTCATTTACTAGTGTTCACAAGAATAATGAATATATACTTGAAAACGTTGACTATACTTTGTTTAACCAGATTTTCATAACTGGCCCATTCTACCTGATAACTGCATTTTGAGTGGAACACGGTCTTTCTTTTAGGATTCTCTGATGTCACAAAACAAGCAGGGTTTTTAGTCACTAGAGGGATGTCTGCAGAGGGTTCAATACCAATTTCTCCTCTGGTAAGATCAAGTATCTGGCTATTAAAGTCTCATCCAGGCTGCCAGAGACGTTTCAATTTAACTTCACCCCTCTATTAAAACAATGGAATAACCTCCCTCTCTCCCTAATTTGGACAAATTGCAACTGTGAAGATGAAGCTTTTACCTCACATCGATAATCTCTTCTCAATGATTCTAATAATGCCAACAGCAAAATGGTTTCAAACCTTGAAACTCCATCACGTCACACTTTTACTGGAAAGATTAACAACCCCAAAGTCAGTCTAACCGCACTACAGATAGGTAGGGAACTCCAAGGAGGCCTAGAAGCACTCAATTTCCTCTGCTATTATCAGTTACAATATCTTGTTAAAGGGATCCTCCCAAACCTACATCACAACCCAAGGATAGACATAGAACAAACAGCATACCATAATATGAATATCCAGACTTCCCATATTCATAGGCACGAGTATTAAACATTGCAGCATCTTCAGAAATATCTGCTCAACTCTGACAGTCTGGTTGAAAGTCATCAAACTCAGTAAAATCTGTTAAATATTTTATCAAAACCAACATAACATTACTCAACTCACTTCAACTCCTTCCATTTAGAGGAACAGATCATGAAACTCTATACTTCTAACATGCTGTCCAATTTACAAACTCCTCTCAAATATAGATAAAACAATATATCCTCCATCCCCAATTTGTCCTTCTCCTCTGACTCTGACCTCTGGACACTGGTCAGCAAAAACATATTCTCCATGACTAAGAATCCAAATCTAGATCTTAGGCAATACAAAAGCATCAATAGAACACACAGCACTCAATATAAGATGTAGAAAATGAGACTTTCTACTTCGAATCTATGCTTACAATGCACTCTCGACCCCACAGATAACTACTCCCATTCCATGCGGCTATGTCAAACTTTACAGAACTTCCAAACAATCCAAACAATCACTGGACCCTGAAAGAAAAATAACAGAGATGTAAGAGATGTTGAGTTGATGTACAAAGTTAGAGATATTTAAATTTGGGTATAAGGTTAGAGATCGTTAAGTGTAGGTATAAGTCTAGGGATTGTTATGTTTAGGTATAATGTTCGAGATGATTAGGTTAAGGAATAAGGTCAGAGATGGTTAAGTTTAGGTATAAGGTTAGCAGCGGCAACGACAACACCACTTAAGGTATAAGGTTAGCAGCATCAACAACACCACGAGCAGCAATGACAACACTAGCGGCTACTGTACCAGCAGCAACAATAGCAGCAGCAAAAAAAGAAGCAACAGCAGCAGCGACAGAGCACAAGCGAAGACGTCACCGGAACCAGAAGTGGTAGCTCTCACCGGAACCAGAAAGCTCATCTGTATTGAGTCAACAGTTCTCAGGGAAGCAACGCACAGCAAAGACGTCACCGGAACCGGAAGTGGCAGCCCTCACCAGACACTGAGATTTCAAATGTTTGCACCATCTCATCTAAATTCAGTCACTGTGGATGGTGAAGTTTAGGTATAAGGTTAGCAGCAGCTACGACAATTGCAGCAGAAACAATAGCAGCAACAAAAAACAGCAGCAGCATTAGTAGCAGCAACAGCGCACAAGCGAAGACGTCACCGGAACCGGAAGTGGTAGCTCTCACCAGAACCGGAAGTGGTAGCTCTCACCGGAACCAGAAATCTCCTCATCTGTATTGAGTCAACAGTGTGTACCATCTTACATTCCTGCCAAAAAATGGCACAACTGTTTTAGTCACAACTGTTATCTCTGTTTTTGTAGCTTGAAAACAGACCATTTGTGTAAACACTCAATGTATCCTTTCTTTTCATGATAGTGTTTGATGTCCTTCTTTATTAAAACAGTTCTCAGGTGTTACTGAACTTGTTACTGCAAATTACATGGCTAGTCTAAGGATAGGTACAACCTTTTCTCTGCAATAAAGCTGGTCTCAGAGTAGTACTCTTGATCCCTCTGTAACAAAGTGTGGAGTGTAGGGAGCAGAATAGTGATCTAAACTTCTGGTGTTCTCAGATTAAAAGAAAATCAATTAATAACTAAGTAAAATTGTGACCCACCGCAGCAAAACCCGACTTGTCGAGCATTTCTAAAATCGCCATGAGCCGCCAACTAAGTTGAAAAAACCTTTCTAGAAGGAAAATTCGATTTTTCCAGATTTGTGTTCCTTTGTGATTTTTTTATCACTCAATGGATTTTCAAAACCGAGTTTGATATATAAAAAGTAGATTAATGTTAAACTGTTGAGTTAAATATTCCCGTAAGATTACATGGGGAAATGCAGTTCACCAAGTTACCAAGACGCTGAACAGCGCTGAACAATGCCGCTCGATCGTTTCCTTCTAAGTGAACGTCCAGGTGAAGATCATTCCTCCAAATTACATGTGATGTCATTTTTCCTCCATTCCGCTTCTCATCTCACTAACTAACACAGGGAAATGAAAGTTTTCACAGACAATTGGAACCGGATCCTCGTCTTGTTTACGGAAGTGACGGTGACGTCAGTGAAACGCCCCCTCCACAACGATATTTCCATGTGTGTATAAAACACGTAACATTTAAAGGTTAAATTCGATCAAAACCGTTTCACATTGTGACTTCACATCACGTGGAAGATGGATGAATTATCTTCACCTGGGCGATTGCTTTAAAGGAAACAATTGATCTGCATTGTTCAGCGCTGTTCAGCGTCTCAGTAAGTGAACTGCGTTTCCACATGTAATCTATCGGGAATATTTAACTCCACAGTTTAAAATTTTTCTACTATTTATAAATTAAGCAGCGGCAGAGGAATAAAAGAGGAATAAAAAAAGAGGGGAAAAAAAGAGGAATAAAAAAACAAAGGAACACGAATCTGGAAAAATCGAATTTTCCTTGCAGAAAGGTTTTTCAACTTTTTTGGCTGCTCTTGGCGATTTTAGAAGATGGCGGCTTTTGCTGTGGTGGGTCACAAATGGTGCTCTGTGAGATTATTGTAAACTAGTGATGTTCAGCAGAGTAAATGAAAATCTAGTTGAATTTAAGTGCTAATTAACAACAGTAGTCTATACTAAGGTAGCATGAATGGATATTGAAGATATTGAATGGTTTGAACTGTTGGATTGTGTGCAGAGAGATGATTATGATAGTGATCATAGTGGTGTGGTGAGTTGTAACAGATATTAAGTTGCTGGAAAAAGTGTCTGCTGGTTTATTAATGGAACTTTGGTAAAGATGAGGAGTATGATGAGTGTTTATTTGCAAAACTATAGTTTGTGCTTTGTTAATAGATTTTATCGCAAAACATTCCAAATTTATGAAACAAAACCGATCAATATAAATTGGGAAAAGTTGCTTACAAAAATATTTTTATGATGTCACGGGGGGCAGATATGATGCATAACAACACTGGAAATGCATAAATATGTCAAGAGTGTATTGGAGGTGACGAGAGTGTCGGACAAGCTGGAAATTGATGGGGTGATAATGAATGTGGTCAGTGCATATGTGGTCATGCACGTCAGTCCACGTTACGGTAGTACACACGTTTCTTGAGTGAGGCCCGTTGTCTATTGTCTGTTAAATGTTTGCAGAATCTCGTGAGTGTGTGTGTGTGTGTGTGTGTGTGTGTGTGTGTGTGTGTGTGTGTGTGTGTGTTTTAATAACTTCTAACTCTTCCCCCTACTTCGTCACAATTCAAGTTCACCTCACTCTATTACTTGCACCCAATCCTAGTTGAGCTGCGTGTGCACCATTAGCCTCAACCTATGCCTGGTAGAAGGCATTGCATCATTTACAATTTATGTCAAAATCCTGTAGTTCGGAATGGCTGACTTTTCAACTTATGTTTTTCCACACTGGTTTGTTTGGAGTTGTGTCTACACTGTCTCTTAAATCTATACAACAAATGATGTGGTATCTTTTGGAGCGATAAAGAGCCCACAGCCCTTGCCTCGGTGTCCAAAGTTAATCTGACTCAGCCTTTTAGACTCATCTTTGATGCACCTGCATGTCCCAATGCCCCTCAGATAATGATTTACATCATGGGCCGCCATGAGCATCAGCATTTGAGTGTTTAAATAAAAAAAAATCAGTGCTTTCAAAAGAATAATTAATTTTGTTCTTATATAAAACTACCTGCTACTGAGGTAGGTCTATGCTTTTATAACTCAATAGCTCATCATCATCAACAACCTTGAGAGATGACAAAGCAATTGACAAGGTCAATGCAGCTACTGTAGCAACAGGCCACAGCTTCAACTTATCTACCCACTCAGCTTCCACAGATGAGTCACTCACTACATTCAGAAACATTAAAAGTGGTGGTACTATGCAGCCGTTTTTTTCTTTTTTCTTTTGTTTAAGTGTCCCTGGGTTGCTTCGGTTGCTGGGTTGCCATGGTAAAATGTAAACAGAATCCATCATGCAGAGAAGCTATGATGGTGTAGCATCGATTTGTCTGTGAACGAGTGTTGCCATTTTTGCTGTAAGAATTTTAAATTACAAGGTGTAATTAGTTACTCTACTAATATATTTGAAAAAACAGGAAAGGTCAAAACCGTGACTTGACTTGAGTCAATCTAGAATTGGCTTTGATAAAAAAAAGTCCAGAAAAATCTATACAAACTTGTCAAAAGTGTACCAACCTACTTTCAAGAATCAAATGGGATTTACTAGTTTTTAGAAGATGGAAGAGGAAGAAAAACAAGCCAAATCAAATGAAGAACCGTCGGCATCAACAGCAGCATATGAAAGGAACTGGGAGCTTACTCCTTCACAAGATGCCAAGCGCTCTGAAAAAGTTTTGCCCCGATCTGTCAACTCCAATTAGAATCCTCACGGGACATATCCATCTTCACACGGCAAAGTATCACAGAGGAAAGCTTGAATTAACTAAATTAACGTTTACCAAATCCTGTCAGAAGTACGGAAAACACATATTTCTTATCAGCAAAACCTTTAAGTGCAGTGTTTGTTCTTTTCATCATATTAGATAAACGGTTGTGATTGGTCCAACCTGTGCAAGGTCAGCTGGAAATCTGTTTGAATGGGAGGGTGACCAGACGCGTTAACCAGAGCAAATAAGACAAAATGTGGATATTCACTAACTAGCTGATGATTTATAAGAGAATAATAAGGCCTACCTCCTGATGGTAGCTCAGGAGGTAGAGCTCGTAGTCTAGTAATCTAAAGGTTGCTGGTTCGATCCCAGGCTCCTCCTGCTAGCATGCTGTAGTTTCCTTGAGCAAGACACTTAATCCCTAATTGCTCCTGATGGCTGCGTCCATCAGTGTTTGAACAATTGTAAGTCGCTTTGGATGGAAGCGTCTGCAAAATGTAATATAATGTATAAATCAAATTCTAAATACAACCTGTCTAGTCTTTCAAACTGTCATTGGAATGGAGTTAGATTTGTTTTGTGTAATCAAGGTGTAGAGCCAAATCGCCTCCATGAAGGATCCTGTCTACTTTCCATAAACACTGGACTCACTCACTCACAGTGCTCTCCTGCAATGCATTCCTCACTGCTCGGTCAGTGAGTCCCGCACATGCATTCACGATACAGTCACCTCCTTCATCCGCTACTCCAGCAGACCACTCAACTCTCCTGAATGGGACTGGTTTGGCTTCCACTATAACCACTATCATTTCCTCTTATAGGCCTATGGTAGTACGCTCATTATCATGCCCACTTAATGCTAATCATAATAATATAATTTGAGTTCCTCAACCACCACTGTTACCTTCTGCTGCTATCTGTAAACCTGTAAATGTTGTTGTTTTAAACATGAGATCTCTAAATAACAAATCCCTTTTATGTCATGATTTTATTACTTTTATTTTTTGATTTTACATTCCTCCACCAACCCAGCCCACCCAATCCTGTTATCTATAGAAAGGATTTTAAGCACACCCATTTCAAATATTAGTATAACATCCTTGGTTTTATGGTAAATTCAAAGGATCCGGTGATAATTGTAATACTTTACAGACCGCCAAGACCCAATAAGGCATTTAACCAAGAATTTGGTGAGTTGTTATCTAATTTTATGACAAAATTCTCATTTTAGGTGATTTTAACATACATGTTTGCTGCCCCAGCCAGACCTTTGTTACTGATTTTATGGAGGTTCTTCATTCTGTTAACCTCACTCAAGCAGTACAAGAACCTATACCATCTGAGGGCCACACCCTTGATTTAGTACTGTGCAGTGGTCTCAGCCCTGACAACATTGAGACAAAGGAAATCTGTGTGTCCAATTACAAAGCAGTTTTATTACGTGTGGTCTTATCCCAATTTACTATTGCTCTCAACAATACTGTCCATCACCGTGTTTTGACCTCTATGTCAGTGAGCAAGTTTTCTGAGCTTTTCAGTGATGCTGCTTTGCCTTTAACTGCCTTTTACCCAGATTTTAACACAGAGGAGCTCGTCTCCCATTTTAATGTCTGACTACCCTGGACTCTGTCGCCCCATACAAAGACAAAAAGTCAAATAAAACATTGCAGCCCTGGGTAAATTAATCCACCCAGGAACTAAAGAGGACTGTAGGAGGAAGGAATGGAAATGGAAGAAGAGTGGTTAACATGTATTTTATGACATCTGGAAAGATGCTATACACAATTATCAAAGGGCAGTTAAAGAAGCAAGAGCAACTTTCTTCTCTAAACTGATTGTTGCAAACCATTCTAACCCCAGAATTTTATTTAAGGTAATAGACTCCGTCATCACCCCCTCCCCTTCCATCTTACTGAGGCCTCACCAGAGATGTGTGAGGAGTTTTTAAACTTTTTTGCTAATAAAGCTGAGAATAAAAGATAGCAAATTACTCCCCCTGACTAAGTTATACACCCCAGTAGGGACACTGATATTATTTTAGCAATTTTGAACCTGTGTCACCATAATTTTTATTTGAAACTCTATCCCACATGAAATCAACATGCAGCTTTGATATTAACCCCAACACATTTCTTATAGAGGTGATTGACACAATATTATCTATTATAAATAGCTTGCTGGAAAAAGGCATTTTCCTTCTGTTTTTAAATATGCTGTGGTCCATCCTCTTTTAAAGAAATCTAACATTGATCCCTCTGTTGTTAACAATTTTATTAATTCTTGTGTTTTCAGTTATTCATTGATTTAATAGTGAACATCATTCTGGAAGTGCATATACTGTAATAATGCCATGGAATTATTGCTACTGAAATATTTATAATTTACCACAGTATACTCTACCCCTTATTAAGCAACATAAATTAGTATAGTAAACTTAAGTAATTCAAATAATACACAAAAATGTAATGTGTACATTAACTTAAGATAGGCTATTGTAATTCCCTTTTCACTGGATAACCTAAAAATGTCTATAAGGAAACTACAGCTAATTCAGAATGCTGCGGCCATAGTCTTAACAAAAACAAAAAAAATTGATCACATTATCCAACTGCTTAAGACACTGCACTGGCTACCTGTATCTTTTAGAATTGATTTTAAAGTTATTTTACTTGTTAATAAAGCTTTAAATGACCCTGCACCTCCCTTCATCAGAGAATTTCTTTGAATTTATGTTCCAGCCAAATCACAAAGGTCCTCTGATGCGTTTCTTTTAAATGTTAGAAATGCACGCTCGCTTGCAATTTTTTAAAAGGAAATCAAAGAGCTATATTTTTTATATGCCCTTTAACTTGAAGTAATGTTATCACCTTAGCTTTTAAGTTGAAATCATTTTTATACATTATTTATATATTATTTTTAATACCTGGTGTTTATTTTATATTATTCTACTGACTTTTATTTATTGATTTTTAACATTTGATTGTTTCATTGCTTTAATTTGTGACAGCGACTGGTGTTTTGGGTCTCAAGTAGGCCAAGGTAACTTTCCAGTTGTTCACAGATTGTGAAAGGGCAGGTTGGAAACTTTCAAATGGTGTGAAATCTGAAAATATTTGAAGAAGATATGCTTATTTGAATGTGGGTAGGCTAAAGCTCCTCTAGGAGAGAAAATGCCCCTCAAGTATCCTTGAGGGGCATTTTCTCTCCAAGAGGAGTCCCAACACTCGACTACCTGTCATTGTCAGCTGGTTAGTGTGTAGAGTATAAAAAAGAACACATAAATGTATATATAAATATGTAAGTTATTTATTTATTTTTTGTTATTATTTATTTGAATCACTAATTTATAAATAAATATTGGAAAATGCATAATTCGAGTAAACCTTTTATTTTAAGTTAATTTTTTTTCATTCTGAGTTCATGCTCAGTATAGTAACACGACCCCTCTATTATTCTGTAACTTCTAAATATTCCCATTTCCTGCCTTTATTGTGGGGCGCTGTTGGCACCGTGCGCTGTTGGCACCGTGCTCCGGCGGGTTATCTCCCAAATAGGAGCCTTTCTGTGTGGAGTTTGCATGTTCTCCCCGTGCTCACATGGGGTTTCCTCCACCTCACGTCAGTAAGGACCCCCACCAAAAACATGCACCCATCATTGTCTGACCAGCAATGGACATTTATCACCTGGTCCCCGGGCGCGTCCACGTATGCTGCCCACTGCTCCTGGCTGTGCCCCCAGAGGAAGGACAAGCCAGGATGGGTCAAATGCAGAGAATCCATTTCACCGGCCACCATCAAAGCATGTGCATGTGTGTGTGTGTGCAAGCATGTGTTGTAGTGTGGTGTGTTGCGTGATAAATAAAGACTGTTTCTTCTTCTTCTTTCTTAATAACAATGGTAGTTTTAAGAAAGTGATGTGTTTCAGATCTTTCACTTTTTTTAACCTATAACCAACCAGTGTATTCTGGGAATTGTTGTTTTCAGGGAGAACCCCACCACCCACTGCCTTGTGCTGCCAGTTCAGCAATATAAATGAAAGTTTCTGCCACCCACTCTTCTCATTATCCATAACAACACGGAGATTATATGTTTTCATGAGGAAGTGACATTGTTGCTTCTGGAGGTTATCTGATGTTTTTTATAACATTCTTACGGAAGTGATGGGAAGTCTTCTCCTTCATGTGCTCTGATGCATTGCTGCGCAACATTTTCTTTTACCATGTGAAGATCCGGTGTAGTCCGGGTTAATTTTTAACCTTATTGTATCGTAACGGTTTCACTTTCTGACTTGACATCACACGGAATATGGAAGGATGATCTTGATCTGTATGTGTGCATCAAAGGAGCTGCAAGATCACCATTCGTGCTGTTGTTCCAAGTTCAACAATGGATGAGTAACTCAAAAAACTCTGTTTTGAAAATAAGTTGAGAGAAAATACCTCACGGAACTCATGAACCTTTCATTCATCATAGATCGAAAACCAGCATCTGTTTTTTGACAATGATGCGTTGCTGAATTTTGTTTATGGGAGGAGTTTCAAATGAAACTCTGGAATGCCAGTGAAACCAACGATGCAGATAAATAACCACGCCCACACAATGTGCCCCAGACCGAGACACAGAGAAGAAAACAAGCTTACTTTGGTGACAAACCATGTCAGTATTTAGTGATCCTAAAACCGTTGTTTGTTATATTAAGTTGGTTCTTCAACATTTAAACTTTCGTAAAATAAAAAAATAAAAAATAAAAAACGCATCTAAAATACGTATATACTTTCGAGTTGATTTGCAGGAGTTTCCCAATTTGGTCCACCTTTCATCAGTTGCTGTCACAATTGTCTGTGTTGTGTCTGTTTATTTTTCTATGTGAAGATTTTTGGGTTGCATGTTTGCATGAAAGGTGCTATATAAATAAAGTTGAGTTGAGGAGTAGTATTTTTGCAATATATTCTATTTGCAATATATAATATTTATTTTGCAGATTTTTATTTCTTGTGCAGCGTGATATGGATCTTTAATTAATATTTCAAGTTTAGTTTAGTTTGGACACAACCAGGTTTTTGAAAAACCTGGAAAAATTTGATTTAGCTTTTGGCCACGAGCAGTGACAAAGGTCCTTAGCTCTCAGGGAAGCAAGTTCTTTACATTCAGAAATTCTCAGATGATATATCAGATGAATACTCGACTACTTCTTAATCAAACAATGACTGTTTATTTTTAATAACAGAGTTTAATAGTATAAGAGAAGGTTGAGGTGGAAAAAGTAAGTTAACTCAGGATAAGACAGAAACACACACCTGGGAAATGAAATGGGGGGTCTCTGCGAGTTGGTTGAGTCGCTGCGGGAAAACGTGGTTTCATAAAGAACAAATAAAGATAGAGCGGCGTGCAACCATGCCAGATAAGGTGAAAGAAAGGGGCCTTCAGGTACACTTTGCAAGAGAGTGCTGAGTCCAAGGGGAGGAAGAGGTCTGACAAGCAATTGTGTTCCAGGGTTTTTATGTCCTCTGAGGGGGTCGAACCGGAAGTGATCTCCTTCGATGGCCGTTTGTCAAGGGGGTTCGTGAGAGGTTTTCCGTTTGTCTGTGGCAGAAGGAAAGTATTCTTGATTCAGGTGCGTTTAGATTTAAGCTTTTACTCCTAATCTGGTTAACCACCCATCTCATTCAAAACTTTAATACCGGAACCATATTCATACTTGTCAAAAAGGAAACTTGAAATAAAATAATTCAAAATCCCACGTAAATAGATCTCGCAAGAAGGTAACACGTGTAAGCAAATCTTTGGAATAAACATAAACACATAGGAAAAATGAGTCTTTGGGATGCAAGAAGGAAAATCGTAAATGTCAATTGGTATTTTAACTGCACGGATAATAATCACCCACAGAATGAATCTCTGAAATGCAGGACAGTGAAGGCATTGCGTAAGGTTGAAATCTTGGCTTGGGGTAACACCAACGAGGGTCGCTAGGGGGCTCAGCAAATGGAAGTCATTATACATCTCCCAAAGTCCAGAGCGGTATCATTCTTTACCATATAATTGAAGGAAAAATGTTGTGGGAGTTACACATTGATTAAGATACATTTTTAGTTCGATCTCCCTTTTTGGGAAACAGTTCAGGTCATCATCATATCTCCTGGGCCAAATGGCCTGCAGTCCACTGAGCCAGCAATTTGTGCTGGGGTTCCCTGCCATTCACAGCAGGGAAAGGGTTCAACAGACCAAGACCAGAGATGGCTGTCCGATCTCTTAGTCAGCTCCAACTGTTAAATTGTTTTGATCTTCTGAGATCAGTGTCTTACTGTGGGTGTCAGAGGGAGGGGAGCATATTCTCTATCAAAGTCCAGGCGGCCCTCGCTACACAAATTTGTTGTGAAACAGATATTAGTGTACTGATAAGGTGAAATCACTGAAAGTTAACCAGGTAAACAAAACGGAGCCCAGAGTAAGGCTCAAACTCCATTGGCTTTAAGAACCCGGAACTTGTGCTCAAATGCTATTGGCTCTGAGCTAGGGGCTTGACTGCTCTTTTACAATTAATGCTACAAACAGAGAAACAGCCCATTTTGGAACACTCCAAGTTAAGAGGCATGTCACAATGGCTCGATTGCATAATCTGAGTGATATTTTCAGCCAAAAACTTCAAAAACAGTTTTTGAGGAACTCGGGGACCTGTGTCTCTTAACATGTGTAAAATGAATAATAATTGGTCCCCTTTATAGACAGGACTCTGACTGGGACACTCAATGACATCCAATCTGTTCATTTTAAGCTGCTCCACTGTTTTATTGGCAGTGTGATATGGGTCATTGTCGTCCTTGAGAGTATACAGTATCTAAGTGATTTGCTCCACCTGTTGCACACCCCTTCTGTAACAGTTTGCGTACCTGCAGAACAGATCCACGGATGATGCGGTCTACCATGAACTGCACACCATGCTCATGCACCTTGATGGCCGGAAGGGGGCCTGTGTGAGATTGCTGTTCATTGACTATAGTTCAGCTTTCAATTTCATAGTCCCCACCAGACTGGCTTTCAAGCTACGGGAACTAGGACTGAATACTCTGCTGTGTGCCTGGATCCTGGACTTCTCACAGCCAGGCCCCAGGTGGTTATGGTGGGGAGGCACATGTCTAGCTCCTTCACCCTGAACACAGGATCCCCCCAGGGCGGTATCCTCAGCTCCCTACTGTACTCCCTGTACACACACGACTGTGTGGCCAGGTCCAGCTCCAACACCGTCATCAAGTTTGCTGACGACACCATTGTGGTGGGCCTGATCAACGATGGGGATGAGAAGGCCTACCGCGAGGAGGATGCTGATCTGTCACTCTTGTGCCAGGACAACAGCCTCCTCCTGAACGTCAGCAAAACTAAGGAGCTGACTGTGGACTTTAGGAGAGGATTACAGCCAAGTATGCACGCACCGTTGGTGATTAATGGGACTTCTGTCGACAGGGTTAGCAGCTTCAAGTACCTGGGTGTCCACATCACAGAGGACTTAACATGGACTATACACACAGACACTCTGGTGAGAAGGCGAGGCAGCGTCTTTACCACCTTAGGTAGCTAAAGAAATTCAGGGTCTTGGTGTGGATCCTCAAGTCCTTCTACTCTTGAACATGGAGAGCATCCTGACAGGCAACATTGTTGCTTGGTTTGGGAACTGTACTGCTCAGGACAGACGGGCCCTGCAGAGGGTGGTGTGTTCAGCTAAACGTACCACTGGAACTACCCTCCCATTCCTGCAGGACTTATACGCCAGGAGGTGTAGTATCAGAGCCTGCAGGATCATGAAGGATCCTCACCACCCCAACAACTGTTCCAGCTGCTGCGTTCGGGCAAGGGCCTCCGCAGTCACACAGCAAGACAGAGAGACTAAGACAGAGTTTCTTCCCGCAAGCCATAAGGACTGTCAATGTTGAACTCACCAGGGGTCCTCACTGCCTTCCTGTACTGGGTAACTGAATACTGCGCTGTATTGCCGTTCTGTTCGGTGTTACTGTATTGCTGTGCCGTACTATTGCATACTGTACTGTATATCTCCACACACACTACCTCACTTCATTCACATGCCAATTTACTGCACATATGTGTATACACAAAATAGCCAATCCCATATACATGTCTATTCCCTTTATTTATATTATGTACATACCTCTACTCAGTATTACCTTTTTGAGTCTTATTTGATTAGATATATATATATATATTTTATATTATTCTATTTACTTACTGCATTACATTTTAGAAATCAGTTAGTTCAGTTAGTTAGTTAGGTAGTAATTAGGCTAGCAATTGTGTTCGGTAAAGTACTTAGTGTGTATAATCTCCAGGTGCATTGCAATGACATTTCACTGCATATATGTATGATCGTATGCATGTGACAAATAAACCCCTTGAATCTTAAATCTTGAATCTTATAGGATCACTTTGCTATTTTTTTATGTTAAATGTTAACCTCGCTGAAATCTTTACAACTGAATAACACCACCCTGTATGATAAAATGCATCATCCCAAAATTTTGATCCCACTCACATTAGTTTAGAACACATACACTGGCACACTAATCCTACTCCGAACAACACTCCATTGGACCCATCACCCCCCCCCGGCCTGGCTGGAGTCCTGACGGCTTGCGCCTGGTGGCTTGGGATGTGCTGCGACCTGACGGGGCTGCAGAGATCTCCGCCGGGTGTCTTCCAGGACCCCTGAGGGGACTGCTTGCTGTTGTGGGTGTGGGTTGCAGTGTGGGGGGGCGGCTGTTGGCCTTTTGCTTCTGTGGCGCAGCTTCTCTGTGGCAGGCTACCCAGGTGCTGGTGGTGGTGGAGGGCCTGTATACCTGGCGGCCTGCCAGCATCGCTGGGGGGGGGGGGGGGGGGTGTAACATCGAGGTGCCCGCGCTGGGCACACGCTGCTATGTGCATGGGCACTTGGCACTCACGCTGGGCGGGGTATCTGGTCGCCTGCCTCCCCCTTGTGCAGGTTGTGGGTGGGCGTGGGGGTCCTGCCAGCTCGCCCTTGGGGCGGGTGGCTCGGGTGGGGTGTAGGTCTGTCGCCGTGGGGCCGTGATCCAGGCCCGCGGTCCGTGCCTTGCGCCCATGGCCCGGGTTTTGTGCCGGCGGCTGCGTCTTGTGCCTGCACCTGGGGGTTGGTTGTATGTGTGCGCCCCTGTATGAGTAGTGATCAGTTGTTTATAGACCCAAACATGATAAATAGTTCTCCAAAGAGGGGGGTTGGTGGTGGCCCTCCATAACAAAAACTGTGCTCTTGTCATTCTACAGGTCATCCACAGGACAGAGTTATTGCAGCAGTTCTTGATGATTTAAGAATTAATAAAGAGTTGCATTGCAGGTTGAGAACTTGAACTCCACTTGCAGACTAACTCTGTCCTGAATGCAATGGCATACAAATACTTTGTGTTGTATGCCCAGCATGCTGACAACACAGATTAAAAAAAAAGGAAGGAAAAAAAAAAAAAAAGATAAAATGCATCATCATTTCGACATAGTCAGAGTTTCAGGGTATTTTTTCTTCATAACATTGAAATTGTACAGAGCTGATTTGGAATGAAGTCAATTTTACAAGCTTCAGTCGAACTTCCCCCCCCCCCCCCTCTCCCTCTCTTTCCCCATCCTCCCGCTCCCTCTCTCTCTCTCTCGCTCTCTTGAAGTCTGTAACTCCGTAACTTTCGGTTTCGATATCGTACAAGCTCTGTAACTTGATATTGTGCAGTACTTTTCCGCTTGACGTTGTGTGCCGTCCTTCTCGTAGTTTTCCACTCATGTAGGCCATAAAGATAAGACAGAACCACCTTTCATCCCTCATACCATGCTTTTTTGAGACAAGAGTGCACCATTGCTGTACCTGTAATAAATCTAGGTAAGTACTATATGAAATTTTCGGACTTTGTTTGTTCTTTCCTCTGTCGTTTAGGCAGTAAATTTTAGGCCGTCAGGAACCAGCCTGATTATTCATCTTACCATCTAACCATGTCAGCAATGTATTACAGAAAAACCAACCCTGGATCTGCCATCAATCAATCAATCATTTAAACCGTCTTAGATCCAAAGGTTGGCTCTCATGGTCCTCCAACTGTTCTCTCCTCAGTGTCATGATCTCAGCCTTCATCTACCTTCCCCTCCCTCTCCTTACCTGTCTCATTAATCCAACTCCATTCACCTGCGCACACAGCTGTTCCCGATCTGAAATCTAACCACTATATAAGCCTCTCTCACCAGTCACCCATTGCAAGATTATCTTCGATGCTTGCACCAAACTCTCCAGCGGTCCCAGGACTGATTCCCCGCTACCGACTCTGCCTCGCTCCGACCACGTATCCTGCCTGCCACTCCGCCTGTCTTCTGTCTGCTCTCCTCGTTATCAAACCTGCCTGTCCCCGAGGATGTATCCTGCCTGCCCCCTGCCTGTCTTCCGTCTGCTCTACAAATAAAAGACACTACCAAATATCCCTGCCTGTCTTTGTGCTGCAATTGGGTCCTAACCACACCCGTTACAGTACAATCTGGCCAACAATGGACCCAGCACACAACCCCGAGTTGCTGGCATGCCTGGGAAGGGTGGAGTCACAGCTCCAACACCAGGAGGTGTTGGCAAGACCCACCGGTTTAGCAAGATGGCTCACTTCATGCCTCCACTCTCTATTTCTGAATCCTCCAGTTTACTTTTGATCTTGTCATGTTCACCTTTTCCTATAATCATTGATTTGGTGTTCAATGCCATTCCGTATCTCTTGCAAGCCTAATTTACAACTTCTTACATTTCTTGGAGTTCCTGCTCATCTTCTGCCAAAATAACTATCATCAGCATAACTCATGTTTGTCAAGCGCCCCCCTTTTACTGTATCTTTATCCCTCTCTTCCCTTGTGGTGCTTCTTGGACCTTTTCCGTAAACAAATTAAAGAGAATTGGAGAGAAAATACAACCTTGGCTTTCCCAACGTGTGTGTCTTCCAGTGCGAGCTACATGGAAACAAAGATCCCGTAGGAACCTCTGAGGCTGCCCACTGCTCCTGGCTGCCCCCCAGAGAAATGCAGAGGCCACATTTCACCGGCCACCACCCACCAAAAGCGTGTGTGTGTGTGTGTGTGTGTGTGTGTAAATATGTATGTGTTTTAGTGTGGTGTGTTGTGTGACAAATAATGGATTGAATCTGGAAAGCAAATTAATGCGTGTTCCGCAAATGTCAAGTGAATCGTCGAGCAGGGCTGGGAAGAAAAAAGCTGGCTCTGCAAATCAGAAATCATAAGGAAGTGGAGAAAGAAATGGATAAAAAATTAAACACTAAGCAACTACCACTGACTTGTGGTCATGTCGTACCATAGAACCATGAGTGGGAAATGTGCAGCAAATGTTTACAGACTTCATATTTCCCTGATGACCACGCTGGAGAATTGATAGTCCAAGACTTGAGGCAAGTGCTGGAATCATGGGGGCTTAAAGAAGAGTCATAAGTATGGATAACCACCTACAATGGCGCAAACATTGTCAAAGCAGTGGTACTTAATAACTGGAAAGGACTGCAGTGCTTCGACCACAGGCTTCAACTTGCCATCGGTAGGTCAAAATATGATTGTCACAATAATTGTTGAAAAAAAACAGGTATAGTGTATATTTTTGATGTGCTCAACGAGTTTGAGTTTCCAATATATTAGTTGGCCAGTTACTCAGCCAATTTTTCTTACATTTAGGCTTCACACACACATATAGAGAATAATTAATTTTTTTTAATTCAAATTTCAGACTTAGGGTCCAGATGAAAGACAGGACATAACATAGACTGAATTACATACAAAATATCAACAAAATATCTCGAAAAGCTAAAAGATCTTAAAGAGCTAGGGTTGCAGCATGTAGTACTAAACCTAATGTTTGATAAAAAACTAAATTATTTAATTTTCAGAGTCATTAAGCCGGCAAATCAATTTATACATAAAAGTTCTTAAAATTATTGTATTTAATTATTCTACGACTACCATTCTAATGTTGTGTATTTATCTATTATTTTACAAAGAAAGGTGTCAAAGAGCCCAGTGTTGAATGTGCAGTTGGCATATGTAAGAAAATTAAGTGCTTTTTCCTACACGTGGAAAAGAAAGAGAGAAATGGCTACTGCCCAGGCTGAACGTCCCCTACCCTGGGGGTCTCGACAGAAAATGATCCAGAGGGTGATTGAACAGATGATTTCACAGATGCATTGTCCGGGAAGAATAATGTGTCATACCTCAAACCTATGCTCTTTCTTTCAATAACACTGTTTTGACTCCGGTTCAAGATGACACAGACCTGACCAAGCACATGAAGAGGGCCATATTTGAATGAGAAATACTACCGAACAGAGTCTGATGTGAAAAAGTTTATTTGTATATCAGAGTGACAATTTTGTATTTGATTGTTAATGGTTTTATTTCAAACACAAGTCATTACACAACATCGTGGGGTGTATCATCACAAACCAATTCATCGGGTTAAAACCTACAGGTGACTACATAACACAGACAAGCCATAAACTGCCCAGCTGCTGTCATCTAAACATATACATCAAGTCCAAACCTCCTTTCCACCTCTCCAGGGCAGCATGCTGGCCCCACCGCGACACATCTGACCTGATCCTCCCTCTCAAGTCCTCCTTCATCTTCCGCACAACCCCCCCCCGCCCCCCACGCCCTTCCATGCCCAATGAGGTCCATCCTGGCCATCCACAAGGTCTTTTTGAAGAGGCTCGCGATCAGCCAGAGCAGGAAATGCTCCCTCCTACTGCCCACACTGCCAACCCCGCTGTCTACCCTTTCCCAGGTCAGCGCAAAATCCTCCCTTACCCTCCTAAGCAGGACTCCCGCCCTCAACCACACAGCCCTGCAAATGGACAGTCCCACATGATGTGATAGATGGTCTCCTCCTCCTAGCAAGTTACTGATCCTATCTCTCTTTGTTCTCCTGCCTTATAGACACGGAGAAGCTTGCTTATTTCCATGTTCTTCCTTTTTTGGTGTCATGAATTACTCAAAATCCTGTTTGAGCCAGTTGCAGCTCGTAGTCTTTGTTGTCATGCGTTCTGATGTCACTTTCCAGACAGCCAATCACAGCGCTTATAGCTGAACACCCTCCCCTTTCTTGGAAGAGGGCGGTCTCTACGAACTTCCTGTAATTTTCTAGACAGCAGTTCCTTTCTCATGAAAGAGCTGACTCTACAATTCTCGGCTGCGCCGGACATGTGCATGCGACCTTGGGCTGCTCCCTTTGCATTTGATCCTCCTGTTTTGTAGGAGACTTTGGCTCTCTCTGGTTTTATTGGAACATGTAACAGGTTATTTTCTCTGTGACTCGATTGATGTCAACTTCCATTCTGTCCATTTCTTGCAATATGTTTAACAATTTGCCTATAGACATTGCTCATCCTTGTATATTCCATGTTCCAATTTTCAAACAGTCACTTGATGACAGTGTGGAGCCACCTGTTTGCTCAAAGCTGTTCCACCAGGCTGAATTGGTATGAATGGTTTCAACCCTACCCCGTTTTCCAAGATCTGAAAAACTTTTTTTAACTTTGACCATATTTTCTACTATAATTGATAACAGAGGAAGGCTGCAAGAACTACCTCTGCATGCAGTGTCTACTTTGAGATTGACCCCACCCATTGTTCTTCTTTTTTGAAGAAGCCGGGTCTTCAGACACACACACACACACACACACACACAAACACATTACAGTCGGTCCCATCACACACATACACACCAGCACACCTGCTTCAAGTGCACCCCAGCACCCTCCTGGTTGTATTCCTCTCCTTTTCTCCTTCATTTACTGCCATAATAATTACAGGAAGAGGCCATGTGACCAATTGTAGTTCCAGTTTTCCTGGACCTAATTCACTGTTTTCAATACATGTTGTCATCCAGTGTTCATGTTTTTGTGTAAATGTTGATTGTTTCTGTTTATTTGTCTCACCGTGGTGATTCTCCCCCTCTTGGAGTAGTGATCAGTTGTTTATAGACCCAAACATGATAAATAGTTCTCCAAAGAGGGGGGTTGGTGGTGGCTCGCCATAACGAGAAACTGTGCTTTTGTCATTCTAAAGGTCATCCAGAGGACAGAGTTATTGCGACAGTTGTTGATGATTAAAGAATTAATAAAGAGTTGCATTGCAGGTTGGGAACTTGAACTCCACTTGCAGACTAACTCTCTCCTGAATGCAATGGCATACAAATACTCTGTTGTATGCCCAGCATGCTGACAGCACAGGTTAAAAAAAGAAGAAGAAGAAGCCAGTACAGATTCATATACATTGCAAACAAAGTTCTGAATAGGGGTGGGCGGATCGAAACTACCGACGTCTCGTTTTGAAGATCGATTCTAGCATCAATAGGATCGATGCCGTTTCTCTCTCCAAAATAAGTCAAATTGCTATTTTTTCTACAGCTTACTTGCGATGGCTTGGTTCCCATCACTGTTCACATGGCGAACCTTTCCACACGCACAATGCCCACTTCGATTACCACGATTACCAGTGATGTGTCTGTTCTATGAGCCGGCTTCTGTGAACAATGGGAGCCGCCTCCCGTCTGAGAGTCCATTTATTTTCTTCTTTATTTTTTATTTTTTATATATCAATTTATGAAAGACAGTATAATACAATTCTATAATGTATTCGTCAAATACGGTCTAGAAAAATCTCACTTTGGTGATAACATTAAAAGCCAAGCATGGTGAGACTTTTGTTTGTTGTGTTTGCTCTTCTGTTCTTGTGGAAGTTTAAATACTCTGATAAGATTGGTGCAGAGCAAAATAATAAAATATGGTGCAAAATAATTATTGAATTTTTTTTTGTACAAGTACGAATAGCATCAGAATGTCTTTCTTTATAACCAAGAGTACTCTACTACGTTTCTTTAACTTTAAAGAGCTGTGAAGGAGCATATCTAACTGAATATACCTACAGTATATGTCTGGAGGTCAATTTAGATAGAAAGCTCAATGAAAAGCATGGCGCGTACAGTCATTATTATTTGTTTGCCCTTCTGAAACTGTAACTGTTCTTCTTCTGTAATCGTTTTGAAAAATGAAAAGAAAAATGACAGTTGCAATCCTAACTTTCCTCACTCACTTTCGTAGTTATTTCTCATGCAGTCCTTTGTTTCTATGGCACAAAACCAGATAATTGGTTGGTCTCATGGATCGGATACTGAAATGGCTAAAAGTGGTATGTATGGTCTACAAATGTGTTGTAATTTTGTATGGAATATGTAAGTAACTAATATGAATCACTATCAATAGTTGGAATAAATGACTGGCATCAGAATCATTATTCAAAACAAACTGTTGAAAGAATAGTAATATATCACAAAGAAACAGATGCTCCTAGTATATCGGTATACTCCAAAACTATATTAACTACATCAATATACAGCCCAGTTTGTAATTGAGAGGCAGGTAGTGCAGATAGACAAGTGTCAAGTTTTGTTCAAAATAATTGTTGAAGACATAATCCTCAAAAAATTTGCATTATTATTTCAACTTTTGCATGATGGTGGAGCTTTGACCAATAAAGTTGTGCAGGAAAGAGTCCTAAAACCCAGAAATAAGTTTGCATTTCTGTACTTACGGTTCCCTTGTCTCGAAGTCACTGGGTTATTGGTTAAATGCCTGTAATAAGTTTTGTGATTAACACAAGATTATGAGATTTTCACGTTTTGTTCTACAGAATAATATATGCCAGAAAATACCCTATTTGTGAATTGTGAAGCTTTTACGTTACTTAATAAAGGCGGTTGAGAACAAGTGGCTAAATGAGACTACCGAGGTTGTCAGGGACATTCAACGTCATTACAATGAACATGGAAAGTCATTTACTCACTAGTCTGCCTTTCACAGCCTCTAGTCGTGTTTAAACTTGCACTTTTGCAAAGTATTTGAACTCTTTCCAGGCTTTTGTAGAAGAGGTCAGCGTGCAAAATGAAATTACAAGTTGAAGATTAGTGGTGGTGAGGTTGAAGTCATGCGACCATGGTGGAGTTTGTTTAGAGCTTATAGTTTTCAGCTCGTTTATATCACTTATCACTACAGTATTCAGTAATTTATCTAATTTTAGTTTACATCTCTTTCTTGACTGCACCGTCTTTTGCTGCTGTAATGTCTGAATTTGCCTCCGTGGAATAATAAATAGCTGATATGAGCTAAAGTCTATGAAATTCTTGATGTCAAATTCGCATGAGCTGTTCAGAAATCACAAGTAACTACTCACTTTTGTACCTCTGACATGAGGTTTACAGAAGGATTGCTGTCACAAAATGAATCCTCCAGTTTACTTTTGATCTTCTCAAGTTCACCTTTTACCATAATCATTGATTTGATATGCCATTTTGAGAGTATCAAAATTCCAAATGGTTTTTGGCATGCCAGATACGTTGTGTTTCAACTCTGAATATTGGGTTAAGATCACAGTTTCTTGGAACTTCAAAAAAAAAAATCTGAAATCTGGTGAATAAAAGCACATAGGCATAGGTACATAACACTAACATTTAAAAGTGGTTTCCAGGCTGGCACCCAGGGATCAGCTTTTGGTTGCTGAAACTGAAATTATGGTTGCCAATTTTTAGTTACCTTATATTTTGAGTCAATTAAGGTAAATGTCAGTTATATGTCAGCTTAATAATGACAATGTGACATAAAAGAATGTTAAAAAGCTTCATTACAGTAACCTAACAAAATTTGTTGTACTGTAGTTTGTATTTTATCTGCTACTTTACCGAATTTGAATCTTCAGAGGGGAAAAACCCAAGTTAAGACAGGCAAGAGCTGTGATAACACTAACTCATCTGTTCACGCGTGGCCTGATCACACTTAGCCTGTGTCTGTCTCTCTCTCTAACACCCACATGTATATGCTCACTACACCACATGTCACCAAATTGTTAACAAAAGTAAATTCTAATTTGCATCTTTCCATTTAAAAGTAACTCTCCACCAGATGTGGTCTGAGCCATGCTCATTATAAATGCTCTCAGTCTACAAAGATAAAAACTGGTTATGGTATTGTACTGTAACGGCTATATGTTGACAAATTTGACCAAATTCACTTGAAAATAGTCGAAGACTAAAGACATTCCCTGTATTTTTTTAAAACATTTTAGTTTGTTTTGTAAGTACCCACAATAGTTTTAGTTTGTTTTCGTTGTTTTCTGTCTAGTTTTAACTAAAATGTTTATTCACACCTAGTTATTTCATTTTTGTTAACAGTACAGGGAGTCACACAAATTTATGCGAAAAAATGTAATCCCTGACTGTAATAACCTTGCTCTACTGCTGTCCACTGATAACTGTGTGCACCAGGGCGCACAAGTGTAGCCTTCTGGTTCAGACTGTAGCAGAAATATTTTCATCACTAATGCAACAAATTATTTATTTTGGGGTGCATGTTTTGCGGTTTACTGTCCCTATTTTTTATGTTAAAATATGGTTGCCAAAGGGGGCAACCAGAGGCCAAAAAAAAGGTTGCCAATTGACTCAATTGGGTTGCCCTCGGCAACCGGGCAACCATTACTGTCGAGCCCTGATAGGAACTTGAATGCACCACCTGGGTTCAAAATGCTTTTGCTCCTTAAACCAAAGCTATGACATTGAAATTTCAAATGTGGGATTTTCTGAAAAAATAATCTTGCAGATTTTCACTTCAAGTAAAATGTATTGGCTCATCTTGCTCTGTCATGAGATGATTTGTCAGAGCATCACATTCAAACAATTGAAACTATCACTGTGGAATCAATAAAATGAAGATGTGGCGGTCGTCGTCAGCAGCCCAGCAGTGGAACGCCATTTCTCCTGTGGTCGAGATGATGATAAATATTATTATTATTATTATTATCATCATCATTTTTATTGTAATATTCATCATTATCAATTGTGATTGATACTTGCGTACCTTATTGTTCAAGGTGACAATAAAAACTCTCGCCATGTTGACTCTGTCTCCCTCCCTAAAACATTACCTAGGAAGAAAATGAATAGGATGATAATGATGATGAAGAGGGAGCATATGTGCATAAAGATTTTACTGGGCGATGACTGTGTTTGCATGTACGTCTTTTAAACAATTCAATTGAAAAAGAGGATGTATTGGGGGTCATAAAGGAGAAAATGTTGTATTTTCACCCATTTGTAGTTAGTGTTATCTAGTTGTATCGGTTATTGTTATTGTTTAATGGGAATTATGTTTCTCTATATTTATCTTTATTGAAGCAGAAAAATGTCATAATCGGTGTCAATTATGGTGTAAACAAAAGTGTGCTCGGTGACTGTAGCACTTACGTGATGCTCTTTGAATTACCAACATGGCCATGCCAGATATCAGGATGGAATCATAACCCAACGTGTTCATTGCCCTATCTTATACCCGCCGAGACCGAAATAAAGCGTGTGACCTATAGTCGTACTGTTGGGAAATAAAAAGAGTAAAAATGTAGGCCACAAACAAAACAAGGAAGGGACAGCGGGGATAGAGTTGCCCTGGGGAAAGTAATGGGAATATGAGGATGGGGGTAGTAGCAAAGAAAAAATGTTTCAATCTCCAAGAATTCAGCAGCAAATTTCCAGATGGCAATTCCATTTGGCATATGCGTCTCTATCGGTCTATCAGCTTTAATGTGTTCCTTCTGTGCACATTCATTTCACGCATGCAAAGTCTGATGTCATGATTATTTAAGGGGGGGGGGGGTAACAGTTTTCATGATGGATTCATAAAATACAGTATGTATGTGTACAGTCTCTCAAACAGTCCCATTTGTCTATCTTGTGGGATCCTCCCTTTACATTTTGATATATTCAACTGTGAAGAATAACTACAAATCTTTATGTCAGAGGGAATGCACCATGGAGAAAAAGTGGATCCTTTGTGTGTGTGTGTGTGTGTGTGTGTGTGTGTGTATGTGTGTGTGTGTGTGTGTGTGTGTGTGTGTGTGTGTGTGTGTGTATGTGTGTGTGTGTGTGTGTGTGCGTGTGTGTGTGTGTGTGTGTTGCTCATCTTGTTAAAATAGCACCTGTCAAGGGGTGGGATGTAGTAGACAGCAAGTGAACAGTCAGTTCTTGAAGTTGAAAAATCGAGGAAAAATGGGCAATCGTGAGGATCTGAGCGACATTCACAAGGACAAAATTGTGATGGCTAGATGACTGGGTCAGAGCATCTCCAAAACTACAGATCTTGTGGGGTGTTCCCGATATGCTGTGGTTAGTACTGTGAGAAAAAAAATATATAAATATATACATATACTATAACTATAACATACTACATATAACTATACTACTATAACTCTAACATTACAGATTGAACTAATCCTCGATAGCAAAACTATATGTGTGTATACTACAGTATACATTACATTGATTTATTTATGTACATTACTATCATTCATATTGTGGGTAATTATGAAATACAGTTTCATTGATCAGTCAGAGCCAAAATTAAAACATATATAAAGACACTGGGTGTAACTATGCATCCAGTTAGAAACCGGCACTGAAACAGTTAATCTGGCACACACACAGCGGGGAGTCTGAAACTAGATACTCGGGGGATGGGAAATAACAAAGGAGGGACCGCCCCGCAAAAGGGGGTGTGTCGTTTGTAACAAAGTGACGAGGAAACAAAGTTTCGGTGGAGTCCTGGGTGAAATGTCTGTTAGATGAGACACGCAGCTTAGGACTCACCACGTCGACGGATACGTTTTTATTTTTTTGGTAGATTCTCAAACCGTCCAATAAACTCTCCGTAGCAAAGTTTCAGTTTCATCGCATCATTCCGGATTTGGAAATTTTGAACACGACAGTACCCAGCAAAAGTGGTCCAAGGAAGGAAAACTGGTGAACCGGCAACAGGGACAGGGGCGCCCAGGCTCATTGAGGCACCTGGGGAGCAAAGTCTAAATCATCTGGTCCTATCCCATAGAAGAGCTACTGTAGCACAAATTGCTGAAAAAGTTAAAGCTGGCTATGACAGAAAGGTGTCAGAACACAAAGTGCATCGCAGCTTACTGTGTATGGGGCTGCGTAGCTGCAGACCGGTCACAGTACCCATGTTGACACCTGTCCACCGGCTACAATGGGCATGTGAGCGTCAGAACTGGACCATGGAACAATAGAAGAACGTGGCCTGATCTGATGAATCACGTTTTCTTCTACATTCCACATGTGGATTGCCGGGGTTCGGGTCCGATCTGATCTAGCATCTGTGGGATGTGCTGGTACAACAACCCCAATCCATGGGGTCCCCACCTTGCAACATACGGGACTGAAAGGATCTGCTGCTAACGTCTTGGTGTCAGATACCACAGGACACCTTTAGAGGTCTTGTGCCTCCATGCCTCAACGGGTGTTTTGGCGGCACAAGGGGGAGCTACCAATTTTAGTGGTTATTAGTGGTAGTTTTAATGTTATGGCTGATCATTGTATAATTTCATATGTACACAATATCTATATAACACATCTTAACATCAAAACAGCCATTTCCGTTATCACTTAAAGGAACTATGAGTAGTCTTCTCAGTTCCATTAGTGTCCACTCTGGATAATAGCAGTACCATTTCCAGCAATATACGTATATAGATTGTGTTTCCTTTTAAAACACTCTCTTTTTGCAAAGAGCTACCTCTCCGGAGGCATGTGAATTGCACGGACAAGGAAAGTGAGAGATTTGGCAGTAGTTTGCAAGATGTCCAGCAAAGTGGTCACAATTTACCATAAATAATATGTCTGCTGTGTGATACCACAACTCTCTATCAAACATTTAGAACACTTGAAGCCATTGTCCAAAAAAGAATGCGATACTAGAATTTTCTAACATCATTACAACATGAACCGTTCACCAGACTTGCTTCACCCGTCCAGCTGCAAAACAAATTCTAGATTTGCCTCAGTATTATTCCTGCGAATAGAATAGACAACTGTCAGTGTTCTTTATTGACATCTAATTTGTCTAACCTGATGTTATATTATCTATGTTTGGTAAAATAAAGCATTATTTCAGTCAACATGCATACATTCCATCAAAATGCATTTGTTCATTTCCGAAGACAAACTGAATTGTCCTGCATTCATGCTAAGAAATACTATGGATGACTTTTAACTAAATCAAAGGTATTGATGATGTTTTCTCAAGGTGAAGGAACAACATTTTAAATTTGGGACTGTCCATGATGACTTTGGAATTGTTTTACGGACTGAAACAGGGTAGTCTGGGGCCCTGGGGATATTAGGCTGTCACTTAAGCCGTAAGTGAGGCTAACCTCTCTTGCCTGACTAACTTCGGGTATAAGAGGGTTCCGAGGATTCCGGCTAGGTTACCACAGTAACATATGCCTTGGAGCTGGCCTGGTCGGGAGCAGGCTAGTTTGAGGATTTGTGGCTAAGAGTGGCACTTTTCAGCGGTCCGACACAAAGCAGATGCTTGACTTTAGCCCTTAACTGTGGCGCAAATGTATTGGATTACACTTTTTAATGATCGTTTTTACAGTGTTGGAGAAATATTTATCGTAGCCCCGGACCACCAAAGTGCGAGGTACATCAAGTAGGTGTTTAATTTAATGTCAGGTGTGGCAGTTTTGCCTATCACGTGCCACCCAAGTGGTGTATTCGGGGACCTCCGGCACAGAGATACAGAAGACAGGGTTGTAGACACCAGATAAAACATGTCATGATACGAGCTCCTATCCTGAGTGAGGGTGTATGGGGTTGGGGGTTTTACCTGCCACTAGTTAGAACAACCAACGAGCAGCAGGTATGCAGCCACTCTGACAACACTCTTCTAGATCCAGGTCAGGTGTGGCTGCTCAAACCACACCAACCTCACATCACATCAGGTTATTTATTTTTTCTAATCTTAAACAATATGCTTGGGTGTTATTTTCCGTAGCAATACATTGTAGGTGCCTACATATTTTATATACTGCATATTGATATTATTTTATATTATAGGCTATGATATAAGTGGGACTGAGCTGCCAGGCAAGAGGAAAAAGTGGAAGGCCAAAGAGAAGGTTTATGGATGTGGTGAGGGAGGGTATGCAGGGAGTTGGTCTAAGGGAGGAAGATGTGCAGAACAGAAGGTATTGGAGGCAGATGATCCGCCATGGCGACCCCTAACGGGAGCAGCCAAAAGAAAAGGAAGATATTAGTGGGACTGAACTAATGCACAATATGTGCATGCAAAATTAGTCCTGCTCTTAAAAAAAACAAAAAAACATTTTGAAATTTCAAGTAAGTGTCAGTCAGTTTCTTTTTTATTTAAATAACATATTTTAAGGGAACACAATTTTGGATACATGGAAGGGCAGATCGTTTTCTTTCGATCAGTCTAAGTGGAAAGGCAACTATTACAATCTTCATCTGATTCAGACCCCACTGAGTCAGAATGCTGCTGCTCCAAGTGGCATTTACAGGGCCCTCTGAGCTCAGATTGCCAGTTGTCATTAACATAAGTGACGCTGTCATGTGTTATCAACGCCTAATCCTAGCAACCTTTAGGGAATACCCCCCTAGCCTCTCCACTGGCATTCCACTACCTGCAAAGAAATGTCAGACTCAAGCCTGAGTGTAAGAAACAAGTTTTCTCTGAAGAGTGGCTCCAGGTAGTACTGTAGCTTGAATCCGACGATGAACTATGGGGTGTCAAATATGCAGTGAACATCACCATCTAATAGATAAAACCAGTGCTTTTTGTACGGGGACAGTGACGAGGATAGCCCATAGTCAGACCCCGCCATGTAGAGGGTGGGTACCAAACATCTCCTGGCACTCCCCTGAGAACCAAACCAAAAAATGTGGGACCCTGGGCATTAGCCTTTTTCTGGAGCTTCAAAGTTATTGGGCCTTCCTTAAATGGTGAAATTGAGAGATACATAGTGAAAACATAACATAGGACTGCCGTTCTCCCATGTGAAGACACACTGGTCACATTTGATCTCACAAACACCCACACACAAACACACACACACACACACACACACACACACACATTCACACACACACATTTTTGTGACCTCCATGAAGTGTTGTACAGCCAAAGGGTGTGAAGCTGCCTGTCGGGTGTATATTGTCATTAACCTGAGTCAGAGGGGAGGTCTTCACAACACCCCCCACCCCAACCGCCACCCGACACACACACACACACACACACGCACACGCACACACACACACACACACACACACACACACACACACACACACACACACACACACACACACACACACACACACACACAGTTTAAACCAAGTTATTCTTATGCTGGTGGGACAGGTGTCGGGATGTGTTTGGCCTCACCTTGCCTCCCCCCCAGTGTATTCAGACAGAATTAAATGAGTATATATCAGCGCGTTCCAAATTATTATGCAAATTTGATTTTAGTGTCATAAATATTTATTTTTTTGTTTTTCAATTAAACTCATGGATGGTATTGTGTCTCAGGGCTCTTTGGATCACTGAAATCAATCTCAGACACCTGTGATAATTAGTTTTCCAGGTGAGCCGAGTTAAAGGAAAACTACTTAAGAAGGACGTTGCACATTATTAAGCAGGCCACAGGTTTCCAGCAATATGGGAAAGAAAAACATCAAAACATTGGATATTTCACAAAAACATAAACATGATCATCGTACTGTAAAGAGATTTGTGGCTGATTCAGAGCACAGATGGGTTGGTGCAGATAAAGGCATAATGAGGAAGGTTTCTGCCAGACAAATTCATTGGATTAAGAGAGCAGCTGCTAAAATGCCATTACAAAGCAGCAAACAGGTATTTAAAGCTGCTGGTGCCTCTGGAGTCCCTCGAACCACAAGGTGTAGGATCCTCCAGAGGCTTGCAGTTGTGCATAAACCTACCATTCGGCCACCCCTAACCAATGCTCACAAGCAGAAATGGTTGCAGTGGACCCAGAAATACATGAAGACTAATTTTCAAACAGTCTTGTTTACTGATGAGTGCCGTGCAACCCTGGATGGTCCAGATGGATGGAGTAGTGGATGGTTGGTGGATGGCCACCATGTCCCAACAAGGCTGTGACATCAGCAAGGAGGTGGCAGTCATGTTTTGGGTCGGAATCATGGGGAGAAAGCTGGTAGCCCACTTTAGGGGCCCTGAAGGTGTGAAAATGACCTCGGCAAAGTATATACAGTTTCTGACTGACCACTTTCTTCCATGGTACTAAAAGAAGAACCATGCCTTCCGTAGCAAAATCATCTTCATACATGACAACGCACCATCTCATGCTGCAAAGAATACCTCTGTGTCATTGGCTGCTATGGGCATAAAAGGAGAGAAACTCATGGTGTGGCCCCCATCCTCCCCTGACCTTCCCTCATTTCCTTTTTAGGTTTCTATCAATATAACTACTTTACCTATGAAGCCATTGCATTAAGATGCATAACAAAATGGAACAGAATTGTAGTTTTTATAGTTGGCTATGGTTAGGGTTAGGAGGTCTGATTGGTGGAGCTTGCTGTTACCATGGAAATGCTTAAAAATAAAATTCTCAAAAAGTCGTTGGCTAAAATAAAAAAACAAAAGCTCTTGAGAAATGCTCCCAAATGAAATGCATGGGTTTAAATTTTGTTCTGTGTAGCATGAAAAAGTCCGACAATCGTGCTCCGGGACACGACTATGAGCACCAAAGAGTGTAATACTGGGGTGCTTCAAGAGTTGGAAATATTGGCATAATTTGAAACCTATCGAAAAAAAATTGATCAAGTTGAACTTTAGAGCAACTCTATATCATCCATAGAGTTTAAACGTGTATAATGCCAATTTCTCACTCCAGAGTCGCCATCTTTCCATGAGATGGTTAAAAAAATGACATTCATGAAGGGCTAGTGACTTCCACCAAAGTAGACGATCATTATGTTCTTCCACCACATCATGAATGTGCGTCCCACGCTCTCAATCAAATTTCCAATCTCTGCATTGATAAATGGCTGAATGGTTGAATGGCTGTCAACATATGCAGAAACTAAAGCTGTGCAGCACCAGTCAACAGTGGCGTTGGAGTGCATGGAGGTTGTAATTGCTACAGCAAGTTGGAACTCTTTCCATGAGGATGTGGACATCAGTCATCTAAGTGTCCAACTTGGCATGAAAAGTTTTACATAATAAGAATTCCAGGTTCGTAATGAGTGCTATGCAGCATTTCAGCCTCTCCAAAGCCTCACTGCTTTTTTGGCACTATCCAACCAACACTTGAGGTCCTGCTTGGCAAAGCTGTGGCAGTGAAGCGCAGGTTTCATGCATAACAGCTGGCCTGTTTTAGCAATGATAATTTTAGCATTAAAAAACAAGTTCAAGTCTACAAGGTAAAGGTCATTACCATTTTCCAGGTCTGACCAGTAGGCGATCTAGACACGGTTTGTATCTACACCAGATAGTGATGAAGCTCTGCTGGCTGCTGTTCTGCTGTTCCGATCTTCATCATGCGCTGGGTGGGTAAAGAGGAGAGAGCCCGATCCCTCCTTTCTGCCAAATAACGTTGTTTATTTTTGCTTTTGAAGATGAGCTTATAATGCCGATTCTGAGATCACCAACAGGTATGGAAACTATAGAAACACACCAACACCATCCAGTGCAACTGTGGAGGCTGCTCAGCCTTGGTAGCCTAGTCGTGTCCCCAAAAAGAAACTGTCAGACTTGAGAGACTTGCTGTCACTTTGCAGGAAAGGATTTTTTGCTCTCGTTTGGACAAATGTGTTGTGTCATTTATGTCATGTTAATGTTAATGACATTAATGTCAATTAATAAGAACTGTGCCTTCATACAAAAAGGCTGAGTAGCAAAAGATCGAGCAAAACAAGGGCCCACACCATTTCAGTGTGCATCTGATGTCCAATTGGATGAGTAAAGATGAGATGAGGTGGGCATGTGTTGGCGACAGCAGACTACTGATTCAAGACTCACAAACGACTAGTTTGTGCTGAAGTCTTTCAAGTGACTCATAGGTCAACTTTTTTTGTATCACTGCAACAGACTAGTTAGCTGGTAGTAATTTAGTCTTAATGTATGAAATAAAATAAAAACCCAGACTTTTTTTGCGATGATTTATTTGTTTTCGGTAAGCATGAGAGGCACTTCATTCTGTAAGACGCATCTTTCACTCTGACGTAAGACTTTTTTACTTTAGACCACTTCACCTAACCGACTCCAGACTGAGACGAGGTGAAGTGCTAACCTTCCATGGGATTACAAAAGTGTTAACAATGGCAGTCAGAATCCCAGTGGAACCGAGGCAGGGCTGGATAAGAGGAGATGAGAGCTGTAAGACTGGTACCGACCTTGTATACAAATGCAGATGATCTAAAACAAGGCCCTGAGGTATCTCTGGATGACCGCACAGACAAAAGAAATTAGTCAAGAAGGAGTGGTCTTGCAAAGCGACGTTATGAGCAGTTGGAGCAAAAGGATGAGGATGCGAAGGGGGATTAAAAACAACATGACAGCGTACCCAGAAGGGAGAAAAGGAGAGATAGCTGGAGATAGCTGCAACCATATGATACAAAAAACAGTGGGTCAGCTGTCTAAGAAAAGATAACAAGATGGCTTGAGTTGCAAAAAAGGTTGCAATTTGCAACAATTTGCCCGGCCTGGACTAGAAATCTGGCATACCGGGCATTTTCCCGGTGGGCCGATGCACCTTGGTGCCGAATGGCCAAAATAATTAAATTTATAACAAAAAAAAATTTCCAACGACCAGCCCATAAAGAAGGAACATTGACCAATGCACCTTGGGGCCAATATCATTTATCTTATAATTTCTTGTGAAAAAATTAATGAATAAAAATGTGTCCAACGACCAAAAAAAGCAAGGACAACGGCCCAAGTTGTTGGCGAAATAAAATTTAAAATCTAGAGGCGGATGCTGCTAAATGTTTAAAAATAAGACATGTTTGCTACAGGTAGCTTCAACTAGTACAGCACCCGCAACAGGTTGACATTTACAGAGGAGAGGAGCAGTCGGCGTGTGACAAGGAAGCCAAGGAAGAGGATGGACAGAGGGAGTATGAGAGGGCCAAGCAGGAGCAGGAGGAGAGTGAAGCGGTAAGCAAAGCCTGTGAGTGCCACACCATGATGACAATGATGATGATTTATTTAATTAATTTTGATAAAAATAAAACAAGATATTAATAATAGATAATAAGATAATAATAAGATAATCGTAACACTATCATAAAGTGAGACTGTTGAACTTGAAGGGTTGAGGTTCCAGGTATCACCTAGTCACCCTGGCGTTCTGGTTTTCATTGTCTGAATCCAGGTGAGGGCTCTGTAGTCTGTCTGGAGGTCAAGCTCCCTCCCAAGAAGGTAGTACCTGAGGCTATCCAGCGCCCACTTTAGAGCTCGATACTGCACAAGGAAGCTGCATTCAATGTCAGGACTCTGCAACACAGGAGAAGAGCATCATTTCTCCTTCAGTCCCTGGAAATTACTACTCAACTTGCAGGTCAGATTCGTCAATAGACATGCCAGAGTGACAAATTGAGGAATGAACCATCGGTACCAGCCCACTAGGCCAAGAACAAACAGTCTTGGTACTTGGCCTGGAGATGTTTAGGATGGCCTCAACTTTGCCCCCCTGAGGCTGGACTTCACCTCTTTACAACTGATACCCCAGGTAATGAGTTTACTGCCTGGCCCACTCACATTTCTATAGGTTGAGTGTCAGAAGTTGAAGTCCTGCCACACTGATTGCACCTAGGACTCGACAAAGATGTTCCAGATGTTCCTCCCAGGTCAGGCTGAAAATCACCTCATCATCCAAATAGACTGCAGCGCTGCAGTCCTCATAACCTTGAAGCATATGGACTAAGGTCCATAAGCCTCTGAAGCCGAAAGGCACCACAGTGAACTAAAAGAGGCCTAGAGCCTGAATGCAGTTAGGGGCCGGGACTGACTCCCCAGGGGAACCTGCCAAAACCTTGCAGGGGTCCAAGGTAGTGATGTAGTTAGCTCACCCAATCCTCTACAGCAGCTCCTCAATCTGGGGCATCAGATAAGTGTGGAAAAAATGAGATGGCATTCAGTTTCCAGTCAGGTCAATGCAAACGCGAAGGGATCCATCCTTCTTAAGCACAATGACAACAGTGCCTAATGACTCCCAGCTCCAACATCAAGCGGATTTCCCCCTTCAGGTGAGGTGAACTGGCTCCTTATCATCCAGGTGAGAGATCCACTGCAGCTGTTTCCAGGCCTCCACTGCACCTTCAGAGTCATCTTACTCAATCACCCAGCTTGCCAGTGTGAGGTGATGGAAGGATGACTGTTTTTGGCTGTTTTTTCCTCCCAGGCTTTAAAGAGGTACACATGCTACATCTGCTTCCGTTTCCGCTTCTTCAGATGCAGAATGTCTCTCCATCAGGACATCTGTCTCAGGGTGTCTTGATAGCAGGTCTGCTCAACTCCTTATGCAGCTAGCTCATTAGGTAGATGTAAAGTTGGTTCCCTGGTCGGTCAGGATCTCCTCCATGCCTATGTGAGAGAAAAGAGCTGGACAAGAGCACTTTTCAGTTTTGGAGTCATTACAGACTGGAGAGGAAAAGCTATAGGAATCCTGCTGAGCTGTTTTTTTGACACTCTGGGCATGTTTTTCATCTCTTATGAAAATGGATGGATGCGTTGTATGCCTGTGCTTTCATCAACAGCTAATGAAAAAGCCAGATATCTGCGCGTCTCTTCGGCCGGCTGTGTTGTCAGATCACCTGCGAGTTCCTTAACTCGGTCTGCAATGGTGTTTCTTGTCAAACTGACAGTCTGGATCTGGTCAGGCCACACCAGCTCACATACCTTTTAGCACGCAGCGCTTCAAAAACCCACCCTCAGAAAAACACTTGGAAGCTTGGGCGATTCCTTCAGCCACAAAGCTAGCTATCACTGCGGCATAATTTTTGGCTGTAGTTTTTGTAAACATATTCTCCTGCGATTGCAGTCTGCCTTTTAATTCTTGGATGATTTGATGTTTTTCTTGGAGGCTACATTTAGCATTCTTGGCTCCGTGTTTGGTGTCAGAATGCTGACATAAATTGTATTCCTTCATCACTGACACTGCCTCGTAACACAGAAGACATACCCTTTTTTTTCCTCCTTGAAGCACAAACATGTATTCACTTTCCCATCTTTCATTAAATTGCCTTCCCTCTGCATCAATTTTTCTCTTGTTGGAAATTTTGGGATTATTTGTAGATCTTTTTCTCCATCACTTGTTAGAAAACTGCTTTAGTTAAACGCCGATATGTAAACACTGCAATCTAGCGGCAGGATGAGGTTGTTTCACGGGTCACAAAATCGACATGCACTGTGGGAGATGTAGTTTATGGTCACTGTACGCTGTAAAGCACCATAAACTTTTATTTTAAGATAATGATATGCCTTTTAAGTCCTCATGGACCACATAAAATTACGTGGCGGGCCGGATTCGGCCCCCGGGCTTTGAGTTTGACATGTGTACTACTCCCACTGCCATCAGATACCTGTGTCCATTTACCTCAACTCTGTTCTACCCGTGGTTCCAGCTTACAGTCACCATGTATACATAAAACCTCTGTTCGCTGACTGTAGTCAATAGCACAAGGCACATAACTTTCTTATGACATGGAGCTACAAGAGTCAAGGACAGCAGTAACAGATTTACCATTAACTTTACTGGAACGTGATGGTTTGTAAGTGTGGACTGGACGGTTGGACTGAGGAGACAAAGACTAATTAGAAGATAAGTATTTATGAAGTACTCGTACAAAGTTTTAAGAACATGCACGTCTTTTCCTGAAGAGAGCCACGACGAACCAGGCGTCTGTTCATGGAGAGAGCCCCGATCTCTGGGGCGGGCTCATTATATAGTCTCTGTGGTGACCTTGATTGGCATATGTCACAAAACAGTATGAAAGCGTAAAAGCCAAACGTTGCTTTGTGACACAAGTTTGACATTCAACAAAGATCATTATGTTCAGGAAATATCAGGGAACATCGTGCACATCATGTGCATTTGTGATGCCACACAAGCTGGCACTGGCTATGGGACTAAATAACATGACCTTATATGGTTACATCGAAAGTACAGAGCAGTCAGAAAACAAAAAAGAAATGGGAGTGAGTGTGATGACCCACCATAATACCAAAAAATTATTTTAAACTCTCATGCTCTGCTCTCATTTTGGTTTTGCTCAAACCCAATAAGGACCCACCCTCAGCTAGAGTTGTAGACACATAAGCCTAATTAATTGTGATTTAAAGATCATTAGTAAAGCACTAAACAACAGAATTGAAAAAGTGATTTAATTTATAATTCACCCAGACCAAACCAGGCTTTATCAAGGGCAGACACCATTCAGCAATACGCGTCGTTTATTCAGTCTGATCAACATATCCCAAAAAAATAACTTAAATACTGTAATTGCTTCTTTAGATGCCGAAAAAACATTTGACAGAGTGAATTGGACAGATCTCTTTTCCACCCTCAACAAATTTGGCTTTGGAGAGTCAATCATTCAATGGATCAAAATTCTGTATATCTCACCTGCTTCTGACATTGCCAATGGTTACACATCACAGCGTTTCACTTTGCAACATGGCACAAGACAAGGGTTCCCACTCTGCCCTTTACTATTTGCCATCTTTATTGAACTCCTTGTGGTGGCCTCTGTCAAAACAATAATATCAATGGCCTATCAGGTGGCACGTTGCTGGCTCACAGCAAGAAGGTCCTGGGTTCAATTTCTGCCTGGGGCGCTGTTGGCACAGTGGTCCGGCGGGTTATCTCCCAAATAGGAGCCTTTCTGTGTGGAGTATGCATGTTCTCCTCATGCTCACAAGGGGTTTCCTCCACCTAACGTGAGTAAGGACCCCCACCAAAAACATGCACACATCATCGTCTGACCAGCGATGGACACTCATCACCAGGTCCCCGGGCAGGTCCACTAATGCTGCCCACTGCTCCTGGCTGTGCCCCCGGAGGAAGGACAAGCCAGGATGGGTTAAACACAGAGGCCTGATTTCACCGCCCACCATCCAAAGCGTGTGCATGCGTGTGTGTGTGTGTGTGCGTGCATGTGCTGTGTGACAATTAAAGATTGTTCTTCTTCTACAAACCGGAAAGTCTGTTCACAAAATCAGTTTAGATGCAAATTGAATTTTGTTATATTTATGGAACCCAATACCATCCCTACCAAAGGTGTAATATCTACAATCATATATCTAAATTTTCAGCCATCTCTGACTATATAATAAACTGGACTAAAACCACGGTCTCACCACTCAGTGGGGAAGACTGGAATGCTGTAACCCAGGAACTCTCCTTCACCAACACAACAGACCACATTAGATACCTTGGTGGTCATGATCCTTTTTTATTATTATTATTATTATTATTATTATTATTATTATTATTATTATTATAATTAATAAAATGTATTTATTTATTTATTTGTTTGTTTATTTTTATTATTATTTATTTTTTTATATGATCCTTCGCCTGCTGTGATCCTATTTGTCTGTCTCCCTCTAGCTCCCCCTGTCTGTCACTAGTATGTCTATATCAATACTCCCTAACCCTGTGTCTTGCTATTGGGTTCCTCATCCAGACCATCTCCCTCCCATAACATTGGTGTTAATATCTATCTAATATCTAATATCACCAATCTGTCAGATTTGTTTACCCTTAACTTTACTCCATTTCATCCATCAAAGAAGACCTCACTTGATGGAACAATCTACACATCTCTCTAACAGATTAGCAGCTGTGAAAATGAACATACTACCAAAAATTAACTATATGTTTTCAATGACCCCAGTGAACCAACCATGAACCACCAATAAATTGGTTTAATACTCTCGACTCTATAATCAATAACTTCTTTGGAAACACAAGAAACTGAGAATAAAATTAGCAAGACTAAAGAAAAAAAAAAAGAATGTAAAGGTCTAGATGTCAAATTTGACCAAATTTGGGCTTGTCTTCATCTATAGCTGTGTAGACCTCCAGGGCTTTCCCTGTCAGCAGGGAAATTAGTCGGTAGGCCCATTCCCCCCTTGACCACTGCCATCTTTTTGCCATGCGTTCAAAACATAGTTTATTTTAAATGTCCTCAACTGTAGGATATCATCTCTCCTCTGCTAACCGCCTAAAAAGTCCTTGAAGAGATTTACTCACCTCTGTGTCTGAGGGCCCCCCATCTGGCAATAGCCCGGGCTACAGCTGCCGGATTTTGGGTTTTGCCCCTTGTGCCTCAAAACCCAGCGGTGGTCCCTTTTCCTCCAACATCACCAACGGCACCAAGGCACCAACGGGCCAGTGAGTTTCTTTTAATTCATGCTCGGTTTTGAGACTGACCATCCCACTTCGGACCCCATTTGTTACAAAAAACAGTGGGTCAATTGTCTCAGAAATGAAAGCAAGATGGCTTGGGTTACAAAAAGATTGAGGTGCTTTAATTTTTAAAAACAGTGAGAGAACAAAAACTTGGACGTCCACAGCAAAAATAGACCAAAAGGTATACAGTATATGCATATGTGGTGTGGTTATGGTCTGGTTGACCAGCCACACCTGAACTGGATCTAGGTGATTGGGATCAGGGTGGCTGCATACCTGTTGTTAATTGTTTGGTCTTTTGAGCAATAGGTTAAAACCCCCATCCCCACTCACATTCAGGAGAGGAGCCTGTGTCATGACATGTTCTATCTGCTCCTGGGCTAATTCCAGCTGGCCCACTCTCTACAATAAACTGGTGTTACAACCCCCCCGTCTGCTGTGTCTCTGTGCTGGAGGGCCCTGAAATGCAACTTGGGTGGCGCGTGGTAGGAGAAACTGCCACCACACATATAGTTTGCATTAAAGTGTTTTTCTTGTCACCTGTCTATTTTACAGCCACCCTCAGACTCTCCTGTGCCTTGGTGGCCAGAGGCTAATAAATGGTATGCCCCTCCCCCAAGACCAATCAACCGCTGTTCAAATCAATTATAATATAAACTGATCCGAGTTAACTGAACAGTGACGTGGTGTTTTTCCAACATACTAACACCTGTATATTATACTATATATGCTGTATAATACTGCAGTGGATGCATGTAAAGTTGTGTCTGTAGATTCATTGTGATTTATTGTGGTGCTTGCACTTACCAAAATGACAGAGGGGAATAAAGTGTGTCTGGATGACCATTTGCGAGTATATTACTGAGTGTCTTCTTTACCGTTTTCCGTCTGGATTTGTGACGGAGTCTTTGTCACACGCTTTCACACTACCTGCTATCGACGGTGTCTGTATCAAAGTGGGAAAATATGTGCATGGATTACTTCTAGCTGTAGAGCGGAGGAAGTAAAGAGGGATGACGTAGTGTGGCAGAGCTGTGTTTGAAATAGAGAGATAAGGAACCAGGGAATTTTCTCCGATGGTGACAGAGAGAGACATCGACAGTCAAAAGCAGGAGCCCAGTCTTTCTGTCTGTCCTTCCCGTCTTTTCCGCTAATCTCTAATCTCGCCTGGTCTATTGTGTGAGTCACTGTGCAAGTATAAGCAGGTTTTTAATGAGAGATACAGCCCTTCATCGCTTTTTACAGCCTGTCCGCTGGCAGTCGCCGAAAGAATTATGAATCGTTCATGATTTATTTAGTGTTCATAGTTGGGCATGGAGAACATACGGAGCTAGAAAGTTTGCTCCGAGGCGGGAAAAAAACAAAAACATTCGTCGTACAGGTATTGCTTTTTATTGAGATTGCCAGACACATAGCTTAACTAATACTGCTGTAGATTTTGTTAAATTTCACGTGTATACCAGCAAGGTGAAATGTCCCCGTTTCCCCACTCTCCACCACACCGTTCGCCCCCATTCGGTCCAACTTATATTATAATAATTGCTTCAGTTTTCGCGAGATAAGGCCTTGCCAGAGACAGAACGGGATCTCTTTCACGCGTATTCAGATTCCATCTTCGTCAAGAGGAGAGGAGACGTGAACAATGGTAATGTTCCAAAACCGGCAACCCAACTCAACGCAATTTCAATCCGGCCAGTCTGTTACGTGTTTGAATCAACGCTCTGCATCCCGATACCTCCCGTTAAACATGGAAAATTAACCACTTACTTTAACTCTTCTGTGCAAACAAATCAAAACACATTATATCACACACACACATACGCCCATACAGACTTTCATGTGGGACATACTCACCGGATAAATTCCAATAAGATTCAAGGTTATTTTACACTCCCCCATTAAATGCATTTTGTACAATATGTTGACAATGAGTGTGTAGGAACCCTGTTTACAAGTTAATAACATCTAGAAAGAGGGACATATAATATGTCAAGTGTGTGTATGTGTGTGTGTGTGTGTGTGTGTGTGTGTGTGTGTGTGTGTGTGTGTGTGTGTGTGTGTGTGTGTGTGTGAGTGTGTGTGTGTGTGTGTGTGTATGTGCGTGCATGTGTGGATGTGTGCATGTGTGGATGTGTGCATGTGTGTCTCTATGTTTTATATCCTGTATGTACTGTAGACACATTTCTGGCAACCATTATTCATTGAAAGGGAAATTCCTGGGATCAGTCCCAACTGTCCACGGTCAGAGGCACAACTGACTTATAAGACTCCATATATGTCTTATGAGTGTGTATCCACTCAAGCCAGGCAATTTCGGCCTCTCTGAGAGAAAGCTGTGGTTGAACAAAACGTCTCTTGTGGAGCTTCTCAGGATTCACACGCAGGGTTGTCATGACAACAATCCCCAAAAATGAATCCACAGATGTCTTTGCTGTCAGTCCCATTTGTCAAATAGGGCCGTCCGTGATGGCTGACATCTTCTGGCTGGCAGCGGCGGATGATAAGATATCTCCCGTGATTTGTTCTTGTGTTCTGCGGGTGGTCTAGCTGTTCGAGGAGAGTGTGTGTGTGTGTGTGTGTGTGTGTGTGTGTGTGTGTGTGTGTGTGTGTGTGTGTGTGTGTGTGTGTGTTTGTGTGTGTGTGTGTGTGTGTGTGTGTGTGTGTGTGTGTGTGTATTGTTTGTTTCTTTACTCTACAGGGTCTCGAGTAGCGACTTAGCCAGAATGGACGCACACACGGCGAGGCCTATGTGAGGCGGTGCCGGCCCTGTTTGCCCTCCGCCATTTGCCTCCACAGTGATTTGGGATTCTATGGAGCCCCGGGCCAACAGCGTCTAAGTGTACAGGAGAATGGAGGCAGAAAGGGAGGAAGGAAGGAGGGAAGGAAGAGGCATGGGGAAAAGGGTAGTGGTAGAATGTGTCATTCGACGCTGTGAATGAATGGTATTTTTACAAAACTTCTAACTACAGGTACTCCTCACTTAATGACCGAGTTCCGTTCCTAGGACCAGTTCGCTAGAAAAATTGGTCGATAAGCGAGGACCCGTGTTATTTCACGGTAAGGGAGCGTGGCCATTGCGAACGCGAGAGGAGTGAATACTGACAGACTGCGGGAATGGGACTGAGAACGGTGATGCGCGATGAGATGCTTGATGCCGCGACACAGCGCAGTGTATTGTACAATACAGACTGGTTAGAGAGCTGGATGTAAGTCCAAACGGTCGTTAAACAGGTAGGTCGTTAAGTAAGGAGTAGCTGTACATTAGTTTTTACCAAGGTACTAGACACACACACACACACAGACACACACACAGACACACACAAACAAGCACACTCACGGACATACAGATACAGTGCTCCAGTGCTAGATCCTCACCTCTTCACACTCAAACTCATCCGAGGAGATGCACTTCTGTTCTCCATCCTGTAGGGAAAGCATGTTTTTAAAACAGATCATAATTTTTTTTTCTTCCTTTTAGTGACCTTATAATAATGAGAATCAATTGGATGATTGATCCTGACCTATATAATCCCAACATACATAATACATAAATTATTATAATATTAATAATAATAATAATAATAATAACAATAATAATAATTATGATGATAATCGTATTTTTCTTTCGGCTGCTCTGTTAGGGGTCGCCACAGCGGATCATCTGCCTCAAATACCTTCTGTTCTGCGGATCTTATATTTATTATTATTATTATTATTATTATTATTATTATTATTATTTAATTTTTTTATTTTATTTTATTTTTTAAATTATTATTATTATTATTATTCTCCTTGGCATTTTTCAAGCTAAAAGTGTCTCGAATAGGAGAACTGCTGATTTATTAAATTGTTACTGCCATTACTACTACTACTACTACTATTACTATTCCTACTACTAGTAATAATAACAATACAAATAAAAACAATAATAATAATGATAATAATCTTATTTTCTTCTTCGTTGGGCTGCTCCTGTTAGGGGTCGCCAAAGCGGATCACCTGCCTCCAATACCTTCTGTTCTGCGCATCTTCCTCCCTTACACCAACCGCCTGCATGTCCTCCCTCACCACATCCATAAACAAACTAAATAATAAATACTAAATAAAAATGATGATAATAAAAAAAAAAAATAATAATAATAATAATAATAACAATAAACATTGTGATAATAATAATAATAATAATAATAATAATAATAATAATAATAATGATAATAATAATCATAATATAGCTGAAGGCAGCAATTCACAGGATCTAGGGTAGTCGGCACTTTGTTAAAGTTCAATGTGTTCCAGTGGTCAGGTGGCCGTGTTTTGTAACTGCAGAAGTTAATTCGTTCTGGCCTGGTTATAGTGTCACAGTCACAGTTGCAGCTGTGGGTGGGTTTCCTACGCCGCAAATAACCGTGGTTATCATTCTGAAGTAGGGCATTCATTTTAGTCAAAATTGTGATCCAGATAATTTATCCAGATTATTAATCAATTTTGGGGAACAATTATTTCATTAGACTTTGTAGATCAACAGAAAACTGCCTTCACAATAATAATGTATTTTATAAACCTGTAAATAAACTAAGGTAAGTGATTTAACTGACTTTAATTGTAGAGGATTTATAATGACGTCTAAAACATTATTTATTAAACAAGTTACATTTTTGGGTTTCCCTTGAATGTAGCATCGGCTGACGTAATAACGCAGTGACCCAAGATTTTCAAGTCCTGGTGACATGCTGAATGAATGAATAAATTACTAATACAAGCCGATACACTTCTTGTGTGTTATGACTTTATCCTAAAAATTACGATGTAGCTGTCTACTACCTGTAGTCCACAGAGTCCTGCCTCATGGTGCTGTGGAAGGAAATCACTCTGTGTGGAAGTTCCCAACAACACGGTTCCATTCAAACGAATTAAATACTGCATGTGCCTCAGAGACATTTCATCAACTTTTTAAGCTTTTGGGACAAAAATAATTCAGACACGTTGCTCTGGAGCTGCAAGCAAACTCCATGTATGAGGACACATACATGGAATATGGTTGTGGTGTGGGGATAGTGTGGTTGACCAGCCGTGACCTGGATCGAGGTAATTAGGGACCCCGGTCAGAGTGGTTGCATACCTGTTGCTCGTTGGTTGGTCTAACAAGCAACAGGTTAGAACCCCGATCTCCACACTCCACACACTCAGGATAGGAGCCCTGTCATGACACCTGTCTATCTGCTTCTGGCTAATTCAACTGGCAAACTCTCTTCAATAAACTGGTGTTTACAACCCACTGTCTTCTGTGTCTCTGTGCCGGAGGTCCTTGAACATACCACCTGGGAGGCGGGTGGTAGGAAAACTATCACACTGGTGCCTGAACAGGGACTTTCTGGCACGGGGAAGGGACACACAAGGGCCGTCCAAAGACGCCCTGGATCCACCAGGCTGTCCAGCTGAGAACCAGGGGAGAAGCAGGCGCATCAACCACCACAGCTGGCAGCTAGCTACTCCACCCAGCAGCCACTGCAGGGAACATCCAGCAGCCAAGCAGCCAGACCACCCCTCCAATCAGCCCCCGCAACAGCCAAGACCGGCCACGCCTTCACCAGCCAACACAGCAGCTCAAGGTCCCACGCTCCAGAAGAGAGGAGGGGAGTCTGCATCTTCGCTTTAGGGGAAGAAAGTCGGTCGACCATGGTGTTCCGGGTAAGCAGGTCCTCTGGAAGGGGACCAGTTAATTTTTTTTGGACATTTGTTCGTTTAAGGTACGGCAACTCTGTTTCATAGTCTGGTGTTTTTATTATTTAAGGTAAAGGAACCCTGTGTCAGAGTATGTCATTTAGGTATAGTAACTCTAGGTCAGAGTCTATGTTTTAAGTATAGTAACCCAATATCAGTCTGTATTTTAGGCATTTTTTTTTCTTCTGTTCTCTGCTTAGTGGGGGTGGGGGTAGGCTTCGGCCAGGTATTCTCCCTGGCCTCAGTTTGATGTCGGTGGTAGTGTATGTGGTGTGGGGATTGTGTGGTTGAGCAGCCACACAGTCAGAGTGGCTGCAAACCTGTTGGCCGTTGGTTGGTCTAATGAGCAAGAGGTTAAAGCCCCCATCCCCACAAAAACTAAGGATAGGAGCCCTGTCATGACACCTGTCTATCTGCTCCTGGCTAATTCCAACTGGCCAACTCTCTTCAATAAACTGGTATTTACAACCCACCGTCTTCTGTGTCTCTGTGCCAGAGGGCCCTGAAAATGCCACCTGGGTGGCGTGTGATAGGCAAAACTGTGACAATGGTTTTGGACAGTTTTTGACTCCTACAGTTTGTATGTTACAACTGGCTCGAATATGGAGGGACATGGCACCGGGTTAGATGCCAACAGAATGCATTTATATTTACAAAAAGGGCAAAACAGATAGAATATCAATCTAAACACCCGGTCATCTTCAAGCAGGTAAGGTGATGTACACCCACACTCACACACGTGCAGTTTGTAGGCTTACAGAGCGAATGAGTCCACACTACGTAGCTCGCACATTGCAAATGTGCGTTCGAAGGCACAACCTGCACATATATAGAAAATTGGATGAAAATATCACAAAACGTGTTACTCCACAAACTCATCACGCTTCACCGCCCAACCGGAAGTTTTTGAACCTTGGCGTGTGGGCAATGCACACATTTTCTGTTACACCTAAATCCGGGGTCAAGCGGTTGTCCTGTTCCAGTCACTTTTAGCTCGAAAAATGCCAAGGAGAATAATAATAGTAATAATTGTATTAATAATAATAATAATAATAATAATAATAATAATAATAATAATAATAATAATAATTGTATTATTATTATTATTATTATTATTATTATTATTATTATAAACATATAAACCTGACCAATAACGAGGGATGGACCCCTAATAATAATGATAATAATAATGATAATAATAATAATTATAATAATAATAATAATAATTATTATTATTATTATTATTATTATAAACATATAAACCCGACCAATAACGAGGGATGGACCCCTAATAATAATAATAATAATAATAATAATAATAATAATAATAATAATAATAATAATAATAATAATAATTCCTCTCTCATATCTGTTGTTGTGTCACTGATGATATACTCATAGTTGTTGGATAGTCTTTGATTAATGCATGAATACATTGTGAGAAGGAAAATTCAGGACAGTAATCCTCCCTAGCTGTGGTGATGTCAGATTTAACTTATACAGTATGTTAAAGCGATGCTAATTTAAAAAAAATTATATACTTAATGCACACACGCGCACACCGATATGCACAAACACAGAATCTCTGGCTTCACATTTATCTGCGTCTTACATCAGCCTCTTCGTCAGAGCCTCATTAGCGTATCTCCTCCTGCTGCCGGCATAGAATGGCCTATCAGATCTTATCATTTCAATGGGAACGCTTTTCGGAGACGGTAAATAATTGAGAGCAGAAAATCGGGCCTCAAAACGGTTGCATTCTGGAAAATTTACCATTTTGTCAGATAGATACATTGTGGTTGCACAGGCACAAATCTAACTGCCTATAATCTATAGTACACAAAGACGCATGCAAAGACATCAATTGTGCATTATCCAGTACATGGACACTTGTGTATAAATATCTATGCATGTACGGAGAGACAGATATATATATATATATATATATATATATATATATATATATATATATATATATATATATATATATATATATATATCATATATCAGAAATCATACACACACACACACACACACACATGCAAACACACACACACACACACACACACACATTAGGGCATATTTTTCTTCAGTAGGTATCCTGTGAAAATACTTGACTGAGTATGTTAACTCTGGAAACTAGCTCTTGTGTTGCAGGATCCAGCCAGAATAGCAGCTCTGTGTTCAACGGAGCAAGCTCACGTTTCTCACAGAAAGTCAAAACTATTAAGTTAAAACTATTATTTTGGAGATTCGGTAATTGACAGTTGTTCAATTTTCCGACTCTACTTTTGTTTGATTCAGTTGGTTTAGTAAGTAAGAAAGTACATTTTCAATAATCAACAGATTGGACTGATCTGATCTGTACAGGGAGATTGCAGAAGGGTGGGGCTAAAACACTCAAAGTCACCTTTTTGACTTAAGATTGGAGCGAGGGACAGATAAGAGGCCTAGACTGGTGGATCTGAGTGACCGATTGGAGGAGTAGGGGGTCAGCAGCTCAGAAATATACAACTTGGTTGGTTCCATTCATCACTTTTCCCCCGGCCTTAGAAAACATGTATAAACTGTTACACGATGCAGAGGGTAATAGAGAATAGTAAAATAATGAACTTCGTGCACTCCAAACTATTTTCACCGTTTTGATTTTTATGAATAAAACATCTCTTTCTGGCTTTCTAGTTCCTCTTATATCCATTTTATGGATTTTTTAGTTTTACACCTCATTATACATTATTATAATATGATATATTATAATATAATTTTAAATCCCAACACCTTAGCCTGATATGCATTTCTTTGTTGTGTTGCCATTTTCCATGTAATATTTAACAGGGTTATTTTTACAGCACCATGTCCATACTCGTGTATGTGGACACCTTTGTGGACCATGTGTCTCTGTCCTTTACTCTTTGCTTAGTATTATTTCTCCTGTAAAGATAAGATGTATTACCTTCACCCCCCCCCCCCCCCGGCCCCCCCCGCACACCGAAACAGAATACAAAGTATTTTGAAGTGTGCTTTGTTCGGCATGAGGTCCCCTCTACATGGTAAAGTATCTGTTGAGTGCGTTGAGTACAGAGCAATTGGGCGAGAGGTCTCCTATTGCAGTCAAAGTGTCAGAGCATTCAATAATTCATCCCCTAAACGTCTTACATAATGTATAGCCATTTATAATGCCTCTTAACCCCCACCCTTGCACCCCCACGCCCTACATAATAGATGACTTGCCTTGACTTGACTTACACTTGTGTGCGATTAAAAAGAAGGGATGGACTGCAATTTTTTTTTTTTTTTATAGAACTTGTAATTACAGTTAAGCTCTCTGTTTACAAAAGGATGCCTGCCTGGAAGCCTTTTTTTACATTATTATTGTATTGCACTGAGAACTTTCAGAAGGTCTTTATCCACTTTTACTTGGGGAGGAATGGCATGGGCATATAAAGACGCACCTGGAGGTTGGCACAAGTGGAGAACACACAGGCACCGTCCATGGGCTTGATGGCGTTGCCTCGCTGAGAAGGGATGGGTTTGGAGATGATGGGCGGCTGGATGGGAGGAAAGTATGTAGCTGGAAGTTCCGTTATAGGGAGAGTTGCTCCCTCTGTGCCATATCCAAACGCCTGGATAGCATTTTCTGCGGTGGCAAAAGCAATGGATGGAAAAGGTAACAGAGGTTATATTGATACTGTATGTTTACATGGTTGCATACAGTACAATAGAATGCACAGTGTTGAGGGAATGATGTAATAGCCAAAAAAGTGTAAAAAAAAATCAAAATATATTTTAGATTTTAGATTGTTTGAATTAGCCACTCTTTGCCGTGATGACAGCTTTACACATTCTAGGTATTCTATTCCTCAATCACAAGCTTCATGAGGAATTCACCTGGAATGCTTTTCAGTATCACTCCAAAATATAGGTGTGCCTTGTTAAAAGATAATACTATAATTCCAAATGTTTTATTTCATAGTTTTGATATATTCACTAATATTCTACAATGTAGAAAATAGTAAAAATAAAGAGAAATGCTAAATGAGTAGGTGTGTCTAAACTTCTGCTGCATATAATCATATAATAATATATATATATATATATATATATATATATATAATATTTAGAGAAAGGTTACAGTATCTGAGCAATTAAAAAAAAATAGCCACACTGAGCTTTATATATATATATATATATATATATATATATATAAAGTAAATATACAGCCATAATCTCCATGTTTTTGTGATCAGCATGTTTGCTGAGATCCATCTTTACAACAACTGTGCGCAGCCTACAGGGAGTGTGCTAAGCTGTCAACTGAAGGGGTGGGGTGAGAGCGCTGTCAGCAATAACATAACAGGGATTTGTGAAACACACACACACACACACACACACACATACACACACACAAACACACACACATATATATTTATATATATATATATATATATATATATACATTTACAATGTTGTCAATTGATGTGATATTGGTGAGGAAAAGGTCTGCATACAGAAACAACAAATAAACGTTACGGCAATGCAGGCAGTTTATACTGTTGAACAATAGCTGACGCTCAGTGTGGCTATTTTTTTTTCATTGCTCAAATACTGTAACTTTTCATTAAATTTTCTGTGACAAATGAGCTATTTGAGTGATATATATATCACTCAAATAGTTATTTTGTCACAGAAAATATAATCTCATATAATCTTTAATTCCCATGTACTTATTGTCCAAACACACGCACGCACGCGTGTGCACACACAAACACACACACACACACACACACACACACACACACACACACACACACACACACACACACACAGCAAACTCACTGAGGCAGGTGTTGTGTGTGAAATCCCTGTGGAAAGCCTCACACTGGAGCTCATGGTTTCCAGTGCCCCGGCAGGTACACCACAAGCTTAGGGTGATGTTGGAAGGACTGCTGTCGCTGTAGTTAGGGGTTACATCCAAGCCTGAGCCCAGAGGACAGGACAAAGGACAGGGACATAGGGAACATTTGGGGGCAGAGGGGTAATGATGTGGAGAAATAAAAATACGATTGGCACACAAATTGGGGATTTTCAGAGAAATTCATTCAATTGCAAGCATTTCAGCTGTCTAATTGACTAAGCTTACAGAAATAGATTTTAAAGGATGATAGTTCATGCACAACCGGGATTACAATCTACAAGAGTATTCTTAATCATGAAGCATGTCTTGTTTTTTGAGCTTACCAATCAGGCCAACGTAGGCCAAGAGGCAGCCATGGTAATTGTCATGTGGGCAGCCAGTGACAGAATGAGGCGTTACCTGGCAATTCATATGGAAATCAGCCAGCCTAGACCTACAAAGCAAGCAGAATATCCGTAAAACATTTCTCTAAAGTAACAATGAAATAAATCACACAATGAGGTTGCAGCCACCAGAATTTCCTGGATAGCCATGTTGTTATGTGAAAATCAGACTAATGGGTTTTTTGTGCCAAAAGAAAACTCTGGTTCTTAGAGCATTGCTCACAAATATACAGTATTATAGGGATGTATTGCTACGTCTATTCTCCTGCATGAGTCTACAGTTGCTTATAAGGTTGGTGCACATAACAGAGAAAGAAAAATACCATTATGCGTAATAAGGAATGACATGCAACCAATTATGGTTGCATGTCATTCCTTATTACCAATTGGATTTGGAAGAAAATAAATCATTATTTCAAAGTTTTTATGTCTTGACAATGCTCCCTTTGTGTATTTTCCTCTTTCTTAAAGTCTTTCTCAAATGAATTTGGTAATTTGCATTTTGTTTTTGCTTTACTTACGCTAACTCAACATTGTGCCTGGACTAAGTTGCTGTAGAAGGGTAAGCAGTTTAAGTAAATGATTGAATCGAGGGATGAAGTATGACTAAGAATTGAAGATGAAGCATTATTGGGCACATTATGTCATGATAAATAACTTAAATAACTTTACTTAAAGTTACTTCTGCTTGTTGGGCTTAGCGGTAGGCTTCAGTTTGAGTCATTCTTTTTAAAAATTTGAAACATTTGGGGAAATTAATCGGTCTAAATAAACAGGCACACAACAGCATGAACAGGATATAGTAATAGCTTCAATGTATGTCATAAATGTTAAAGTTATTTCTAATGTAATAAAAACAATACAATTTTTACATAAGAGTAAATGGTTGCAGGGGCTAGGAGCTTAAAAACTCAGTGGAGTTACTCCTTGCTGCAAATGGGATAAGAAATATGTAGACTACTGTATGAATTAATCATGTTCCCATTATTTGAAATTGTTTTACATATATGGTGTGACATATTTACTTTTTTATTCAGCCAACAATAACTTTAGTAACCCAGTTCCGTCTTTAACAATAACCGCTATGGCCAGCAAGCTGTCTGGCTTAGACCAGTCAGATATCGTTGACACAGTGTATGCTATTCGGCTTTTTCGCAGCTTTGTATGAATGATGGTGTTTTATTTCCATACATTTAACAACTTCAAAATCTTTAGTTAAACTGTATGTAAATAGTCGCACCACACAGACACACCCATCCACACAGTCACAAACACACACACACCCACACGGACATGCAAGACTAACAACAGTTAGTATGTTGGGTAGTTAGTATGTTAGTATATAGGTATAGAGGACTCAAGAACCATAACATAAGGGTGTTTTTATTTTGCAGATCTTCAGAAGATCTGTATGTTCCTTCTGTAGATCTATCCTCTTGGAAATATTAGATTGGGAGGCTTCCCCGAATTGCTTTCTCTGACTGACCTTGTATACTTTCATGCAGGATATCAAATTAATAACATTTTGCAGCCCCATTCAGTATGAAACTTAAAACTAGTAATCAGAAGAGAACCCAGATGCAGACACCAGAGGCAGGGAAAAGTTTGAAAAGTAGGAACTAAGATCTTTAATGAGACTTGCATAGGTAAAAATATGCACAGAGTAGTAGTCTCTTGATGAGGTGTTAACTGGAACTATATATGATCAGAAGACTGTTAGTTAGCAATCAGAGTAACAGAGAGCAGGGCATAAATATTAAAACATTAGGGGATAATGAGCTCATGGCGAACAGCTAGTGTGGGGGGAAGGTGGAACCACAGACGATGTCAGCTGGCTAGGTGAAAAACTGGTAGAAGGAAAAGTAGACAAAAGTTTGAGACAAACAAACAGAGGGCACTAGAAACAGCAAGTTCCATACAGTATAGGTGGCGTGACCGTTGACAAGTCTGGGAAGTGGAAGTGACATGAGGCAGGCAGGATAGCTTTAAGAGCCCAAGAAAATGGAGTGGACCATGAGGTGAGTGCAGTTAAAGGTGTTGTCAAGGTGCAACCAACAATGAAGCGACAGTAGAAGTTGTCAGTAGAAGTTGGGCCTTAGCAGAGTCCATTTTGACATGTCCCTCAAAGATATGTCCCAAGAAAGAGACCATCTTAACCTAAAACTCACGTCTCCACCTTCACTAGCAGGTTATCCAGAAACCATTGGAGAACCCGGTAGATACTCCTGAGGGGATCTTGAAGAAATTAGGTTGTGATCCAAGTAAATGAAGATGAAACGGCCATGGAGCGTGCCATTCACTAATACTTCAAAAATAGCAGAGGCATTGGAAGGCCAGATTGTATCACAAATTACTCATAGTGGCCAGTGGGTGTGTTAAATACTGTCTGGACCCCATCTCCCTTTGTGTATGTGCATGAGCAGGTACGCACTTTGCAGGTCTAGCTTGGTGAAAATGAGCAGTCCCTGGAGCAGTTTCAAGGCTGAGGAAATCAAATACATGGGCTACTGGTTCTTTACCATGGTGGACTGAGTGAATTGCCCTTTTTATCAACAAAATAAGTGAGTGATCTCTCAATATACTGGTCTATAGGGCAGAAGCGAATCGGGTAGGATGGCACAGTCGTAAGCGAAACAAGGAGGTAGCCTTGTGGGGCTCTGTTTATTGAAAACCTTTAATCCTTCCATTTGGCTAACCAATCTATATCAATAAATCTATACCAATCTCTCAATATATAATCAAATGGTTATAAACAGAGCAACAATTGGACCATGCTTTTCTGACCATGTCAGGATTTATCAATATCTGATTTTCCATTCCTTATTGAATCTATATGGTTCAATATCAAAATTGGAATTCAAAAAACTTCTCTCCATCTCCAAACAAATTCACTCCAATTTGGCACAACCCAGATTTTATGGTTAAAAACAAAGCAATAATTTTATGTAAGGAATTACTCATCTGGAACACATGTTTAAAGACAATTCATTTATATCTTTCCCAATCCTAACCCAGAGATATGATATACATGGTCAAAGTTCCCTGCAATTCCTTTAACTGTAGCAGTCTCTAAAAGTAAAAATTGAATTAACGAACCACGTCCTCCAACTACCTCTGATGATTGAACATCTTACTCATAATATGAGTAAGATGTTCAATTACCTATATTATAGGTACCTATATTAGGTACCTATATTATTATAGGTACAGGCTGACCGCAGGTGTCTCAGCATCCTGTGTCCGAGAGAAGACTCTCCCAGCCGGGTCCGACCAATCAGCACCGGCTGTGCCGTCACAGCAAGCCATTTGTATGTGTCTGTTTTTAATAGTATTTCTGGTTTTGTTGGCTGGTATAATTTGGAGAATGATAGAAGAAAGAGTAAGGCAAGAATAATAACAATATAAATTCTGAAGAGGTGTTGGGTGGGGAGGAGTAACGCACCCTCTCTGGATCGCCATGTTTGTTACAGACTGGGGTAAACCTGGCCGGTAGGAGTCGACGCTTCTCATCCTGCATTTTGGTATCTTAGACAAATGAGTTTGTTCTACGGGAGACCTAATCTTCTGGGGAACAAATGAGCAACTATATGAGTCTTTGAAGCCATACCAGGGATAAATAGCATTAAAGCTATCTGACCCCTGGGAAAGCTGAATAAGAACAAAATTAGGTGGGTTTGTTAGGGTGAGCGTCAGATCTGTTTGAACCAACTTAATCACAAATAAATTCAAATAATAAATAACAGAAGACTTAAAATTGGTGGAAAGAAATAAAAGGGAACTAATGGGAATACTAGGGTTAAGAAAAAAAAAAGCTTTGAACCTTTAATAAGGTTTTTTGGGAAAAAAAAATGTTTTCACTCAGAAGGGGGAAATGGAAAAAAAAGGTGGGGGCTTTTGATTCTGTGAGAATTTGGTTGGGGAGACTGTTGACAAAACAAACTCTGGGAGCGGTGCCGGTAAGCAGAAGCTCTAAATTCTTGTTTGGATTATTGTATAAGCAGGAGAGGCACAGTTCAGAGAATACAGAACAGAGAATTATTAAGCACTATATAAATAATGGAAACGAAAATTGTCAACCGCTGTCGGGATATTAACAAAACAACACCCTCTATTAACAAAAGAGATCCATGAATGCTCCAAAAAAAATTGAATAAAAGAACAAAGAATAATCCTACCCCATGGCAGGTGGAAGGAACATTTGACATTGATGTGTGTGTGGAGATGGACATCTTGATAAAGAATCACAAGTCCAAGGAAAAAAACAAAGACAGAGAGGAAAAAAGGAAAAGAGAATTACATGTGCTAACATTATTTAAAAGATAGGGAGACAAAATTAGAAGCACCAAAAAAAATATATCACGGACATGATAGATAAAAAAGCAAAAAACAAAGCCCCCCCCCACTTCGCACAAATGCCAATAAAAGTATTTACTGTGTTAGGAAACTACAAATTACACTCAGAAAATCAAACACGAAGTCTGTACCCTGACAAAGAAGAGTTACGGGAACAATGTGAATGTTTTGGGGGCGAGCTGGAGGGAAATACATTTAATCTGAGGAATGGAAAAATTTACAAAAGAAAGCCAAAAGTAATAAAAGGGGGGTCAACAAGATACCATAGACATGTCAAGGAACAAATTAAGGATGGAGAAGTAAGAGAAGGCGATGAAAGTGACATAGAGGATCTCGAAAGTGCTGAAGAAGGGAACAGACAATATTTTGGAGAAGAAAAAGAGGAATGCAAACAAGAGGGGAAAAAAACAGTTGGAAATTCAACTCAGAGAAGCGGAGATGGAATTAAATGAAACCCTCACACAGATGTGTGACCTCAAAGGGCAGTTGAAGGCACAGCAAAGAAGGAACTTCAAACTAATCAGAGAAGGGAGGTGGAAGTGAGGCAGCTGACACGATCTCGGCAAACATTGAATATGGTAGCAGAAATCGTAATTATAATCCAGGGGGATCCATGGATTTGGCAAGAAAATTATTTCTGCATCAGGCCTAGTATAACCCTAAGTGGTAAGGCTTCCAGAAGTCTCTGAATGTTCAGACCAAACCTAGAATTTGAACGACGAAATGATGGCTTCTGTGCCTGCTAACCTATGGTCACAACATGACATGGACGTCGTATTAACTAAATCCGCACAACCCGTTGAAATCAAGCTTTAAACAGGCTGTAGGGTACCATGGAAAATGCGGTACCGCCTTAAACCACAAGCTGCGGAAGAAATTGCAAAAGCAATAGAGGGACTTTTGAAAGCTGGAGTGCTTATACATTAGCCCCACCCTATTAGCAACACCCCTATACTACCAGTCCTGAAAGCAGACAAAGACAAGTACCGATTACTACATGACCTAAGAGCAGTAAATTAAGTAGTAGAAGATTATCGATCAGAAGTACCGAACCCACACACACACTGCTTTCAAATGTTCCCCTGGATGCCAAATGGTTTATAGTAATTGGTCTTTGTACAGCATTCTTAAGCGTGCCCCTTAGCCCTTCAAGTAGACATCTATTTGCATTCACATATAAAAAACAGTCCTATACATACACAATGGTGTCCCAAGGCTTTAAGCATAGTCCCCATATTTTTAACAAAGCACTGAAGGAAGATTTTTAGCATTTGCCTGAAAAAATCACAAGTACGGCAACACAGTATGTAGATAGTATCATCTTGTCTGATTTAGCAAATGGGCAGATATAGTACCAGCCAAAAAATGCAGATACAGTGGTTAAATTCTTGTGCAGTCAAGCTATACCAAGATTCGGTATCCCATAAATAATAAGTTTGGACAATGGCAAGGAATTTGTGGAAAAAACAGTTTGACAAAAATGAGGAATTAGGCAAAGGCTAGGCTGTGTTTATCACTCCCAGAGCCAGGTGTGGCGGACAAAGGGGCATGGTCGAGCACCGGCTGTGGACGACAGCACAATTCCCTTTCCTGCGGCCACCAAGCTGCCTCGAATCCACCCAATCAGCGCCCACTGGGTGCTGATTGGTCCGACTCGAGGAAGGGAGTTTTCTTAATGTTTGTCTGGCTTACAGAGGGGATCGATTATTGATATAATAATAATCCTCATTTGTTATATATAATTGTGGCCAGTATACCTATTGTGAAGTGGACAATAAAAACTCTCACCATGTTGGCACACCATGGCCAGAAAGATTCGGTCTCCCTTCCTAAACCCTTTCTTGTAGGAGTTCCTGCCCAGAGGTAAGGGTTTAGGGAGGGAGACCACCATCCCAACCCCAATTGAAAAACAATATACTGTATATACAGTATACAAGCTCAGGCCAAGGATTGGTATAAGTGGGCTCATTACACCAGCATGCAAAACAACTTGAGTAACTTTTACTTATGCTCCAAAGCAAGACCCGAAAAATTGTATGTCACAAACACTAAATTCAGCTGGACCCACTGCGACCAACAGAACAAACAGTGGGTGACTATGTGTGATCCACGATGTGGCCCAAAAGGCACCTACCAGACACTGTGCAGTTGAATGAACCCTCTACTATAATAATACTAGTTCAATGCTAGACATGCCCATCCGGCATGTGCAGTCATGTGCCTGACCTATTTAAGATCTTTAAATGGCCTGATCATCCAGACACAAGGGTAGGAAAATAATGTAACGCAATAGATATCAGGCTGTCCCCAGATTAGACAACCTATATCCCACTACGTGTCTAAAATTAAGGTTGGGAGGAGAATTTGAGTGTTATGAACGACATAATGAACAAACCCCAGTAGTACAGTTGCCCAACGAAAACTGTTCGAACATTTGGAACATTTCAGACTCGAACTGCGAGGAAGGGAGTCATGTGGCCCCAGTATTAAAAGGACAACAAACTAACCCACAGCCCCCTACGTGTGTCTACTATAACGTAACCAGTCACAGACCAATATTGGTTGTGTGATGAAGACAAATCACACTCAGGTAGATGCGCTAGAGCACAGGCAATTATGGAAATAGCTTCATTCCCAGTCAACGCTTTGGACAAGACACCACACCACAGGAAAATGAGAATGAAGAGCACATACAAACCTGATCTGAACCTGAAACCAGTGGTATCCCAGACAAATTGAAGACTAGAAATAAAATAGAAGCAAGATTCGAATCCATGTTGATGTCACCCTACACAAAAATGTTGACTGGATCAATTACATCTATTGCAATCAACAAAGATTCATCCATTACACAGATGAAGCTCTCTGGGTGTAAGGCGAACAGCTATCCACAACCAGTCCCATGACCTGGCAAAATAGACAAGCTGTAGACTGGCTGCTGGCTAAGAAAGGCGGAGTATGCGCTGTGATAGGAGACTTATGTTGTACCTTCATTCCCAACAACAACCTGACTGGGATGAGAATTTCATGGTTCTGCCAAGTTACCGGTCAAATGGAGGTGGTGACTGTTCATGATGGAGCAGTGAACCCTACATGGAGTTACACTCCTAAGGATACAGAGATTTGATAAGAGTAATTTCCCTGTCTTCAACGGACAATGGAGGAAGACTACGGTGGGTGAACCAAACTCTACCATGAGGAAATCTACATCACATACTGTAGAGCCTAGAGCTGCATTGGAACCTAGTGAGTATGGAAGCAGTGTCCTACTCCAACAGTAGCATGCCAAGCTCCAACGAAGTGACGTGCAGGAAGACATCCTGTGTCGCCAACGAGGGATCTGCGTTGGAACGCCGAAGGCAGGTAAAATCAAGTATTTGTGCACTAATTACTCTTACAGGAAACCTCATATCAGTATACTGTAGATATGGCCTCTGTACATCCCATAGATTGCTTAGCATTTGGCCCATGGTTCCCGTATCTAGCTGAGTATGAAAAAGTAACATATATAAAGAACAAACATTCACAATTTTCAAAAATTGTGAAGACCCCAAAAACCTATATAAGCCATCCTTTCACCATATATACTTACAACCTTTGTATAAGACTACAAGTTATCGATCGATTGACTACATATAGCCATACTTATTTCATTTGTTGCAAATACGTTCAACGTATTATGTTATGTCTGCATGACGAAATTCTGTTTGATAACTTTGTGGGTATCAGTAAAATCCCAGAATGGTGAACAAGGGATGAAAACTTTTGATCTGGACTTTATGTACGACACATCTTGAATCTTGGAAGTATCACACTTATGTTGAGAGAAGACATGTATCAAAAGAGTTCCAGTTTGTATTCAAGAAGACATGTATCAAAAGAGTTCCAGCCTGTACTCACTATATTCTGAGAATTGTAAACACACACCTGCCATAAGTGAGGTTCATATTTGGTAATCTTTTTCTGTCTATACCACGATGGTTTTGCTTATTTTTATCCATTATAAAAGTATTGAATAGAGACATTTTTTTCTGATAATCAAATATAACCATCAGTAAGAATGTGTTTGCATAAAATCGAATGCATGTAAGCAAAGAAGCCCCTGAAGACTCACTTCAGGAGATATGTTCTCAATTGCTTTGTAGGAAAATCATGTTTGGGGCTTGATAGTTATTGATGTCTTTCGGGATGTGTGTTATCCTACCCTATGGATCTTTGATGGCTGTGATGAGTGTTTTTTTCTCTTGTTCGTTGCATGAGGAATTGTATCTTTGGTGGACTAGTGCATGCCCTTTGAAAACATGCCTTTTCGGAATGGGCTGCACTGCAGACTCAGTTGCAGAAGCAGTGCATGCCCGTTAGAGAAAATCAAAGAAGAGAGAGACGGAGAGACAAACAGAGATTCCTTCCTTTATGAGTGAGGAGGTAAGTGACTCGGAGCCAAGAAGCCTCACCTTGCTACTGCACAGAGCAGAGCAGCTGAGTTGAGCGGCTCGCTGTTGCACTTGTTGTTCATAATACGTGTCGTTTGTCCAAATTGCTGCACGACCTTGAGATTTCATTGTCTGGATCTAATTTTGGATTTGCTCAGTGGGTGAGGGGGCTTGTTGCGGGTGCAAGTCTTAAGTTTTTGTTCTACTTAATTTTGGCATTCTTGTCCTGTCTTTTTCTTGTGAGTGAAGAATATAATATTAACTCTCAACTGCCTTTGCCGTTTCCCAGTCTAAGGATGGTATTATTTAATTCAGTTCAATGAAGAATGTCCATTCTCTGGAAAATAAATAGTTAAATTCTTTATCTGTCAGAAGAGATCAGAGATTACGAGAGGGTGGACTTAAGGATTAATGATTTTGGACATTATAGAGCTACTTGTCAAAAAGTAATAAATTCTAGATCTTCTGTAGGGTGACGATAGGACTTAATGATATGATGAAATTTATTGTATCTATCACTATGTCGCAATTCAATGGCAGAACAGCTACACTTGCACGTGGGAGCAAGTTTAAACAAACATGGATGGACATTGCGCTTTGATAAATTGCTCATTGGATGGATTTACAACAATTGTGACTCACCGTGGATTTTAAGTACATTTGATGCCATTTGACCTTTTCTTTTCACGTCATTTGAAAGCGAGGAATCAGAGCTTGTGCGAATCAAGCAAATATTTTTATAGCTATGGCTTGTTAATGATGATGGTGCGGCAAACAGGGTTTCTGAGATAATCACCCTCAAAGTTTTCCCCACACTTAGCTTCATTCAGCCAGCTCCCAGAATGCAAATGAGTAGGAGGACCAACAAAGCCACATGGAAACTTGCCACTGGGCCACTTGACACCGTGCTGAATGGCGCAATCTCTGCATTGTTCATGTGTTTTGAAGGAATGTTAAACAGCGTCATCGACACACAACATCTTTGTTTTGAAAAAAGCTTTTATTTAACAGTAAGAATATACATGTTTTATAAAAGTGGAATTATTTAGGAGTTCAAAAGTGCGAACAACACAACAAAATGTACAGCCTGTCAATAATATTAGTCTTTGTCCGTCACGGCATCAACTTCTTCCATTGTAACAACAACGGGAATATTGACGGTCTCCTCTGGTGGTTCTTGAAAATATTCATTTTCATCGTCAAATTCAGGTTGAGATCCGCTGTTTGAGATGCTCACCCAGTCCGGGACAACACTGGTATAGGATTCACCATCGCTGTCAGAGAACTGACTATCATCGCGGAAAATTATGTCCAATATATGCTGCTTACACTGACTTGAATCTATCGCACTGGTCAGATTAAGGTCTGCGATATGATTTAGAGTTTCCACCACCTGTTTCTCATAATCCATAACAACGCGGAGACAAAAGTTTTCACAGACAAGTGAAACCGAAGGCTCACTATCCATCTGTCGTGGATAATGCCACCTACACAATAACATATCCGGGTGTGTGTAAAACACTCAAGATTTAAAGGTTGAACTCTATCAAAACGGTTTCACATTGTTACTTCACATCACATGGAATGTGGAGGAATGATCTTCACCTGCATGGTTGCTTTAGAGGAATGGATCAATCAGCGTTCGCACTGTTCATTGTCTCGGTAAGTGAACTGCGTTTCCCCATGTAATCTAATGGGAATATTTAATCAACAGTTCAACATTTATCTACAATTTATAGATCAAACTCGGTTTTGAAAAAAAGTTAAGAGATGAAAAAAAATAAAAATAAAAAACCCACAAATTAACACAAATCTGGAAAAATCCACATTTTCTTCTAGAAAGCTTTTTTTTTACTTATTTGGCGGCTCATGGAGATTTTAGAAATGTTCGACAATGCGCGTTTCGCTGCAGTGGGTCACATATGGTATGAATTTTGTGAAATTGTGTCAAATTTGGGTCGTCCTCATTGGGGCAATAAATATTAGCTATGGTTAATTTGATATTTCCTATTATTCCATTAATCATTAACTCGTTAGCTCTTCTATGGTTTTATTCTAATATGGGATCCTTTTATTGATCAATATAGAACCCCTCTTTTTTAATTATATGATGCAAAAAGCATCTGATTAACCCATTTAGCTTTGAATTTGAAGTGCTCAGATGCATTGAGGTGAGTTTCTTGAAGTAGACAGAATTCATCCAAGTGAGGTGATTTTGCTATGTTTAGCTGGTGAGCCTATGCCCCTCACATTCTAACTAACAAACTTAATGGATGTCATTTAGATTTGTTAGGTGTGGATGGGTGTAGATTTGTAGTTTTCCCCTGTGGCAGCACTGTGAATCCAACATAATAGCGGTACTACCATCCCCATATTTTCCGGTAAATAAATTTGAGTTTTTCTAATTTACATTCCATTTTACTGTTTTATTATTGCAAGAGAGTGAGATTGAGAGAGATAGAGAGTGAGATTGATGAGAGATGTAGGGAGGAAGGGATTAGGAAGGAGAGATGATGAGATAGTGAGCAATATTTACAATGCTGACATAAATTTAATGCTAATCTTTATATCTCAAATATCAGAATTCTCAGAATAACCAGGGTGTGGTGAAGGAGTCTCTGAATGACAGACTGTCAATATACTGTATAGTTTATCGACAACCAGCGATATACTTTTACCTTTATGCTGGTTCACCTTCTAGCTAATGATTTTCCTAAAGGAAAACCAGCATTAACTGACTTTTGGCACAAACCAGATTACCGGTTGGCTTCAGAGGTCAGTTTGTTGTCCAATACTGTATCCAGGTATCTCTTCCGTTTCACTCTCTAATGTTTTGGATCCTATGGTAAGATGCTGCAGTGGGGAAGACACTTGTCTGTAGTCTATAGACTGGCTGTGCACACACATTTTAGGGCAGCTACAATGGCTGTAATCTGCAGGTGTGAAAACATTGGCAAGAATGCTGAACCCTATTGTGAACCCGAATAAATTATTGTGATGATGATCATGCATTGACCTCTATATCAAACCCACAGAGGTTTATTGGCAAAAAAAGAATACTATGAAAAGAACAACATCAGCGTGGCGTTTCATGTCTATCAGTTTCTGAGCCATTTAATGTGTTTAATTTGCACTGATGCAATGCATATTTTAACAAATACAAAATCTTACAAAACGACTTTGGGGCTACCAGATGAGAATGACCAAGGTAAAGCAGTGCCGAGACAGCATCATCAACCCAATATTGTATTGGCAAACTCATTTCATGATGACAGGGTGCAACAGGTATAAAGTCATTAAGTACCATCGGATTGTTCTTCTTGGGCAAATGGTATAAGATGGATGACTTCCATAAGGCTAGCACTACTTTGTTAGACAAATCAGTGATTTACTATGGATTCATCCTGACAGAATTGCCGTACCATTACAAGCATCATGTGGACTTTTTTTTATCTCTGATCACATTGTCCCATCGGCCAGATCTACATAATATTGTTACATTAGCTCCCATATTAAAAACTTGTTTGCGTTTGCATGATTACAGTTGCCAACTGATTGCCTTGACTTCAGTAGAGCGTCATGATTTGAAAGCGCATCACAAAAATGATATATACACCGTAACAGAGAGGTATTTTAAATATTACATCTTAGCAAACAGTTGCTGAACTGCTGTGACAAATGCATAGGTTTCTGTTTCAACCTTTTTGCAACCAAGTGACTTTGCAACATATTTTCTGACATGCTTTGCATATTGTAAATTGCTGGTGGTCATCATGGCAATTGCAATTGAATAAAGAAAAATGGACTCAGTGTGTCAACAATTGAGAATCTGGTTATTGGAGAGAGATATCTGGAGCAAAAAAAGACAAATGTGATAGATATTGTGTGAAAATCTATGTTTCCTCATTGTGCTTACAATCTCTATGTGGAACTATTGGGAGGAACAAAATATTTTCTCTGTTTTACCCGCACGTTGTTAGGTCTCGTTTTGTTTTGTTAATTTTTTTTTTTTTTTTTGACAATTCCGGTAGAAGAAGAAGAACAATCTTTATTTGTCGCACAGCCCATGCTTTGGATGGTGGCCGGTGAAATGGTTCCTCTGTGTTTGACCCATCCTGGCTTGTCCTTCCTCCGGGGGCACAGCCAGGAGCAGTGGGCAGCCTACGTGGACGCGCCCGGGGATCCGGTTATTTTGCGGCAAAAGGGAGTTCCCTGACCGGGAATCGAACCCGGGCCGCGGCGGTGAGAGCGCCGAATCCTAACCACTAGACCACCAGGGACTTAAAAAGCAGCTTACCAGAAAAGACATCATGAGGGCTACAACCCCTGTGGATCTATTTCTCACTTTCATCGCCATGTCCGTGGAATGACTGAACATTCTGGTCAAAGTTGCGCTCACCTTTGTGCAAGCTGCGGAACGCCAGAGGAGAGGGAGACGCGGCGGTGCGCTTGTGCACCTCCGCCGACGCGGACCGCTCCCTGGAATATTTCTCTCTAACATGCGTTCACTGGGACGCAAACTGGACGAACTGCAACTACTGCTGGGGAAGAACGGGGACTTTTCTTCATCTTCTGTTTTGCGCTTCACGCAAACGTGGCTGAGCGGAGCGATACCAGACTCTGTGCTGCAGCTGGCAGGCTTCCAACTCTTCAGAGCGGATCGGAGCACAGAACTCTGCAGCGGCAAAACAAAAGGTGGAGATTTGTGTTTTTACCCTTACAGTAGCTGGTGTGGTGACGTGACGGTGATCCTACAGCACAGTTCTCCTGGTATGGAACCTTCCTTCATTAACTGCAAACCCTTCTATTCTCCCCAGGAGTTTGTTTCATTCACACTGGTTGGGGTTTACGTACCACCGCGAGCCAACGTGGAGGACGCAGAGCGCTGGCTCGCCAACCAGATACAGTGTGTGGAACGGACAAACCCGGACTCCCTAGTTATTGTCCTTGACGACTTTCACAAAGGAAACCTCAGCCATGAACTCCCCAAATATAGACAGTTTATTAAAATGCCCCACCGGAGAGGAGAATACTTTGGGACACTGGGACACTCTGACCACGGGTCAGGTCCACCTGAGTCCTGCATACAGGCAGATATTCAAGCTGTGTAAAGTGGAACAGTGAAGCTGTGGAGGATCTTCAGGCGTGCTTGGACTGCACCGGCTGGGACGTTTTCAGGACTGCTACCAGCAGTCTGGATCGGTACACAGAGGCTCTGACATCATACATCAGCTTCTGTGAGGAGAGCTGTGTACCATCATGTACCAGGGTGAGTTATAACACAGCAAGCCCTGGTTCACAGCTAAACTCAGACAGCCAAGGTTAGAGAAGGAAGAGGCATTTAGGAGTGGGGACAGAGACCTGTTTAAAGTGGCAGTACAGGTTTAGCAAAGAGATGCGAGTTGCAAATCGACTGTACTCAAAGAGACTCCAACACCAGTTTTCCACCAATGACTCTGCCTCTGTCTGGAAAGGGTTCAGACAAATCACTGCTCTTCTCCCTGTACACCAACAGCTGCACCTTCAGCCACCAGTCTGTCAAGCTCCTGAAATTGCGGATGACACCACCCTCATTGGGCTCATCTCTGGTGGGGATGAGTCCGCCCACAGGTGGGAGCTTGACCATCTGGTGACTTGGTGCAGCCAGAACAAGAGGTCAACACTGTGAAGACAGTGGAGATGGTTGTGGACCCCACTCGCCCCCATAACCCTTTGTGACTCTCCAGTTGACTCTGTGGAGTTCTGCCGCTTCCTGGGAACCATCATCTCCCAGGACCTCAAGTGGGAGCTGAACATCAGCTCTATCATAAAGAAAGCCCAGAAAGTTTTACATTTTTGTTTCATGTATGCACCGAACACCAAGACAAATTCCTTGTTCGTGTAAACTTACTTGGCAATAAAGACTTTTCTGATTCTGATTCCATTCTGAGCTGTCAGTGATTAAGTAATGACACTGATAGTTCAATTATCATGGCTGCATATACAACAATGCAACCATGATGCCGACACAAAATAACAACACTGTGGTGTGGAGATGGTGGGGTTTTCGCAGCCACGACTGTCCTGGGTCTAAGTAATTGGGGCCCAGGATCAAAGTGGCTGCATTAGCACTATCTGTTGGTCGAACAGGCAACAGGTAAAACCCCCATCCCCACACACACTCGGGAGAGGAGCTCCTGTCATGACACATCTCCATCTGCTCCTGGGTTTATTCCACCGAGCCCACTCTATACAATAAACTGTGTGTCTGTACCCCATTGTACAGTATGTGTCTCTGTGTCGGAGGTCCCTAAATACGCCACTTGAGTGGCGTGTGGTAGGCGAAACTGCCACTCTGGCACCTGAACAAGGACTCTCTGGCACAGGGAAGGGATACAGCAGCAGCCCTCTCCCGGCTGGCAGCAGCAGCATCTAGGGTGTCCGGCGAAAAGGACCGGGGGAGAAGGAGCTGTAGCAACCACCACAGGTAACCGCTGGCAGCTAGCTACTCTGCCCAGCAGCTCAGCAGCCAGGCCACCCCTCCAAGCAGCCCCCACAACAGCCTAGTCTGGCCACGCCTTCACCAGCCAGCACAGCAGCCCGAGGGCCCACACTCCAGAAAGGAGGAGGGGGTAGTCTGTCATCGCCCTGGGGGAAGGTAGCCGGGGACCTTACTGTTCCAGGGAGCCATGTCCCCAGGAAGGGGACCAGTTCTGTTTTGTTGGACATTTGTTGGTCTGAGGTATGGGAACCCTGTTTCAGAGTTGAGTGTGTTATTTATTTAGGTGTCATAACCCTGGGTGGGGGGGTTTGGGGGTAAGGTGGGGTGGGGGGGGGGGGGGGGGGGGGGTAGGCTTCCACCAGATATTCTCCCTGGTCTCGGGGGTATGTGGTCTGGTTTGAGCAGCCACACCTGTCCTGGGTCTAGGTAACTGGGGCCCAGGATCAGAGTGGCTGCATACCTGTTGCTCATTGGTTGGTCTAACAAGCAACAGGTAAAACCCCCATCCCCACACACACTCAGGAGAGGAGCACTTGGTATGAAACATATCCATCTGCTCCTGGGCTAATTCCACCTAGCCCACTCTCTACAATAAACTGTGTGTCTATATAACCCCATTGTCTGTGTCTCTGTGCCAGAGGTTGCTGAAAATGCCACTTGAGTGGCGTGTGGTAGGCAAAAGTTCCACAAACACAATAAAACAGATGAAATTATATCAAAAGTCTATACTGACACAGGTAACCTTGGCAATTTAATGAGGTTATTCATTAAACTCTGCTGGGTCTGTAGGAATACCTATACTCTGTATGAATAAAAAATGCATTGGTTATTCTGTATTATAGCCATCATATTATAACATGTGTTTTGGATAGTTTTATCTCTAGGGTCTGGCACACAATCACACGTTATAATTAACTTGTGCAAATATAATAAAAAAAAAATGCAAGGCTTGTCTAGAACCAAACATGGTTTCCAGTAATGTGAAAAATTACTCATATAATTGTGTCAGTTGTATGATAGTGCCTTAACTTTGTCTTTATATGAGTTTTCCTTCCCTGTGCTTTTCTCTCTCTCTGTGTCTATGTTTGGTGATTAGATGTCTTGTTTTGTCTTGATGTTCATTTGCTCATTTGCATATTTACACATTTACATAACTTTTAGTGCAAGCTCCTGGTTGCCTCTCCCAATCAGCATCAGGAGAGATTTGCCCTCTGTCTCTCTCTCTCTCTCTCTCTCTCTCTCTCTCTCTCCCTTTCTGTAGCCTTTGCTCGACTACTTCATCCCCAGAAATACTTGTCTCACTCTCCTTCCTTATCACCGTTCCCTTGTGTAACCTGACTTGACATATTCAGAGGAGCAGAGAGAAAATGAGATGAATGAGAAAATACTGTTTCATTGTGCATTCATGAAATCACACAATATACCCAAACACAGACAAAGACCCACCTCAACACACACTTGTGCACAAAGAGAACGACTAGGGAGGTCTGTTGCTTTGCTTTTCCCGCCGTCTTCTCTGACCAAGTGAAAGGAGGTAGCAATTCCATCCCACCAGAGCTTCACCTCACTGACCAAGTAATGGAGCACTGCGGTTGCTAGATTCACCTTCAACCACCACTTGAATGACGTCAGAGGAACTAGAATAGCAGTTCCATGCCGAGAACACAGCAGAGCCCGAGTTTGTGCTCGTGTTTGCCCACACAAAAATACGACGAGTTTAAAACCTACTTATTAGGGGTGTGCATCTCTCCCTTATCAGATGATCCAATACGTATCCAGATACATGGGCTACGATACAATTCAGGGACAATACATTTTAATTCGATTTGGTGCGATTCGATATGAAACAATATCATACAGTTCTTAACGTTTGTTTCTTGTAGAGATTCATTTTCCATTAGAGGTGAAAATAAACCAATTCTATAGAAGTATAACTTAATTTCTGACAATTTCTGTTTTGTATTTTTGGCAATTTGTACACATACACATAACATAACACATGACATATTAGATAATTTATATATAGATATATTAGATATTATTATAGATATATTTGACATTTTTATTGTATTTATTTTATTTGTTTTATCCTACTTTATTTTATTGTTATTGTTATTCTCCTTTTGTTAAGCTTTTTATCTTTTTAATGCTTGTGGTCTGTACTGAAGTGCAGTAAACCAAAACCATACAGTATATTTCAAGTATATGTAAATGTACCTGAAAAAAATAAACCAATTCTGATTCTGATTCTAAAAGTGGCATTGCTTACCTTCAAATAGATTAGTAGAAATAGATTTTATAAAAAAAAAAAAAAAATGGCATTATCATAATGTATCATCTATGTGGGAGCAGACTCCATACAGAAATGTTCCGTAAAGGAGGCCAATGTGGGAATGACCTACTTTCTTTTCCGGATATTGTTTATCCAGCAATTTTACCGATTCCATGTGGAAAACGGGCTTAATATTGTAATGACCCTGGAAGCGATTGTTACTGGAATGTGCACACGCAATCTAGTGCAGTGGTGTGTGTGTGTGACAAGACTGAGTGGGAGAGAAGTGTTCAGTTGTTGGTTCAACGGTGTGAAAGTAACATGACTTGTAATGTTAGATTAGTGAGTCTTCTGCAGCAGTTTAGTTTATATTAAAGTAGAATTAGCAGCAAAGCTTCAGTCAACCGATTTGTTAACAGGCCAATTGTTATCAGGCCATCAACCATTTCATGGTACATTTAGATCGATCCAGGAGTCCGCACATCGATGCAGTCGCATCTTTAATGGTAAAACCTGTTTCCGATTTGTATCGGTGAATCGTTACACTACTCATAATTCCTCTCATTCCATTAGTCTCAGGATTGTTTAAAAGAACATTGAAATCCTAATATACAAATGGATGGAAGTAGGATACGATGCCCTGCAGACCACAACTTCACTGTTTTGTGACTTGACTGAAGGCCTATGAAAGTGGCACCTCTAAATCTCAGAACAATCATGGCCACAACGACACCTCTGAACGGAGGACGGAAGGACGTGACAGTCGTGACATTCGGAACCAAACGTACAGAGATCTTCCTTAAATACTTGCAATGAAATGAAGCAATGATGAGCAATGAAATGAAATATACAAAGAAATTATGAAAAATGTAAATGTATGTAAATGTAATAAATAATGTATCATCGTAAAAATAGGCCGCATCCATGCATCAGACCAATCTCACTTTGACTTCATAATGCTTCCTAAAACTCATAAGTAATGGGAAGTAACCCAAATGCTTTTTGTGATATATGACACTGAGTCACACAAAGCCCTGCCAAAATTCACAACCTGGGAATTAGAGATAACAAAAGACTTCAATAGGCATTTCATTGTCGAGGGCACACATTTAAACTCCTCAGTTTAAATGTGTTTTACAAGTTACACATGGGGGCCTTTAGGAAAATCATTACCTTTCATACAGTACTGCTTTACCGACATAAACCCTGTGGCATTTTGGATTTAATTAAAGCAGGAGATCACGCTGGCAGAAGATTTCAAGAGCACCCTTAAAATGTAAATTGAATATGTCCTGAACCTTCAATAACTCATTGCCTCAAGACACTGTGACGTCTGCAGCTTCTTTACAACAGAGGGGCTATCAAATATCAGTATTAATGGGGGGAGGATTGAGTGCTTGTTTTCTGCCAATCTGCCATCTTCTCATTTCTTCCAAATGTAGTGGACTACCTGTAGTTACACAACTACTAATGAATTAAATTATGAGGCATTTCTTTGCATTTTTGGCAAGACAATGGAGGAGCAACACAGGTTTATAACATTAACTTCAACAACTCAGCCTCCTCTTGACAGAAGAGGAGCCTGGGTTTCTGTATACATTGGTTGTTGAGAGTGATCACCATCTGCCTTACAGTATGATCTGCCAGAACATTGAAACATTTTAAGCAAAATAGGGGTGTTTGTGAAACAGAAAACCTGTGCATTATATGGTAAAATTGTAATAATACTATGAAAACATTGTAGATATTGTAATAATTAACGAATGTCATAGTAATACCTTATAGCTACTCATTTATTATTAGTTATTAGTATAATTATTATATTATTATTAGTTATCCATGGTACTATTATCTATTCATATGTATTCATCCCATACGTATATCGTATATCGATCTATACTTATATTTTATACTCACAGCTATACTAGTAACAATATGGCGGCTTTTAACCGAACTTCCCCTAACTGAACTAATCCTGTCCATAGAATCCCTTTATGCATATTCTGTAAATTTGTGTGTGTTTGGCAAATTCTGTTTTTTATTTGGCAAATTCTTTGTATATTTTGCTATTTTATTTTACTTTTTTTCCTATTTTTTTTTATGCTGATTGTCTGAACAACAATGCATCAATACGACAAATTCCTCAACATGGAAATGTACTTGGCTGAATAAACTGATTGTGATTGTGATTGTGATTCTGAAATACAGTGTCAAATTTGATTGTTATTGTTACCCCATTACTCACTTTGGAGAACATTTGGATCTATAAAGCATGGTTTATAGTCACCGCAGCCATTGTGTCTTTTAGTGGGCACGACATAAATGACGTCATTGCGGCGCTCTCAACAGTGCCATGCGGTGATTTTGCGCGTACCTCCCAATTTTTGAAATGTCGGGCCTTTAAGCGGGCACTGGATTTGGCGACGGTCGGATTTCCATGACTAGGGAGTAGGGAATAGAAAGTATACAGAAAAGAGAACACCGTCTTCATTTATGTCGTTTGGACCCAATGCTATTTTCAAAGCCGTGTGCCCACTAATCCGTAGTGAGAAATTAATAGAAGCCGCTCTAGATCAGTGTGATGCTCCAATCCCCGGGGCAGTCTCGAGAGTGTAAGTGTATGGTATATGAGTACGAATTAGTGTTCATATACCATATATAAATGCACACTGCTGGTGTGTGCATTCACAAGACGGCAGCAGTTGCCGACTTCCACTTCCATTTGCTCTCGTCAATGGTTAAAGAAAGATTTTTAGATTCGGGAAGACATTAGTTGGAAGCATCTTGCCCTGATAGACATACGGAATCTTTACATAGCAAACATAGTGAAAAGTGCAGTCCAAAATGTTACATGTCCTATTTCACGGAGAATCTGCAGGTTAGCCAATGCAGTCGTACACCACTATACTCTATGCATACCATTAGGCCTAAATAGTTAAAAAAAAAAAGCATTAAAACCTTTTCCCATCGTATAAATACAATTGCACAAAGGTGTGTTGTTTGTGTCGTTTGAAGACACCCTTGCAGAGTACAAATGATTGAATGGATTACTAAACATCCACTATGACACCATGAATAGACAATTAGGCGATTGAGCAACATGTTGAGTTGTACTCTTTGCGCAACAAGATAAACTCAAACTGTTTCATTCTTCACTCTCATTCTTGAGACACAGCCTAAGTATAATTTTACTCCTTTCTAAAGAGTCCACAGTGCAATTGAATAAAGACAATTGGTTACAGTTTAGTGATGCAGGACTTGCAAACGATTTGTTCATTTTAAATTACTCTGGAGTTCGGGATGACTCCGGGAAAATAGTTGTTCTTTCTTTTCGCTTGCAACTCTGTAACTGCAGCTAGCCAGACAGGCATTCACCGTGTGTGAATCTCGATTCATAAACCAGATGAAAGAATTTAAAACTGAGATTGAAACTGAAACTATTTACAGATGACTAACTTAATCAGCCAAAATGTACTATTTTGTCAGAAGCAAATCATTTTTGTGATTCATTCTTTCGCCTAAATCAACAATTTTGGCACCATTAAAGATTTTTTTTGCGAGAATTCTGCGTCCGACAGAGCCAGACTCTTTCAACTCTCGTTCATTGTTTACTGGAGACCACCCTGACTCACCTTCACCCTCACTCACGCATACACTACACCAACTGCATGAAATGAATTAAGAGTTGGAAAATGTATTTTAATCTTTTCACAGTCACTCGTCAAGAACCGACTCTCGAAAAAAATGATATTTCATCACTACTACCGGTACTACTTGACCATTCAGTGTTGGCTGTGTACTCAGATTTAAAATACCACTTCCTTTACATTGGAGCAACAGGCTGCAAGAGCCGTGATTGTGCGACCTGAAGATCAATCTGCACATCCTGCATAAGGCTCTGTTCCTTTTGAAAATGCATCATCATTATTCCATTTTTACTACTGTCTAAATATATTTGGAGTGATCGTATCTTCTGCCAGAATTAGCACTGATGCCATTTACTCTCAATAATAATTAATGGGACAGGAGTGTAAAAATACAATTCTCCTTCTTCTTTTGGCTGATCCCGTTAGGGGTCGCCACAGCGGATCATCTGCCTCCAATACCTTCTGTTCTGCGCATCTTCCTCCCTTACACCAACCGCCTGCATGTCCTCCCTCACCACATCCATAAAGCTTCTCTTTGACCTTCCTCTTTCCCTCTTGCCTGGCAGTTCCATCCTCAGCGTCCTTCTCCCAATGTAACTCTCATCTCTCCTACACACGTGTCCAAACCATCTCAATCTCACCTCTCTCACTTTTTTCTAATGTACTCATTCTTAATCCTGTCCGTCCTTGTCACTCCTAATGAAAATCTCAACATCTTCAACTCTGTCACCTCCAGTTCAGCCACCTGCCTTTTGTGAAGCCATGAACATTTTGTTGGCCAGCTCTGAATAGCTAACATTACTCCTGTGATATAGTGAAACACAACAGCTCAAAAATGACTTCATTTAAAAAAATGCCATTGGCTCACCCTTACAGAAAACGTTGCAAGTAATTTTGTGTTGTCAGAATTTGAGTTGCAAGCAGGAACTATGTCTATGTCGATTCACCAGGGAGAAATTCAAAACACGGTGCAATGGAAATCCAATACACATTTGCCACTGCTAGACACAAATAACAATTTTCAAGATCTTTTTATGGTATTAGACACAACACCCACATCTAATGTCCTGCCGTCAGCCTGTCCTTTTATTTCCAGCTTTTCTAGATTGGAAGCCACGGGGCAAATTGAATGACCTTTAGATTACTAGACGACCAGCTCAGGAGGTAGAGCTGGTCGTCTAGTGACCTAAAGGTCGCTGGTTCGATCCCAGGCTCCTCCTGCTAGCATGATGTAGTCTCCTTGAGCAAGACACTTCGCCCCTAATTGCTCCTGATGACTGCATCCATCGGTGTTTGAATAATTGTAAGTCGCTTTCGATAAAAGTGTCTGCTAAATGACTAAAACAATGTATTTCTTCCTCCCCTCATCACCCTCCTTTGCATCAAATTCAATTTATGATCAGCGTGGCAACATTCAGTTTGCTTGTTTTTATTTTGAAAGAAAAAGGTTGGCTTTGTCAAAATAAGTACAGGTGGATATCCTGTAATTCCCATTTGTCAAATTAATATTATTCTTATAACATTCCATTGAGCAAATGTAGATATTGTGAATGCAATCCAGATGCATACAATATATACGGTTTTACGATCTTATGTTGCTGTACGGTGCCTATTTTGAAAGGAGCAACATTTTACATTTTGGTCGTGGTAGAGTAGATGTGAGAAATCCATGGCAGTTCTATTCACATTTCGGGGGTTAATTGTTGTGGGCTTTATGCTATGTGCTCTCATATCTAACTTCTAAGACACTGATGCTTGCTTTCCGGTAGGAATCTAAGTGAAATGCTCACTCTAAGGGACGCTCACTCAACTGGCAGAACACAATACCACAGGAATGGATCACATATTGTAAAGTTTCCCCGCATCAAACACAAATGAGGGCCATACAATCCTGTTTGCAACAGTTGTTATATCCGCCTGTGTGTGTGTGTCTGTGTGTGTGTGTGAGCATCTTTGTGATGCATGTGGAAGCACTGTCAACCTGCTACCAGTGTTCAATATACCATCTACCTATTTGGCTTGTTTGCCTCTATTTAGGGAAGGGAGAAAGTGTATGGACTCTATGTGTCCACTACACACAATTATACCATCAATTATTAAGTCAGACCTTAGACGTTTTTGTCACTCAGCATAGTTAAGTGTGTCTAGTACTGTAGGTGTCAAAGTCACAAAGGGTGCATGTGTCTCAAAGCTAGATATTGGGGGAAGCTGGTAGCTGATCCATCATCAGCAAGCCGGCCAAAGCAGCATCCTGGTGGACTTGGAAGCGTAGGTGGCCATTTGAGAACCCTTGCAAATGAGTCCAAGCCACTCAACTCAGTAGCAAGAGAGTGCCCGGAAGGAGGAGAGGAAAGAGGAGGAAGCGATCTGTTGTCCCACCCAGCTCACAGAAGGCGCAGACTAGATCTAACTATTGTCTATGGAACTACAAGCTAGTGGAAACCACACTGAAGACCTATTAAGTCCAGGAGTGATTCCAAAAGCTCCTCCAGTGCTAGTGCGACAACTTCAGGATGCGCTTCACATGCGGTAACTTCACCAGCTTCTCTAGTACAAGCTGGAGGTAAGCATTCTCACTGGGTGCGGTGATCTCAGTGATTTTGTTCTCAACAGCAAGGAACCTCCCTGTCAAGTCAGCTGAGAAGTTGTGACAGGACGCAGTTTTAGCAAGTGGTACCAAGCAGGCCTCCATCAAAGCCTTAATGTGGTACAGCTCTGAGCTCAACAAGAAAGAGGGCATGAAGATGAAGAGAAGAGCGGAATGGAGAATAGCAGGATGGCCTCCCTTCAGGGCCTCGGTCTATCAACATCGGGTGCTGCTGCTGTGGCCACTACTCGTCTGTGAAGTACCCACCTCAACAGTTGAAGGGCTTGAGAGGAAGATGAACACCTTCCTCAGGAGATGGCTGGGGGTCTCAAGAAGCTTCTGTTCCATTGGCCTATACAGCACAGGCAGCAAGCTTCAGATGCCAGTAACATCTGGGGCTGAGGACTATATGGCGATAGAAGCATGCCGGGCCATGATGCTGCATGACTTTAAGAACTGTACTGTACTTGAGAGTTTGAGACTGAAGTTGCAAGCTGTCAGCCTGCAGAGCATTCAGAGAATCAGAGAGATGTCGAAATAAGTTTTAGGTTGACTGGTGATAGCTCATGATCGCCACAACTTAGACTTTTGTTTGGAGATAATAAACATAATAAACATATACTCATTAATGAGTCCTGTTTTATTCTCCTTTCTTGAAGATTCCATGAATACACTGTCCTGATCTTTTTTTTTTCAAACAGCAAATTAAGGCAAGCCTCTAGCTAAGTTATTTTGGACAAAGACACTTACATAAATCTGTGAGAAACCCTTTGAAGAAAATAAAAATTGCTATCTTGCAACTCTATCATCAGGCTTTCACATGCCATATGTGATACAGAAATACAAAATGAATACCTAAATCAACAACTGATAGTTATCTAGAAAATGAAGGGTGGCTGGTTTTATCCCTTTGTCATTTCTGCTGTGTAGTGCTGCATTGAGCAACACAAGGTTGCCTTTGCCCTGGGTATATGGATGGGTTTTTATGAGTAATGGGAATAATGGGCATTATTCCTTAGTGCTTCAAGTGGGTCATTCACTATAAAAACCAAAAAAAAATATATATATATATATGTATATATATATATATTTATAGAATATAATGAATATATATTTTACGAAAATAAAATACCACATAAATGTGGTATGTACTGTATGTACGATTTATTGAGAAATTAGTACGGCATGGATGAATGAAAAATGTTCTCCTAAAACAGGTAAGTATGGGACATATATGATGGAGTCAATAACTAGATAAAGTGTATCAAGAGACAGATATTTGGGCTTAACTGATTGTAGAGATGTTTACGTATCCCAAACTCCTGCTCCTGCCTCCTGCCTGTCCAGATACACAACCCTTCTGGTTGTGTATCTGCCTCTCCTACTCGCTTTTTACTTTTTCTTTGTTTTCTATTCTCCCTTGTTCCTTCACACCATCCGCCTTCCTTCACCTGCAGAGAGCGTCAGATCTGCAGATACGTCGCAGCTCGATACAGGTGGGTTTGTGGCTCTCTTGGTGGGAGCAGGCGGGGACGATAGTCTGTCTGCGCCTCTCGGCGCAGGCCTGGTCCCGGCAGGAGCAGAACAGCAGAGGGTAACTCAATTCCCACGACACACGCTCGAAAAACTGGCGCAGGGCCTGGTACACACAAAGAACGTCCACAGTGTAATCCTTTATCATCATCATCATCATCATCATCATCATCATCATCATCATCATCATCATCATCATCATCATCTTCCCTGCTGCAACAAAGGGAATTTCCACCCTAAAACAACATTGGGTTATCTGAACAGACATAACTGATTAAGTCCCCTATGTGTCTGACAAAAAGGTCTAAGTCATTTAAAGTTAAACCTCTGTCCTGACTCTGGTCTCATGTAGAGAGCTAACTTTGAGATAAATTTGATCTACAGTTTAGTCAAGAAACGTTTCGAGCTTGAGTGGAATTTCCCATTAACATAAATGAATATACTGTACTGTACTGTACTGTACTATGGAAGCACCTACCTTTTGACATCGCTTGCGACTACAAGGCTCCTGATTGACCGTGGCGAGCTGTGGGGCTGTGGCCTTTGTACAGATCACAATGTAGGCGGAGCGTTGCCGTTTACATGTGTCATTCAGATTACAAGCCTTGGCTGCGTCCAGACACGGATTACAAGATCTTCCCACTTCAGAGCAGGGACTTGCCTTGGACAAAGATGAATCTAAGGAAATTTAAAAAGAGATGGAAAGAAACGCATAAAGCAATCACTCAAAATATTCACAATACTGTTTAGTAAATATTGACACAGTAAAATGGTGGTGTGGAACTTGCCATTAGTGGATTTAAAACACAAATGTCCCTATTCAATGAAGTTTTAGATAGCTTGTCATTATCTAGAAGTATAATTATAATTGTGTGTTCCATTGCACGTGAGCACATGAGCAAATATATTACCCTTTCCCTTACATTTCAGTTCGCAGTTTGTGGAGTTTGTGTGCTTCAGTACATGCAGATTATAGGCTATGGGGCTTGTCACGGAAAATTGTGCATAAAATGTGATTAGAGGTAGATTTATATATATCCTGTATGTATATCTATCTTTGATTAGTTGAGTAGTGCTAAAGACGTGTATGTCATGTGTATTACATGCTTGCGCCTGCATTTACATTTGATTGGGATATACACAGATGGGGGCCAGAAATTGTTCCACAGTAGCATACAGTCTCCATATATACATGTCAGAGACTGGCTGTCTGAACATATAAAAGAAAAGAGTAAAGATAAATTCATTTTTGTTGGAATAAAAATAACTGAAATGCAAACATCTGCAACATATGCATTTGACTGAGGTTTCCCTTCCCAATAGTGAGGATCAGAGTTGGTTGATACAGGAAGGAAAATCACAACTGCTCTCTTCTGCTGTTTGAGATTGTATACATTTTTGCACACAATATGTTCTAATACATATAACTGTTTCAATTAATATTACTGTCTGTTTCACCATTGGGTTGGTTGAAGGTCTATGATTAGTGCAGCAATGTAGTCCAAACCCTACAAGGTAACCCCGTGTCAACACCAAGACCGTAGGTTGTCCGTAGGTCTGAGTCACGTTCAAAACCAAAAAGCCCGATGTATTAAAGTCAATCACCTTAAAAATGGCAAGTCAAGACCAATGCCGTTGAAACTTGAGTAATGATGGACACCAGACAAGTGTATGTCGAATTCAATACCGTGATTGCCAACAGACATTTTTTTCTTTCCATTCTGAGACAGAAATCAAAAATCAACAAATTAGATTGATATTTATGTACCCCCTTTCATGAATGTCAAAACTACACTGCATTTCCATTAATTTGATCAGTGAATATCCGCCTCGCAATCGGGCAAAGGGCTTATTTTGTGGCATTTGATTACATGCTTATTTCTATGTACGCTTGTTTAGGGGTTTATGGAATAGAGGGATGGAGATTCTGTTCTGATTCAATCATTAGATTCATTTTCATTTCCTAACCCCCCTACATACACACAACCGGCGACCTCTTCCCCCTCCCCTCTCCTCGCAGTGCTCTTCCTTCCCCCCATTTGCTCTCTAATGCACGACATGGCCCAGTCATGATCCATTCACTGTGACAGAAGAGAGTTGGAAAGAGGAGTAGCGAGCAAGGAGCGAAGATACACAGCAGAGAGAGAGAGAGAGAGAGAGAGAGAAAGCGAGAGAGAGAGAGAGAGAGAGAGAGAGCAAGTATCCGGGGCCAATTACAAGGTTGCCCGAGGTCCTATTGTTATCTTTCTCACACACAGCCATAACAAAATCTACACATGAAGCCTTGCCCTTGGGGCTATGTACATATGAAACAGAGCCAGATGCTTTTTCCAGTTCGCGGAGAAAGCAACTGTCCTGTTTGGGAAGTACCGCTCCATCATGCACATGTGCGCGTGCACACAGACACAAACACACACACAAACACACACACAAACACACACACACACACACACACACACACACACACACACACACACACACATATGCTCACACAAACCCAAAGTCTTCAAATTCAATTTCATCACCTGCACCACTTTCTGCTTGTCCTGATCCTACTAGGATGGGTGAAATGCATTTCATTGCCTCAGTACTTGTACTCTGTGCAATGACAATTAGTTGAATCTAATCTAATAAAGTGTAATGTCCAAGTGCACACTCTTGGATAAATACCGGAACAGAGGAATGCAATGTGGCAATGAGGGAGTTAATTACTCAGGAAAACAGCAAAGGGGTGCATAGAATGTATGGTATGTGGTGATGGGAATCTTATGACCGGATCTTATGGCTCTGTTCATTTCGAGAGCCATTCTTTTTGCATACTGTAAGAATGTTATTATTTGTTGTTAATATTTATTATTTATATAATATTTAAAATAATATATTTAATTATAATAATAAATTATTTTATTTTTTAAATGTAAAAAAAAACAACAGCAGTATAGTAGTTATTTTTGTGCAGTAGGGATATAAATCGAATTTTTTTTCCAGAAAAATAGTACACATAATAGTAAAATACTTATTTGAAATAAAACCTCACAGTCAGACCAGTGTGTGTCTGCCTTCACTTTGTGAACCTAACGTGACAGTTGATGCGTTCCTTTCTTGCCAGGGCACCTCCTGGCGAGGCAGGGGCATAGGCTATCTCTTACATGGAGGGGGAAACATTTTATGGCAGCAGGAGAGGGCAACTAAACAAACTAAACTAAAAAAAAAAAACAGTAAAACTTGGCAAAAAAAAAAAAGAATGGCTCATCACCCAGCAAGGTTCCCTTCGTTTCAACAAAAGAGCCGTTCCAAACAATCAGATCGTTCATGACCAACCCAACACTAGTGTCGTATATGTGTGTGTCCATAGGTGTGCTATCCGCTGAGCTCCCCTTCACAGCGCACAAGGTGAAGTTTATGAACGGAGGTGAAGCCTTCCACTGAAAAACGTATTTTATTTCAGTTATACTCTACTCGGTATTTGCAAAATAAAATCACTAAAGTGAAAGTTCTGTCACAAAAATATATTGTTACGTATCCTTACGCATTTTTGAGTTGGTATACAGAAATCCTGGAGCTTTCTTAGTGGGTATACATGTGCATCATGTAGACTACACCACTGGTCTAAGACTGTATCCAGGTATTTGTCCTGTTTTACTCTCTAATTGGAGAGCACTGGGGATGACGCTTGTCTATAGTATGTGTGTTTCTTATAATTTGTCTGCGTTCAGATGTAGGAAATTGGCTGAACTGATTGAAATTGTCTCCTCAAAGTTGGAATGCTGGACCAATCACAGTGTCATCTGAATATTTAATGAAGGTCGTTTTAGCGCAACTATAATGGCAGTAATTTCAGTTAAGTGTGGATAACATTGGCTCTTACTCTATGGTGAACTCTTTGAAATTAAAAAAAAATTACCCTGATGATAATGCATTGGTGAAATTTTTTCACCCATTTTCACCAGTCGTGTTGTCAATATTGAAAAGAAATGTAAAAAAAAATTCCAATGGTAGAACATTTTTATTGATATGTCAACAAACAGTGGGTAGCTGGTAATGAAAGTGATACACGCTACATAGCTGTAGTGGATGCTTACGTACACAAATGAATATAGCAGCAATAAAATAATCAGACGAACTCAAATAAATCAAAATCCTCCATTGGGAAAGAGTGTGAGGCCAAGACTGCGGGTCCTCATTTCTACGGAAATTATAACTGTGTGGTATGGGGATGGTGTGGTTGAAGCGGCCACACCATTCCTGGGTCTAGGTAATTGGGCCCAGGATCAGTGTGGCTCTATACCTGTTGCTCGTTGATTAGTCTAATAAGCAACAGGTAAAACATACATTCCCACACATACAAGAGAGGAGCCCTTGTCATGAAATGTTGTCCAACAGTTCCGGGCTTGTTCCACCTAGCCAACTCCCTACAAAAAACTGGTGTGTTTCCTACGCCAGTGTTTCCTACTCCCTGTGTGTCTGTGTCGGAGAGCCCGGAAAACTCCACTTGGTGGCGTGTGGCAGGCAAAACTGGCACAATGGGGTGGAATGAGCTCAGAGCAGATGGACATGTCGTGACAAGGGCTCCTCTCCTGTGTGTGTGGGGGGATGGGGATTTTACCTGCTGGTCATTGATAAGTTTAACGAGCAACATGTATACAGCCACACTGATCCTGGGCCCAATTACCCGGTGTGGCTGCTCAAACCACACTTTCGCCACAGCACAAACTGTTACATACGCATGATGTAGACAAACGCTGCCGCTGACCCATCGCATTGTTAATTGTTGTCAGAGTAGTTTTTCTTTGGGCCTTACTGGTGCTGATTCCAGCTCTGCTGCCGATAGAAACCCAAATCATAACTGAGAACAAGAAGGCCGATTGGCACGATTCGCCTTGGTGCGGTAGCACTTCGACCTCTGGAAATGTAGTTTAAGTTAAACACTACAGTAGCAGTACAGTATAGTTCAACCTAGGCATTACGTTCATTAACTATATTTTGAAGGGATTGGACGTTGGCGATGAATATAAATTGAAGCAGCACTATCATTCCTCACTGCTTCTCACTCTGTCAAATTCCTCTGTGTCCCTCTTTTGTCTTCCTTCGTGACTTCTCGTTGACAATGTTCTCCTATAAATTATGATATTATGGCGGTATAAAATGAAGGTACAATCCATATTCACAATGCCCACATCCAGAAAAATACAAATCAACACACAACACCCTCTCATCAGACACATGCACTTCTGTAGATGGCGATAGACCAAATGGCATATCACAATCGCTCAGTTACACATAGCTATAACAAGTCATTGCCAATTTTTGCAATGGCCATCATCTACCTGCTAGACAGAGCCCACTCTCGTTTGGATAAGGATGGCAGCACTGTCCGGGTCATGTTTTCTGATTTCTGACATGCCTTTAAATAGATGATTTCAACCCTTGCTATTTGCAGACAAGCTACTTAAGATGCAGGTGGACGAATTGTTTCTTAGATTACAGACTCATTTTCTGTTCGTTTTTTTGACGATTGTTTTTATGTGAGCTCCTGTAACACTGTAATCTGTTTGTCTAGCTATACAGTATATGTTCTCCTTTCATTTGAAACACTCAATAGCACAATTTTCAAATTGTTTTTGTGCATCTATGATCATGTCTTTATTGTCTGCATTGAAATCAAAGTACAGCAGATGTAATTGGGTTGTTAAATACCATATTTTTGATGTTTGATTTGGACTTGGCATCAATTACTGTATGTATTCCTACACTCAATTACATGTTAACACATACTGATTATTATTGATTATTATTAATTATTATTAATCAGAAAATATTTTCTTGTGACCATAAAATGTGGACAACCGACTTAAGCGTGATTGTCCTTTGAAAAACAATCAATAAATGATTTTGAAAGTGATGTGCGGTTGGTAAGGTAAATTGTTGCCATTTGTTCTCCAACTCATTACACACATAGACACCCACACACACACACACACACGCACGCACGCACACACACACACACACACACACAACACACACACACACACACACACACACACACACACACACAAATGTAAGGAAGCAAACACATCCCACCCCTTTATTCACAAATACTCTGTCACGCCTTGCCTTTCCCTCTAATCAATTGGAGACACTCTTGTCGGAAGCATGCTTTAATGTTCCAGTTCTCTTTCTTCTGCCACTGCTATTTAACACTTCTATATTATCCTCTTATCTCAGCTCCCCCTATCTGCCCCTCTACTTTTCAGCTTTTCTGTCTTTCTTGGACTATCTTTATCTGCGCTTAGTATTCTGAGTGTCTGTGAGGGGGGAATCTTCACATCACTGTTCAAGATTCTGGTAGACAGGTGAGTTGAGCGATACAGAGGCTCCATAAAAAACACCACTAAACAACTCTGTAGACAGGGCTGGACAGGCAGAAAAATTGCCATCATTTTTGGCCCAGAAGGCCCACCACAATCGTTCAGACACCACCCACCGTGCATTTAATAAAAGTTACTCAGTGTTCCTTTAAAGGGGACCTGTTATGGTCCTTTTTAACAAGTTAATATAGGTCTCCAAAACATGTTTTTGAAATTGTACTTTTCTTAAATTATCTCGACAACCATTCATTCATGCTTACCGCTTCAATCTCCTCCTACTGCTCACTCTGTCCCTTGGCCCTGTCATGCTCACTCTGTCCCTCCTCGGCTCCTTGTCACATGCCTGCTCCTCTGCCTAAGATTGACCATGGCCAGCCACCTCTCCTCCTTCAAGTTGCACAATGTTAGGTACTGTAGATGTTGAAGCATGTCAGTTATTTTGCAATTTTGGGGGCATTCGCCTCCACATTTTAAATTTTTTGACTCTGAGCCACGGCATTTGACACACTTGTATGAGATGTGATTGGGCCAGCCCGGTGTCGGTATAGACCGATCAGCCACAACATTAAAACCATCAGTAATAACCAGTAATATTGTGTAGGTCCCCCTCGTGCCACCAAAACTGCTGACCCCTCGAGGCATGGACTTCACAAAACCTCTGAAGGTGTCCTGTGGTATCTGGCACCAAGACATTACAGCAGATCCTTTAAGACCTGTAAGTTACAGGGTGGAGCCTCCATGGATCAGGCTTGTTGTTTCGGCACATCCCACATCCCAGCCTTCCACGTGATATAGAAGAAATTGTGATTCATCAGACCAGGCCACCTTCGTCCATTGCTCCATGGTCCAGTTCTGATGCTCACAGACCATATGTAGCCGCTTTTGGCAATGGACAGAGGTCAGCATGGACACTCTGACTGGTCTGTGGCTACGCAGCCCCATACGCAGCAAGTTGGAGTGCACTGTGTGTTCTGACACCTTTCTATCATAGCCAGCATTAACTTTTTCAGCAATTTGTGCTACAGTGGCTCTTCTGTGGGATTGGACCAAATGGGCTAGAATTCACTCCCCACACGCATCAATGAGCCTTGAGTACCTTCCCTGGACCACTCTTGGGAGGAACTAACCACTACATACTGGAAACACCCCATAAGACCTGTCGGTTTGGAGATGCTCTGACCCGGTCGTCTAGCATCACAATTTGGCCCTTGTTAAAGTCGCTCAGATCTTATGCTTGGCAATTTTTCCTGCTTCCAACACATCAACTCCAAGAACTGACTGTTCACTTGCTGCCTAATATATCCCACCGCTTGACAGGTGCGATTGGAACGAGATGAGCAATGTTATTCAATTAACCTCTCAGTGGTTCTAATGTTGTGGCTGATCGGTGTAGAAAATTAACCAATGGACCACTGTCCCTGCTTTATGGGCCGGTATGGCCGGTCGTTGGACAAGTTCCTTTTTTTTTTAATGTCGGCCCCAAGGTGTGTTGGCCCACGGGTGGATAATGGACAATGGATAAAGTGATAATGGGGGATAATGGACAAAATTGACGGTATTAACTCTTTAGCTTTGAACACCTATTTTACAAGCTCTACAATCTTTTTTATGTGTGCATGGGTCTGACAATATTCACAAAGGAATCTGTAAAAAAAAATGTTCAAAGACTTTTCTATTGAAATAATATGGTATTACTAGGACATAAATTACATGTTGCACAGCCTTTTGAGTAAAAAAAAAAAAGTTTAAATACCGTTATTTTGAAATCAAAAGCCAGACTAGTTCCTATAATTATAAAGACCTAGTTTAAGTCCTCCTATGACAAAAAAAATACTTTGTAATTTAAAATGTAAATAAAAAAATATATATTATTTTTTAAATTAAAAGGCTGTGCAACAAGTAGATTAGATCTTAGAAGCATATAGACTTAGTTTTAGTGTTCTCATTTATGTCAAAAAAAGCCATTGAAAATTGAGTCATGTTATTTGTAGACAGTCCCTAATACGCCACTGAAAGAGTGACCGACTCTCAGCGCTGTAGGAGTTCCGGACAAATGTCCGTTATAATGTGAAGTTGATCCCAAGAAAACCGACTGAATAAAAATTTACCCGAATGAATGCAATAATCTTTTCTATAGTTTTCAGTCTTTCAGGATCTGGAGGGCTGCTCTTTTGCGTTTTCATCATCCAGTGTTTGGTGTGGGCGGGCCGTGCTTTCAGTAGCATTGTGTATGTGATATGCACTGAGAGCAGGGTGAGAAGTCAGCAGCGGCCGGAGCTGCAGCAAGTATAGCGATTATGAAATTCTTGTAAATGCAATGATAAAATTTTAATTAATGCCTCATCAACAGCCCAACAACCAGCAGCCCACCCTGAATCGTCCTCCTCCTCCCAATTAGCCATTCCAGGCCTGTTACCAGTCCACTGCTGCCCATAGAGCCAAACTGTCTGGAGCCGTTATTGTAAACGTACCTCTCATGCATGGTCAAACACACATGAGTGTGTCGTCCTCTGCACTGTATCTAAATAAAGCAATAATGCCAGGCTTCCGCATCTGAAAATTAACATTAATATTTGTATACAGCTCAGACAGTGAAAATCATTAAACACAATATCCACCATTTGTGTGTGTGTGTGTGTGTGTGTGTGTGTGTGTGTGTGTGTGTGTGTGTGTGTGTGTGTGTGTGTGTGTGTAACCATGCTTATACTTGTGTCTTGTTAATCTAAGGGAAGCAGAACCCAATTTAAAAAACTCAAAGTCTATTTCACAGCTGTTTGACCGAATACACACACACACACACACACACACACACACACACACACACACAAGCACACACACACACACACACACACACACACACACACACACACACACACACACACACACACACACAGAAACACGTACACACAGTATAAATGGCGATGTATTGCCTGGGGCATCTGACATTTAAATACTCCTCAGAAATGTGTGTGAAGGGTACACAGTGTTAGAGAGAAGATAAACAGTGCTTTTCTTCCACGGGACTAATTCAGCGTAACCAATCACTGTCAATAAACTGATAGAGAAGGAGGAGTGCACAGCTAAATAAACAATTTTGTAAATAAATATAAAATGTTCTGCTTGTGCCTGTAATAAGGAAGAAAATGTATTTTTTCAAAAGACTCTCATCAATCAATGTCACATATTGACACATATGGAAAATAAATCACAAATTATAAAATAATGTCTATGTTGACAGATCACACAATCAAATCTATCATGTATTTTCTTCAAGATATTAATGAAAATGGTGCATTCCTGTATAGAGCAGAGTAGAGAGTAGAGGAGGATAGAGTCGAGGAAGCAAAGAGGTAAAGGTTGAGTAGAGTGAAATCAAGTCGAAGTAGATTTGAGGTAGAGTAGAGGGAGGTAGAGAAGAGGTACAATAGAGGGTGGTATAGTCTATGTAGTTCGAGTTGAGGTGGAGAAGAGTGAGGTAGGGTGGAAGGAGTGTCGTGTTCAAAATTTCCAAATCCGGAATGATGCGATGAAATGGAACTTTGAGCTACGGAGAGTTTATTGGACGGTTTGAGAAGATAACAAAAAATAAAAAACTTAATACGTCAACTTAGTGAGTACTAAGCTGCGTGTCTCATCTTGCAGACATTTCCCCCTCGGAGTCCGCCGAATTGTTGTTTCCTCGTTATTTTGTACAAGCGACACACCCCCCTTTTCGGGGCGGTCTCTCCTTTGTTATTACCCTCCCCCGAGTATCTAGTTTCACACTCCCTGCTGTGTGTGCGCGCCAGATTAACCGTTTCAGTGCCGGTTTCTAACTGGTTGCGTAGTTACACCCAGTGTCTTTATACATGTTTTAATTTTGGCTCTGACTGATCAATGAAACTGTATTTCGTAATTACCCACAAAATGAATGATAGTAATGTACATAAATAAATCAATGTAATGTATACTGTAGTATACACATATAGTTTTGCTATTGAGGAATATTTCAATCTGTAATTTTATAGTGAAAGTAGTATACCATACATAGTATGTTATAGTTATAGTATATGTATATATATATATGTATATATATATATATATATATATATATATATTGATTTTTATTATAATGAGTACGTCAGGGAAGAGGGTCAGGACTGCAATAATGCCGCAAAAATGAAGAAGACAGACTCAGCAACAGACACAGACGATCTGTGCTATAGAGGCTGGTGTCTTGGATGAGATTAACAAGAAGCTGGACATGCTTGGTCAACTTCTCTGAGACATTACCGAGATCAAAGCCAGCCTTGATTTCCTGCACCGCACGGTCGACGAGATGCAAAAAGACAACGCGGATCTAAAAACCTCCGTGAAGCGTCTCACTCTCAGGTGGAGGTATTAAAAAAACAAAATAAAATAATGAAAGAGGCTATCCTGGATATACCGTCCAGAAGTATGTGGGACAACCTCATCTTATTCTGGGATCCCAGAGAACAACACCGAGTCCCCAGAAAACATGATGAAAGACTTCCTCCACACCGGTTCACCTTCCACCAGGTTCACTGACTGAGACACCGAGAAGGGAACTGTCCCCGCTCCATCATTGCAAAGTTTGAACACTTTAAGCACAAGGAGCTGGTTAAAAGCAAAGGACAGGAGCTGAAAGGAACCACGCTGGGTATGAATGACCAATTCCGCCGGGAGATCAACAACCTGACGGAAGGTGCTGTACCGCATCCTGAAGGAGAACTGGCAGAAGGGTAAACGCGTATCGCTGGTTGTTAATAAACTATATATAGACGGTCTGGTATTCCGAGACTCCTCCACCACACCCTAGTTAATTTGATCATTATGTATGTATTCTTGTAATTCTGGTTATTATATACTGCGAGTTGTAAAAATTAGCATGCTATCTATGTCACTATTTAAAATATCACTCACTCTCATCATCTCACCCTCCTAATCCCCCCTCCCAACTTCTCTCATCATCTCACCTGCCTAATCCTTCCCTCCCTACTTCTCCCATCACTCTCACTCAATTCTGTCTCTCACAATATGTATGTCTAACTCTGCAATGTTCTATGTTTATCTTTGTCTAGTTGTCATTTGATTGTGTAAAAGGAATTTAAAGTAGGAAAACCCAGACGTATCTATGGGAAAGCATGGGCACGATAGTATAGCTATTTCCTTGGAATCACTGTGCCATCACCCTCTAACTAACTTCAATGACACCCATTAAGTTTGTTAGTTGGAATGTGAGAGGCTTGGGCTCACCTGCTAAACGTAGCAAATTCTAAATCACCTCACCAGGATGAACCCCAGCTTCTGTTTACTGCAAGAAACGCACCTCACTGCATCCGAGCACCTCAAACTCAAAGCTAAATGGGTTAATCACATTTTTTCTGCATCATACAACTCAAAAAAAAGAGGCGTTTCTATTGATCAATAAAAGTTTCCCATGTCGATAGACACAGAAGGCGTTACATAATGATTAATGGAATTTTAGGTAACGTCAAATTAACCATAGCTAATATACTGTATATTACCTCAATGAGGACGACCCAAATTTCTTTCACAATATATTTTCAAAACTCTTAGAATTCTCGGACTCAATTATCATATTGGGAGGAGACTTCAACACAGTACTAGATCCAAGTTTAGACTGTTAAATCAGAAATAATCACAATTCCTGGCGTTCATCAGACACCATAGAACAATTTATAAGTAATCAAAGTTTCTCTAGAATCAACCTTTTCTTGACAAGTAACTCTGTAATGTCCAAAGTCACTAATCATGAAATCCACCCTATTGAAATTTCTGATCTTGGGCAAATTAGTTTCAACCTCATAAATCAAACAAACCGGAACCCTCCCTGCAGGTGGCGGTTTAACGCCTCACTTTTGACAGATAAAGAATTTAACCATATATTTTCCAGAGAATGGACTTCCTTCATTGAACTGAATGACTCCCCAGAAATATCACCATCCTTACTCTAGGAAACAGCTAAGGCAGTTCTAAGAGGTAGTATTATTTTATTCTCCACTCACAAGTAAAAGAAAGGACAAGAATGCCAAAATAAACTCGAACAACGATTAAAAGAGTTGCACTCCCAACAAGCCCACTCATCCACTGAGCAAATCCGAAATGAGATCCAGCCAGTTACATCTCAACTTGATAGTATCATCCATCAAAAGACACAAATTCTCATGCAATGAACAAGAGCAAATCAGGTACATTTCTTTCCAATCAACGCGATATAGAAAAAACACTTATTACAGCCATCAAAGATCCACAGGGTAGGATAACATACACAAGACCACAAGACCTCAATAACATATTTAGAGACTGTCATGATCTCCGCCTTCTTCTACTTTCCCCTCCCCTCCTTACCTGTTCCATTAGCCCAACTCTATTCACCTGCGCACACAGCTGTTCCAGATCTGCAATCTAACCACTATATATGCCTCTCTCACCAGTCACCCATTGCCAGATTGTCTTCGATGCTTACACCAAACTCGCCAGCGTTCTCCGGACTGATTCCCTGCTACCGACTCTGCCTCGCTCCGACCACGTATCCTGCCTGCCACTCCGCCTGTCTTCTGTCTGCTCTCCTCGTTATCGAACCTGCCTTTCTCCGATGATGTATCCTGCCTGCCCCCTGCCTGTCTTCCGTCTGGTCTACAAATAAAAGACATTACCAAATATCCCTGCCTGTCTTTGTGCTGCAATTGGGTCCTAACCACACCCCTTACAGAGACTTTTATATAAGCTATATCACTCGGATAATGAATCTAATATATCAAACAGTCACTCATTCCTTGATGATATTGACCTCCCTAAACTTTCGACAGAGCAGGCTGCCACATTAGATAAACCACTTACTCTTGAAGAACTAAGGAAAGCTCTCTTCTCTATGCCCAACAATATATCACCTGGATCAGATGGCTACCCAGTGGAATTCTATAAACATTTCTGGCCACTTATATGATCATTATTCATCAGAATGGTTACAGAGATTAAGTCAACCTCCACTATGCCTCCACACATGAATAATGCTCTTATTTTGGTTTTGCTCAAACCCAATAAGGACCAAACCCTCACCTTCAGTTATAGACCCATAAGCCTTATTAATTGCAACCTTAAGATTATTAGTAAAACACTAACCAAGAGAGTTAATTGGACATATCTCTTTTCAATCCTCAACAAATGTGGCTTTGGAGAGTTACTAATTTAATGGATCAGAATCCTCTACAACTACCCGTCTGCTTCTGTCATCACCAATGGTTACACTTCGTAGCGTACAGGAGGTGTTCAATCTTACATCTAAATTCTCAGCTATCTCAAACTATTCAATATAGTGGACTAAAACTACGGTCTTACCACTCAGTGGGGGGGACTGCAATGCTGCAACCCAGAAACTTTCCTTAACTATCACAACGGGCAATATTAGATACCTTGGTATTGATGTCTCCATCAATATTTCAGATTTGTTAACTCCATTGCTCAATTCCATTGAAGAAAACCTCATTCAATGGAACAACCTACCCATCTCACTAATTGTTAGGCTAGCAGCGGTGAGAATAAACTATATATTTTCAATGACCTCAGTGCAACCAACAGGACATTGGATTAATACTCTAGATTCAATAGCCAATAAATGATTTTGGAAATAAGAGAAACCGAAAATTAAACTAGCAACACTACAGAAAAACAAAGACTGTTGAGGCAGTCCCAAACTTAAGATACTACAATCTAGCAAACCATCTTCAATTAGCAATTAAATGGTTAAAACCAGAGCAGCAGAGACATTGAACAAACTGAATGTCAGGAGTTCAATATCAATATCTGATCTCCCATTCCTTACTGAATCAATAAGGAAACATAATTGCTCTAAAAACCCATTCATCGCAACATCTCTGTCAGCCTGGTGGAGATTCCTCAAACTCAGTGGTCCCACTCTATCTCCAAACAAAATCACGCAACACAATCTGGCACAACTTAGATTTTCTGGTTAAAAACAGATCACTTATCTTCAGGTCTTGGAAAAGACAAGAAATTACTCATCTGGAACACAATTCGCTTATATCCTTCCCAACCTTAACCCAAAGGTATAATATCGGTGGCCACGGCTTACTTCAATTGATGACTACTCTACTCTCACTACTCTAAGAGGGGAAGAATCACCATGGGTGAGACAAATAAACATAGAAACAAACAACATTTACACAAAAACATAAACATTGGACGACAACATCTATTGAAAAACAGTTAATTAGGTCCAGGAAAACTGAAACTACAACTGGTCACATGGCCTCTTCTTGTCATAGTTATGGCAGTAAATGGGGGAGGAAAGGAGAGGAATGCAACCAGGAGGGTGCTGGGGTGCACTTGAAGCAGGTGTGGTGGTGTGTGTTTGTGTGATGGGACCACCTGTACGTGTTTGTGTGTGTGTGTGTGTGTGTGTGTGTGTGTGTGTGTGTGTGTGTATGTGGTATTATGGTCGGTATTATGTCACGGCGCCTTCAAGCAGCGGAAAGGGCCCCGTAGCCCCCTGAACTCCACAGCCTGTGGACACCCTACGGCTGCAGGAAAGCCCCGAGTACCCTGCCCTGCAGCCACAGAAGACCCCCGGGCCCCCAGAGAAGCCAGAGGGCCGTGGAGCAACCCCCACGCCCAGCCCCTAGGAGCATTACCCACGCCCAGTCACCAGGAGACCCTGCTACCCAGGGGCGCACACATACAACCAACCCCCAGGTGCAGGCACAAGAATCAGCTGCAGCCACAGAACCCAGGCCGCTGGCCCAAGCCCGGATCCCGGCCCAATGGCGACAGACCGACACCCCGGCCGAGCCGCCCACCTTGCGGGCGAGCCGGCAGAACCCCCATGCCCACCCACGCCCCACGCAAGCGGGAGGCCCGCCCCGGCATGCCCACACACGTAGCAGTGAGCCCAGTGTCGGGCACCTCGATGTTACCACCCCCATGATGCAAGCATGCCGCCAGATACATGGGCTCCCCCACCACCCCCAGTACCCGGGGTGCCCGCCGCAAAGAAGCCACACAGCAGAAGCAAAAGGCCAACAGCGCCCCCCACACCCCGACCCACACCCACAACCGCAAGCATTCCCCCCAGGGGCCCCGGAAGGCACCCGGCAGCGCTCTCCGCAACCCCACCGGGTCACAGCACATCCTAAGCCACCAGGCGCAAGCCGTCAGGACTCCAGCCCTCCAACCACGCCCTACCACTGACCCGCCAGCAACCGGCCACCCGGAAAACCCCAGTGCTCAATGTGTGCTGTTGGTAATTGCAGTAAAAATTGCGGGGTTGGGGTGCAAGTCCTTCAAGCAAGTCAAACCCAAATAACCTGCACCCCTCCTACCCCGCAGACCCTGGTCCGGTGGAGTGTTGTTCAGAGTAGGATTGGTGTGCGAGTGTATGTGTTCTGTGTAGGAGCGTGACAGGCAAGATGGCAGCTGCCCGCCGCATCCCCACCCACATAGCTTGCACCCCATCCATCCCGCAACCCCTCGGTCTATTGTGTAGTGTATGTGCTTAGTATGAGTTTTGGCACTGGGAGAGATAGGCGAATCGTGACTGGATCGATCCAGGGGGGTGACCGGATCGATCCAGGGGTGCGACCGGATCAATCCAGATAATATACACTTTTCTTGGCCAAGTATCGTCACCCTAAGGCTCTCTAGCGACGCATGGGATTGCCTATCCTTTCGGCAATTCTTAAACTCCCTGCCCTCACAGTCCTCTCTACTATTAGAATTGTGACAAATTAGGCTGGCACTGAGGAAATTAGCAAAGAAAATATATTTTCATGACAGGGTGGAGGTCTGCTTCGGTTACACGCATACTCATTAGGGCACTTTACTGTATAACCTCAGGCATACAGTACAAAAAAAACAAACACACTGTGGGGATGGTGTGGTGAGCAGCCACACCTGACCTGGATCTAGGTGATTGGGACCAGGTGGCTGCATACCTGTTGCTCGTTAGTTGCCCTAACAAGCAACAGGTACAAACCCCCATCCTCACACACACTCAGGATAGGAGCCATGACATGTTGTATCTGCTCCTGGGCTAATTCCAGCTAGCCCACTCTCGACAATAATAACTGGTGTTTACAACCCCCCATCGTCTGTGGCTCTGTGCCAGAGGGCCCTAAAACGCCACTTGGGTGGCGTGTGATGCATGCAATAAATTCCACAAGCCCACACAGTCGCCAGAAAAACACAGATTTAGATAGATGTAGGGATTTTTGCACGAGACATGGTAAGGGAGAGTGAGGGGAGGAGGGAACGAAGGAAGGAAGAAGGAGGATGGGTAGTTGTTTGCTTCATCTTAATCAGAAGGTGGGTGGTGCAGATTTTATATTCTTCTCTGTAATCCCCACGCATCCCAGGCACCAGACCTTTCCCTATAATTGAACCTTGATGTGTATGTCTGCTCAATCTGCCGGAAAATTGCTCAATATGGAGATGAGAGAGCAGTGATATCTATTATACAGGATTAACCACACTAGAACATGTAGAGGGGGATGTAAATTAGGCAAAAAAACTGACAAAGAAAATCACCTGAAATGATGGAGGCGTGTCGCAACTCCTCAGAGAAATGGATGGGCTGGTATGGGGACGTCTCGTAAAACTCCTCTCCTGGAACACAGGACAGAAAGAAAGTGTTAGACTTTTCAAAGTCAAGCACAGGGGGAGAAAACATTAAATCTCTCTCTAGCTCACACACACACACACACACACATACACACTCGCGCGTGATGCCAAGCGTACACCTGACCATCTGGCCAAAGATGGAAACCATCTTAAAAGTCAAATTCTCAGTGTTTTCCCACTCAGTGCCCAATGTTATTCTATTTGCTGTGCTCCTGTGTTTTTTTGCTTGAGAACTTTTATTTGATTTGAGTTTTTGAAAAATATGGCATGGTTCTATAGATCCCTGTCGAGATCCTGACGCCTCCAGGACAAAGTAGAGTCGTAAATGAAAATTATTTGGCACTCGAGTGCCTTGCAGCTTCTCACTATATCCTACCAAATGCTATAATTCTGACAAACAACTCTTAGTTTTACTTTACAATGATCTTTATTTATAAAGCATTGTTTGAGTTTTGGCCTCTTGGCTCTACTGCTAATCACTCACGCCGAGGAGTACGGCAAACATAGTCATACTTAGTGAACTAGAAATATAGGAGTGATGAGCTCCAATCACCCTATTGGATAGAAGAGAAGAGCCCAACAGGTGGATGCAATGCAGTAAAACATCAAGCAAGCTGGTAGAGCGGGAGGGAAGGATTGGCTGCTTAATTAGGCAGGGGGCGTGAAAGCATGTGGTATCGTCAATTTGTCTGACAGAACAGACTCCGCAAGCTACGTCTCATTTGTGGATGTACGCGATTGAATGAAACAACAATTGAATATTGAAACCTGTATCAAATGAAACAAAAAGCCTTTTGTTTAGTAATAATATTTTGTTTAGTGATTTTGCAGTGTGTGATGTGGAACTACTACTTAATGACTTACTTACTTACTTACTGATGATTCATTCATTCAACTAAATCATTGCCAATAAAGATTTCTTTAATAGAAATGTTCATTCCTAATATTTTTGTATTTCCTGTTTTATCTGGGCCAATGACTGACTAGGCTACTTGAAGGCTATTGTTAACAAAACCAAAGATCAGTGGATATCAAATAGCAATGCCAGCACAGATGTACAACTGTGTTTGCAAGTGTGTCTGTACTGTATATGTGTGTGCATATGAAAGACAGAGAGAGTGAGAGAGAGTTTTGTCAAAAAGGAGGGATATAGTTAGATAATTAAGTAAACATGTGAACCCGGGGAGAACATGCAAACTCCACACAGAGAGGCTCCTATTTGGGAGATACCCCACCGGAGCATGGTGCCAACAGTGCCCCAGGTCGGAATCGAACCCGGGACCCTCTTGCTGTGAGGCAGCAGTGCAATGCACTGGTGTGACAGGACTGTCCCAGCATGAATTGCTGACCAGGAGACCAATGCGGTTAAGTCTGTCTTCTGTTTCCAGTTTGGAATTTATCATTGTTATATTTACTTTATGAATGGATTGTGTCGATGGGATTATGTTCAGGCAACATTTGAGAAATGTGTTCTAGGAAGATTTTAAAAGCGTTCCATAATTTACACACTGTCGGTTGTTTTGTAGTCTAATCGAGATTCTATGAACATTGTCTCCGGCATATTAGACATTGTGATAATATTATTGTTGTTACACTTGTTGTTATATAACTGTTTGGAAAATTACAGAATTATTCCACGTACCCTATTTTACATTAATGGACCTAGACCAAACAATGTTGTCAAAATGTGTCTCTCACCCAAGTCACCCAAGTCTATGTGCCCAGGTCAAAGCAGCCCTATCCATCCCGCTCGAAGGACCACTACACCACCTCCGACCAGGTGGTGGTGTAGTGGTACAGTGGAAAATATACTATGCCTTAAGCTGTCTCCAGACAGCGCCACTGAACAAATCTGAAAGCACCTTTGAACCCTTACAGGCTGTGATTGGGCCACTCGGACACCCATCATATGGCCCACCGCCCGTATATATATATATATATATATATATATATATATATATATATATATATATATATATATATACGGGCGGTGGGCCATATGATGGGTGTCCGAGTGGCCATCATATGGACACCCGGACACCCATCATATGGCCCACCGCCCGTATATATATATATATATATATATATATACGGGCGGTGGGCCATATGATGGGTGTCCGAGTGGCCCAATATATATATATATATATATATATATATATATATATATATATATATATACGGGCGGTGGGCCATGGGTGGCGACTTCCAGAGGAAAAGCTGGAACTCCCGTTCCAGATCCTCCTCTCCACCACAGTGGCAGTTAAGGTGGCAGAACGACCAACTTGGGTACACGCATCCCATTGCAAGAAAGTCTGCAACCTTCCAGAGGACCAGATAAACGACAACAACGGAGAATCATTGGACGTGAACTGAGATTACGATCCTTGCGGGATATGTGCTAGTAACCTCGGTCCCACGAAGAGGATATGCCACTACAGTATTTCTACTTGAAAAGGATGACGCCCCATCAAAAGGAAAAGATTGGACACACCTGTGTGATCATCTTTCTCATCATGATTGACATCGTCCTGTTAATCATTCAACCCTAGAACACAGTTCTGCAGCGAGACTTAAATAATAACCGCTCCCCCGCCACACACTCTCTCATATCAGATTCAGAAGAAGAGCCCCAAGTGAGAAATGAACGTTCTGTCACTCACACAGGCCACCCAGGGTTAAATGTTGACTCCACTGGACATTCATTTCAACAAGATATGTGGTGGAGATTTTTGAATCATTCAGTTAAAGCAGAGTATGGTGCGGATCATTCCTGTTATGTATGTAGTAAAATGCCTCACTCAGTGCAAGACAATTGAATTGCACTAATATATGGAGAAGATTGGTTACTACTGTAACTGTTGCTCTAGCCTCCTCAACTATAGTCCATTCCACGTGCTGGGGTTATTCACCCCTTGTTTTTTCAATCCATTTGTAGACTGCTACCCTGGAATTCCAGTGGGGATAACAACTGGATAGAAACAAACTCAGATATTTTATACAATGGGATAAGTATAAATTCCTGATATCTATTTGTTATGTGGACACATGGCGTATGCAAGTCTGCCCAAGAATTGGACTGGCATTTGCACACCAATTATGTTAGATATGCCAATTTACATGTATAATCTGACCAAGACCCATCAAGATGTGTGTGTAAGACGATCAGGAACATACAGTATATGTCCGTGACATTGTTTCCAGCTGAGTATAGGATTTTAGGTGGAGCAGAACATTTTTTTTTTTAACGTCTATATTAGCGCCCGTAGGTACATCTATAGCTTTTAAGTGGCTAAATATCATACATTATAAGTTGTTACTGTTCATTAATACAACTGAGCAGCAGAAGAAGCTGTTAAACAAGAATTAACTTTGATCCGTTTAATGGTTCTCCAGAATCGTATGGTACTAGACATAATGAGTGTGGCTCAAGGAGGTGTATGTGCGACGATAGGTGAGTCGTGCTGTACATACATTCCTGCCAACAATGTAGAATCAGGAAATTTGTTTTTAGCCATACAAGCTATGAAAGAGTAACGTGACGATTTAATGAAAGATCAAGCTAACACCTGGGACCCATTTGCTTGGGTAAGTAATGCACTGGGGCCATGGATTCCTATTTTCATAAAGATATTGATACCTGTAGTGATAATGTGTTTAATGCTATGTTGCTGTCTAGCGTGTATAGTACCTATCTTTCGTAACATGATTACTAATATGGCAACGGGACAGTTTGTCTCCATACCACTAGATGTATGGAAATCACCTTATGATGACGGAGATTTTGAGACACTGAGATGCTGAAATATGGAGATGTTTGTCTAATTATTTTTATCCTTACTTAGAGGATGTGTTAGTCATTATGTGCACAATGCATTTTGCTGTTGTCACTATTAAGTGATAATCATTGATTAATCTGCCTAGCATTATGTATTTGTGGAATCTCTATGTTTATTTTGTTAATTTCATTATGTGATTCATGATTTTTTTTTGTGTGTGTTTTCTAGTTAGAATTGTAAAATGGCCACACAGGATTTTTCCTCAGTATGACCAGGGTTTTTTGTCCTGTAAGTTGTCATAGTATAGTAGATAGCCCTTACTGGTCTTTTACTTTTCTCCAGCCAAATGTGAGAAGAGAGGTTTGGCCAATTGAGGTGGAGATATCCTTGAATTATATCTGGAATTTGGTTATGAGTTCATATAGTTAAATTTAGTATTAGATGTGGATTTTCCCAGTAGATTCCAATAAGATAGAATTGAATGATACCTCTGAAGTATAATTGTATTGTATCCAATTTACATTATATGGAATTTTAGCATTATTGCATTTTTCCTTAAGGTGTTATTCCAGTAGTAACAAAAGGAGGAAATGTGCGAGAAAAATGCTTATGATCATTGATTTTGAATGAGGACAAAGGCCTCTGCCTCCAGAGGGGGAGTTTTTTAAAGCATTGTCTCTGTTTTCCCAGGAACCCCCCAACTTTATGTAAAGAGAAATGTTCTTTCTCTCTACAATGTCAATTCTAACATGAAAGAACCAGATCACATTTCGTCCTGTTTACCTTGTATGGAGATGAGGAATAACCACAGGGAAGCCTGGAGGTGCATTGTAAGGGATTTTAATCCGTGTTTGCCAGGTCATTTACAAGGTCCTGTGAATTTACTGTTTTAGGTTGGCATCCAGGGAAACAGTTGAGGGACACAGACTTGTAAATTACTTCTGACCCAAGCCACTCCCTCTGTTGTTGTATAAAGCCCTCTTGATCAGAAATAAGATCAGACTGGTCTGAACACTGCTTTGGAGCAGTACTGAACCTTTCTCATTATTCTGCAGAATAAATAATCTTGAATATTCTCAGTTTTTGTTTTCTTGTAGCGGGCAGATTAACCTCACCGATCACTGCAGAAGATTTTCTTCCACAAACCCCCATCCACACATACACTCAGGAAAGGAGCACAACCAATAAGCGTCAAGTGTGGCTGCTCACGCCATCCAATCCACACACCACAGTAACAATGAGTTTATTATGTTGTTTTATCAACTGTTTTGTTCACATTCTTTGCAATCCATCGGCAAATTAAACACATATAAACACAATAAAACAAATACTGTATAATTGTAAAAGCTAATTAGACCGTAAATATAGTTACAGAGGTGAAAATAAATTGTCTCTTAACTCAGGTTTAATGAATTTTTTGACCTGCACTGTCCATCATACTGATATGTGATGTGCTTAGGCTTACCGAAGAAAGCGATTGTTCCACTTTGGAATTTGTGGTAAAAGCAAAAGTAATGACTATTTGTATGTTTTATTTTACATATTACTCATAAATATTTAAATAATATATTATTTCATACATACATTTTTTTCCATATACAGTATATATATGCTGTATACAGTATATATATATATATATATATATATATATATATATATGGGGGCGATATATATATATATATACAGTATACTGTATATATATTTAATTTTCTTTGTATTATTATTTAGACATCTTCGACAATGCTGCAGTTTTGCATATTGCATATTATCCAGTGTGTAGCTGTTTGTACACAGGTCTGTGCAGCTCGGGTAACGCGTGTTTGTATTTGTGTCCAAATGCAGGCATAGTAAGCTGAATATGAGGAATGAGATACTGCTTTGTGACACGCTTTTCCGGCTCCTCTCAGTTTTCACCTCCGTCATTATCCCCATTTTAATTATTACTGACAATGGAGTGCTATCAAACCCCTTAGTCTGCAAGTGCTACATCTCCTCTCACTGCTGCACTTTAGTAACCCTATAAGGCCTTCCCGTCTACCCTCTTCCTCTGCTTGCCATGGATGTCCTTTCTATTTTAATCTTTTCACTTGTTTCACCATTTTTTTCCCCACTCCCTCTCAGAGATGCTGCCTTTGTACTCATCATATAGCATTGTGGATGTTAATTGGGTATACGGGAGGCAACCTTTTTACAGTTTCATCTTGTTTTATGCAGATCCAAACATCGGTCCAGGCTCAAATCATTTCTCATATCAGCATATTTCAACTGTGTGAAAAAACACTCAAACAATTATCATTTGTATATAAGTATTATTATGCCATGGCATGGTTGATTCGTTGGAGAGTGCACGTTAAGTGAGGATATACAGACATCAAGTTATCCCCGACTGTAAGTTATAGTAATGAAAAGTTTGAATCTTTCTGGTGATTCAGCTCATTACGAGTGAGTCAGTTAAAATATTTATTCAACTTTTAGACTATTTGTTAGAATCAGATGAGTCTGGAATTCTCGGAAGAATCAGTAAATTCTGTCAAAGCAATTTATTTTGGTTGAATGTAAAGTATACAGTTAGTCACATTCAATATGAATTATGCCAAATGCCAAGACCTTTTTTACCTTTACTTAATCCTCAGTAATTATTTTATACATATTCGCACTCTCTCTCGCCCACTCACTGGCTTGTTGGGCTCAAGCAGCTGGGCTACTTTTTTTCATTAGTGAATCGAGAGTTAAGTCTCAGGCCGTTTCTCAATACCAAGTACGTGAAGTCCGGACTTGCGGACTTCGTAGTTCAGACTTGGCAAGTTTGACTTGGGAGTACAGACTCCCTGGGACCAATACCATTACCACCGCTTGGTGCGAAATGCATTCTGGGATATTTGGCTGTCCCAAGTCCACACAAGTCACCACCGATGTATCCTCGATAAAATGGGCGGAGCAAGTCCACATCCGGGCATTTGGACTGGACTTGGCTTGATGCGTTCTTTGATTGGAACAGTACTTGGGCTGCGACTGATGACGTTTCACAAGTCCACAAGAACACAAGTACAGACAAGAATGCAGATTGAGAAAGGGCCTCAGTGAATGCCTCTGTGTCAAGCTGCAGTTAATGAGTCATCAATGAACAGGTCTTTTGGCGGAGTGACTCCTAACTCCAGAGTCATTTGAAAGATTTGTTTGCTATGAACAAATCGTTCGCTGTGCATCAAAATTTTCCATGAATGTAATCCATTCTAAATGAATACTCTGCTTACATTAATGCAACCCATCCTGTAATTATAACCCATTTTATTACAATACAGCCAAGGAAGTCTCTGGCATCAGTTGCAGCAATAGCCTCATCCTCACAACACTTGTAGACAGCAACAACAGTAGTCCACTTCACTTTAACCGATACAGAGAGTATTTGCAAAAGGCGGCTGATGGACAGCAGCAGTGAGTAGTGTATACCTTACATAGCTTTACTTGTAATTTAACCTGTGCATAGAACTGGCAACTATGTACATTTTTTTATATTCTGCTTTCTTTATATTTGGCTATTTTTCTTTATTTTTGGCTGCATTTGTAAATATTTTACAGATTGTTAAGCTTGTTTTACGCTAATTGTCTGTACAACAATAGACCAACCAACCCTCACCACTACAAATTCTGATTCTTATTCTGATATGATTATGAAAATCTCAGTATTGCTCCGAGAACAATGAAATTGCTGGTTGGCAAGCTGGCCGTTTTGTCCAGCACACTTTGGGATTATATGCCCACTGGCTCTTAGTTACTGGAGTGCTGAACAATCTTTTCTTTTAACACAAAAATCCTAACTCAACTATGACATGGTAACCATTGCATCTCAGGTATTAATTAGATTTTCATGGGTCACATAAAAACATAGAAAAAGCAATGCATCAAAACCCCGCAGCGCGATCTCCGCCCGTCGGGGCCGCCCCGCGGCCACTGACTTGGACCGCCTGCCTGCGCCGCCTCCGAGAGGATGGTGCTCTCCTGGCTCGGCTGCTACTGTCCCTCGGAGCTCCTCTGCTGCCAGACCTCCATCCATGCTCGTTGTCGGCTCCTCCATGGTTCAATGTCCCAGCTTTGGAGACGTAAAATTCCTTCAGCTACACACATGGCTCAAGGGATACTGCTGCTCCCTCAACGTTCCATTTGTGGACAACTTCCGCACCTTCTTGAACCGTCCAAACGTCTTCAGACATGATGGAGTTCATCCAAACTTTCACGGATCACATCTCCTCGCTTTGAACATGGAGCTTACGCTGAAATCTTCTGTTCTGCTGCTGATGTTTCATGGGTCCGATCAATTCTGACATTAATGGCTGTCACTCTGCTCTACAAATTCCTGTAATTATAAACCATAGACCGAAATTACGTAACTTCCCTGTAACATACAGGAATCTAAACAATTTACTACCGGTTCAGACACAAACTCTCAGTACCCCACAAAGCCATGCACCCAGAACAATAAAAATGTCTCTATTAAACGTAAAGTCACTACCTAACAAGTCATTTTTAGTTAATGAGCTTATAAGTACTCATAACCTGGATTTCGCTCTATTAACTGAGACCTGGCTGGATAGAAATAGCTCAGTCGCACTCATTGAGACAGCACCTCCTAATTTCAAGTTCATCCAAACCATGAGAGCTGACCAGAGGCGGTGGAATAGCTGCTGTCTTCTCTGATATCTATATCTGCAAGGGAATCCTCCTCGGAGAATTCATGTGTTTTGAACACATTGCTATATCTATAAACTGCAGTGCCCTGATTTTGATCATCGCTGTCTATCGGCCACCAAAATCTAAATGTGGCTTTCTTGATGAATTCTCTGAGCTACTGTCCAAAGTTTCCACTGATTATGATTGTGTAATTATCTTAGGTGATTTTAATATTCATGTTGACAATCAAACAGACCCAGATGCTCAACATTTCATTAGCCTATTGGAGGCATTTGACCTCACTCAGCATGTTTCTGGACCAACCAACAATAAGGGGCATATTCTGGACTTAGTCATATCAAAAGGACTAAATATCACTGTACCCTATGACATAGATGTTGCTATTTCACATCAACGTTGCATTTTCTTTGACGTGTCTGCTCTTCCTGTACAACAGAGGGGTACCCAACAATTAAAAACATGTCATGAACAATAATACCCTTGAAACCTTTAAGAGAATTGTAAATGAGTTACCGCTGTTCAAGACATCATCAACTGAGGATCCTGTGAACAACTTCAACTCTAAAATACAAAATATCATTGATAAGATTGCACCTGTTAAAACTAAAAACATAGAAAAACCAAAAGCCCCCTGTCGAAATGGAGCACTTATTAGGCAGCTTAAGAGAGAGTGTCGCCAGGCAGAAAGAAAATGGAGAAAGACAAATCTTCAAGTTCATCATGAAATTTACAAGGATAGAATATAGAAATTAAACAGGCCAGACAGTCTTTCTTCTCTTAAATCATTAATGAAAATCTCAACAATATGAAGCGCTCTTCTTCACTGTTGATCAACTTATTAATCCACCATCTTCAATCCCGTTAGAGATGCAACCCAATGAAAAATGTGAGGAGTTCGCTACATTCAAAATTATAACTATCAGACAGCATATTAGTGCCTCAACATCCAGAAATGAACCTACCCTTCAGTTCCCCAGTAATATGACTGCTGCCATGTCTCATTTTGTCCCCTTAGAAATAAAAAGACTGGACGATATTGTTGGTCAGCTCAGGTCCTCCACCTGCTGCCTGGACCCCCTCCCAACCACATTTTTTAAAGCAGTTTTGAACTGCCTAGCACATGAGGTATTAGAAAATTTCAATGGCTCTCTTCAATCAGGTATAGTCCCTGCAGCATTTAAAACAGCTGTCATTAAACCACTCCTGAAGAAGAGCAATCTCGATGCAACAGTTATTGCCAACTACAGGACCATTTCCAACCTGCCGTTCCTCAGCAAAATACTTGAAAAAACAGTATTACCTTCAGCTCAACAACTATCCAACCTCAAACAGCCTTTTAGATACCGATCAATCTGGCTTTCGACCTCACCATAGCACAGAAACAGCACTTATTAAAGTTCTGAACGATCTACACATAAACACTGATGCAAAAAAACTATCTGTTCTTCTGCTCCTGGATCTCAGTGCTGCCTTCGACACTGTTGACCATGAGATTTTATTAGCGAGATTACAAAAATGGGTCGGCCTATCTGGCCCGGTTCTAAATTGGTTCAAAATCTACCTACAGAATGGGCAGTTCTTCATGTCCATTGGAGATTTTGTGTCAAACAAAGTGGATATTGTATGTGGAGTGCCCCAAGGTTCGATTCTGGGACCATTATTGTTTAACCTCGATGTGCTTCCACTGGCACATATTGTAAAGAAATACAAAAAAAAATTACTATAATTATGCAGATGATTCACAACTGTACATATCCCTATCTCCTGATGACCTACTCCCCATACACTCCCTCACTCAGTGTATTAATGATATTAATGCATGGATGTCAAATAACTTTTTACAACTGAACAAAGACAAAACAGAAATATTCATCTTTGGTGCCAAGGCTCAAAGACAGAAAATTGCAGCTCATCTTAGTTCTCTGTCCCTGGAGACCAAGAATGAAGCCAAAAATCTGGGTGTAATCATAGACGCGATCTAAATTTTAAGAGCCATATAAATCAAATCACAAAATCAGCCTTCTACCATCTAAAAAACATAAAAAAATTAAGAGGCTTCCTGTCAAAAGCAGACTCCGAAAAATGAATCCATGCATTCATAACGAGTAGATTGAACAACTGTAATGGCCTATTCACCGGCCTCCCAAAATCAGCTGTGCAGCGGCTACAGTTAATCCACAATGCGGCTACACGTGTTCTCACTGGGACAAAAACGTTTGAACATATCACACCGGTTCTTAGATGTCTACATTGGCTCGCCGTCAAAACTAGAATTGATTTTAAGATTCTGCTACTTGTATATAAAGCTATAAATGGCCTTGCACCTCAGTATATAAAATAAATGCTAATTATACACGAACCAGCAAGAACTCTCAGGTCCACAGACAGTGGTCTTTTAACTATCCCTCGTACCAACTCTAAAGCAGGAGAAGCTGCTTTCTGTATCTATGCCCCAAGTAAATGGAACACCCTACCGAGGGACCTGAGAGAGGCCCCCCACACTGAAAAACCTTTCTGGTCGCTACAGTCTATGACTGACTAACTGACTGACTGACTTCTGTCTGTCTGTCTGTCTGTCTGTCTGTCTGTCTGTGTTACTGGTGCTGGTGCTGTGGCTGCTGCTAACAGATATCTAAACTTAACCCTCGCTTACCTTATGGCTAAAATTAAGCATCTCTAACCCTATACCCTAACTTAAACACCTCTAAACTTATACCTCAACTTAACCGTCTCTAACCTGAGTGACTTCTTTGGAGAGCTACCACTTCCAGTTCCGGTGACGTCTTTTCGTGTGCGTTGCTGTTTACTTTTTTGCTGTTGTTTTTTCTTGCTGCTGCTGGAGTTGATGTTGCTGCTGCTGTTGTTGTTTTGTGGCTGCAGCTGCTATTTCTGTTGCTGTTTTTGTTGTTTCTGTTTTGATATTACAGTAAGAGGATCATAAGAAGGATGTGTTTTCAGAGAGATAGTCAAAAGGATCTACCTGCCAAGGTCAGAATGAAAAACTTGACCGATAATTTAGGGACGCTAATTAAAGGACCGTGACTGGATTAAGATGAGACGGTGCACACATTTGAAATATCAGTTTCTGGTGAGGGCTACCACTTCCGGTCCTGGTGACGTATTTGCTGTGCGTTACTTTATTGAGATGAGATGGTACACACTGTTGACTCAATACAGATGAGGAGATTTCTGGTTCCGGTGAGAGCTACCACTTACAGTTCCGGTGAAGTCTTTGCTTGTGCGCTGTTGCTGCTACTATTGCTGCTGCTGTTTTCTGTTGCTGCTATTGTTTCTACTGCTATTGTCTTTGCTGCTGCTAACCTTATACCTAAATTTAACCATCCACTGTGACTGGATTAAGATGAGATGGTGCACACAATTGAAATCTCAGTGTCTGGTGAGGGCTGCCACTTCCGGTTCCGGTGACGTCTTTTCTGTGTGTTGCTTCCCTGAGAACTGTTGACTCAATACAGATGAGATTTCTGGTTCTGGTTAGAGCTACCACTTCTGGTTCCGGTGACATCTTTGCTTGTGCGCTGTTGCTGCTGCTATTGATTCTGTTTTTGCTGCTGCTATTGTTACTGCTGGTACAGTAGCCACTAGTGTTGTTATTGCTGCTAGGTGGTGTTGCTGCTAACCTTATACCTTAACTGGTGTTGTCGTTGCTGCTGCTAACCTTATACCTAAACTTGACCATCTCTGACCTTATTCCTTAACCTTATCATCTTGAATATTATACCTAAACATAACAATCCCTAAACTTATACCTAAACTGAACCATCTCTAACCATATACCCTAATTTAAATATCTCGAACTTTGTTCCTCAACTCAACATCTCTAACATCTCTAACCTGAGTGACTTTTCCGGTTCCGGTGAGAGCTACCACTTCCGGCTCCGGTGAGGTCTTTGCATGTGCGTTGCTGTTGTTGCTCCTGCTTTGGTTTTGCTGTTGTTGCTGCTGGTGTTAATGTTGCTGCTATTTCTGTTGCTGTGGTTGTTTCTGTTGTGATATTACACTTAAAGGATCATAAGAAGGGTGTGTTTTCTCGGAGAGAGAGAGAGTCAAAAGGATCTTCCTCCCGAGGTCTGATTGAAAACTTAACCGGTAACTTAGGGACGCTAATTAAAGGACCGTGACTGGATTAAGGTGAGATGGTTGAAATGAGCAGTTGAAATGTCTGTTTCCGGTGAGGGCTACCACTTCCGGTTCCGGTGACGTCTTTGCTGTGCTATACTTCGTTGAGATGAGATGGTACACACTGTTGACTCAATGAAGATAAGGAGATTTCTGGTTCCGGTGAAAGCTACCACTTCCGGTCCTGGTGACGTCTTCGCTTGTGCGCTGTTGCTGTTGCTGTTTTTGTTGCTGCTGTTGTCGGCTGCTGGTATTGTCACTGCTGGTGTTGTCGTTGCTGCCGCTAACCTTATACCTTAACTGATGTTGTCGTTGCTGCTGCTAACCTTATACCTAAACTTAACTCTCGCCTACCTTTTACCTCAACTTAACGTAACCTTATACCTTGACTTAACCACCTCTAACCTGAGTGACCTTTCCGGTTCCGTTGAGAGCTACCACTTCCGGTTCCGGTGACGTCTTTGCGTGTATGTTGCTGCTGGTGTCGATGTTGTTGCTGCCGTTGTTGTTGTTTCTGTGGCTGTTGTGACTGTGACTTGACTTGAATTGACTTGCTAACTAGAAAGTCTCATATTTTTGAGACTTAATAAAAATCATTAGTGTGTGTGTGTGTGTGTGTGTGTGTGTGTGTGTGTGTGTGTGTGTGTGTGTGTGCATACCATAAGCAAGCTTGTACAAATGAAAGTACAGCATAGAAAAAACATATGCACAAGTATTCCCTATACCCGAGAGGACTTGTTACCCTGTATTCATCTTAATTGCTCTAAGTAGATCCTCATCCTCCTTCCCACATCCACACAAATCACTCCATTTCCTTACACCTAACCAGATTGAATGCAATTAGCACTGTTCAACACACATCAAGTAATGTCATCAGCAGTAAAACAAACGATTAGGTTTCAGTGGCTGATGAAGCTTGGCCTCCAAATAATCAATATCGCCACTTAAGGGAGGATGAAGACGTCTGGAGGGAATTACATCAACCCTTGTGTCATTGGGAGTGTTTGTGTGCCGGTCAATCTTTGCAGATGTTCGCCAGCGTGCATGGTGTGGTTGCATGCACAGCTTTGTGTTTGACAGAATCAATGTCGTGCGTAAATACTTCCACAAATTTACTCTTCAAATAATCAAAGAAACTTGAAATTTCCTGTAAAAAGTGACTCATTTCTTATGAAATTACTTACAAAAATATTCTCAAATATATTATTATATATTCTCTCTCCTTACACGTAGAAATCTATAACGCGACCTGTTTAACAAAAAATAAGAAAGACCATTGACATTCTATGATATGAAATAAAATGTTTTCAGAGAGTTTTCCATTTGAGCACCATACTTGGTAAAGTTTGTGTGTCTACCTGTATCTTACAACAGAAAATTAGAGGAGCAGTGAAAGGACTCTGTGGAGCAAAACTATCAGCTTCCAGCTCACTCATCAGCATCGTATGCTAAACACAACAGTCTCTTAAGTCAGTAATGTAAATCAGCCATTTATTTGACTGAATGCTAAATACCTCTGTCAATGATGAATTTGTACCAAGGCCAATTATTGGACATTGGGCTTAATGACCAATATATTAGCATGCAGGGCACAGTAGGTAAGCTGTTGCTGCTCCTCCCACCTCGGGGTGAAAGGAAACCGGACATGCTGGTTGGCCAAATTGAAGACGATTAATTTGTTTGACCCCACTTTGGACTGGTATCTGATTCAGGCCGTCTACCCTGCCTTGCGCCTACGGTCAACTGGGAGCAATTGTTTTTGTCAAATATTTTGAGATTTACTTGGAAAGTCTCTGAACAAATCCATGTCAAAGCATATTAATGTGATTTTATTTTGCTAAAGACAGCTGTGTGTTTGTTATCAAACTGAAATACAGGTGTAAGCAATATAAAGTTTTGGTGGCCATAACCGCCACTCAGTGTTTATGACAATTTACTCCAGCAGATGTATGGAACCCTATGAGGATACAGTAAAATCATAGTACACACTCTTTTTGAAAGGCAATGTGGCTCGATATTAGGTTAGCCTGCTTAGTTGAGATCACAAGACTATGCACTGTTCTATCTGACTCCATCATTTTGCATTTTTACATGTACCCATTGGTAAAACTATTGCTTCCCTGGCATTTAATGCTAGGGCCACATAAAATGATTTTCAAGGCCGATTTGGCTATAATTTGAGATCAGGCTGAATCGTGGTAGTCCAGGGTAGTCCAGGGTAGTCCATGGTAGTCATACTGTAGAATCATAGCTGTCATGTACGTATATGTGTGTGACACATACAATAACACTCAAATCTGCCCTCTATACAATCCCAATCGGCCAGGTCATGATTCAATCAAACATGTTTGATTGCATCAGGGATAGTCTTTCCATGATCATTTGGTGCCTGCCTCAAATCAAAGAAAAGCCTCAATCGCAGTGACAGTCTTCAACAACCAGTAAGATCATTGATGGGGAAGCATTGTCGTTCATGATTGAAAAAAAATCACATAATATGGCCCCAGCTTAAATCAATGATGAAAAATATGCAGCACTTGTTATCCATATAATATTGTTTAACAGTTTATGATTTTGAGATGATATTTTACTGGAAGAACCTGCACTGTTTGGAAAAATGTAAATCAGGCTCAATCTCTGATCACCCCATCGCTCCCGAAGACATTAATTGGCTCTTTGGCTATGGCTCTTTTCACTTGTGGTGTTCCTCAAGGGTCATTCTTGGTGCCCTTTTGTTTTATTTTAACAGGCTTCCCGTCTAACCATTAGCTCTGTAAGAAATACAAGAGAACCTGTGACACCTGTGACATGCTAGCTGTCCCGGTGCTACTCACTTAACCTGCTCCTAGCAATGCTGTTACAGTAGATGGCAGCTAGAAGCAAGGCCCCAGCTCCCAGCCTTGAAATTGGTACCCCTTGCAGGAATAATACAACCAGCAAAGTAGCTTCATTCGGAGCTGGTATGAGCAAGACTACTGGCTGAAATATTCTGTCACTAAAGATGTAACTTTTTGCTTCACGTGTAGGCATTTCCAGCATGGTGGAGGACATGGGTTCCATTCTGAATCTGCATTCGATAAGAATGGTTGCCGTAAAGCTACAATAGCTTTCAAGACTTACAACATTAGTGCAGTTCATAAATTTGTGATGGAGGCATGGGGTGAATTTAAATTGAAATACAAAGATGGGTTAAGAATGGGAAATATGTCAGATATAGCCCAGCTTGTGCAAGAAAATCGTGAGTGCTGTATATGAGAGCAGAGGTTGAGTGTCTCCATTATAGTACAGGCCAGGGCATTGACCAGCATGGGTACTGGGAGGATAATGGATATGGAAATAGAGAAACTTTTTGGAATTACTCAGTACAAACAAACAGTTTGATGCAAGCGTAGCTAAAAAATGTGATCAGTTCATCAAAAACATGAACCAGTCTTTTGAAACTGTGCAAAATGCTTTACAACTTTTCGAATCTGTCACACACATCCTTTTCTTGAATAAACAGAAAAGATTGGAATCAACTGTGGATTCCAATTCTGAATCATAGCCTGTGGAATTGAATAAATTAGCAGATACATGCTGGGCATGCTAATATGGGTCTTTATGAGCTAAAAGGAAATCACTCTGCCATCCAGGGTAGGCTACAGGATATCATGGTTTAGGTGAATGCGCCTCACCCGTGCAAGTGTGTGTTTTTTTACCTGTGATTGTTATTGTTTGTTCTGTTAGATCCCACACGCTCCCTCTGCCCGACTCCAGCAACACTAAAACACATCCTGGTGGGCTGCAAGAGCAGCCTCACTCAAGGCCTATACACCTGTCAGTACAACCATGTGTTACAGTGTCTTGCAGCAGTGCTAGAAGGTTGGCCGATGAGCGTTAATGCCCTTCCTTCCCTTTTATCCTACTGGCCGGCAACAGCATTTGTCCAGGAAGGTGAGGGTCAAGCCAGACTCACCACATCAAGGCTAGGCGGGGCACACGATTGGAAGATGGTGGTGGCCCAAGGCCACCATCCCATCCCAGCTGAGATCGCATCAAACAACCTCAGACCAGACCTTGTGCTATGGTCAGCCTCACTCCATCTCATTTACATCATCAATCTCAGTCCAGCACCGCATGGAGGAGGCCTATGAGCGCAAGAAGCTGAGGTACTCTGAGCTTGCAGCCGATGCGCAACAACATGGCTGGAAAGCAAAGGTCTGACCAGTAGGCTGCAGAGGGTCTGTAGCCACATCAATGTCAGGGCTACTCTGGGAGATGGGAGTGCGAGGGAAGGTCCACAAAGTGAAAGACCTCCCCAGAACTGCTGAAAAGAATAGTCAGTGGCTCTGAATAAAGAGAAAGACCCCACCTGGGCCCTCGGGTAAGTAGATGGTACTTAGGGACCAGGCTTCCTCTCCATCTCTACCAGGTTCGCGGGGGAATGCCACGCATGAATGCCATGCATGTAAAAAAGGAAACTATCAACAATCAGCCATATCCCAACCCAGAGACAAATCCCTCTTGCAGTGGTGAACAAAGAAAGCAAGCACAAATGGTGAGCTCCTGCTGTAGTGTCCTTGAGCAAGACACTTGACCCCTAATTGCTTCTGATGGCTGCGTCCGTCGGTGTTTGAATAATTGTAAGTTGCTTTGGATTAAAGCATCTGCTAAATGTAATGTAACACTGAGACGTCATATGTCAGCCTCTGAGAGGAGAGTTGTATTACCACAAGAATCATGCGAAGTTGTTGTATGACAAACCCTGGTTTGCAGCCTGTGCTGCTAAACTGGTCCCTGTGTATTGTTGCCTACAGCTATATTTATTATTATTTAAATGCTACATATACATAATGAAACATGTATAATAAGCCTATGAACGACCACACTAACTCATTGAGTTAGTCTAAAATGATCTTAGACCTTTGTAAAAAAGTTATTAGTTAGTTGTTGATAGTTAGTTGATGTTATAATCAAAGAGGCAAGTAACGATAAAAAAAAACAAAGAGTTGCAAAGAGGGCAACTTTCTTTTCTTAATACAATATCATAACAGCTATTGTTTTCGGCAAATTTTTCAGAGAAACAAAATATTTTTGTCAAGATTACAAAAATATTATATATTGAAAATGAAAGCTGTTTGTCTGAATGAAAGACCCTGCCAGCCTCAAAGGAAATACAATAAAGAAGCTTTACCATAATCTACACAGGGATTCACCCAAGATCTCCCCTGAGGGTGCAATATCTACTGTAAATATGAGGGGAGCATTTTTGTACCAAAGTTTTTGAGTATTTTTCGTATTTTTCGAGAGTATAGAGTTTAATGTGTGTAATCACCAGGTGTCATGACATTTCACTGCATACCGTATGTGTATGTATGTGACAAATAATCTCTTGAACTTGAACTTGAACCCAAGTATTCATGTCTACATTTTTTAATAACTGATAACCGGATGATGGCTTTCACAGCCAAATGTGTTTAAAAACTGAATTTAGATTGTTTCTTTGTGTTGTGTAGTTGTAAGAGTGGCAACAGATTTTATGCAATGCAAGTAGAACATAGACGTAGAAGAATTTTCTTCTGCTCCTACACAGTAGCATTGCGTAATTGAGATATTTGGCTGACAGGACTCTGACTTGGTCCTTTCACAAGCACAGGACACAGGTTAAGGAATCAGCAAGCCATGCAGAGAGCTAACCCATGACTAATGCCACAGCCGGTAGCCTGCCCTCTTGTATATTGGCCCCTCAGGGAAGAGCTTAGGTGAATCCCTGTGTAGATTGTGCAAAGCTTCTTTATTGTATTTCCTCTGAGGCTGTTCGACAGCCTTTCACACAGATAAACTGACTTATTTTGAAATAAACCAGCTTGAAGCCTTGCAAAGGAGTTCAATTCCCAAAATATATCCGAAATAAAATATTTTTGCAATACTGACAAAATTATTTTAGAAGTGCTTTTCTGAAAACAATAGCTGTTATAATATTGTTTGCTCAACAATATCGCTCAACATGGACCACAATCTCTATGGAATGTTTCCAGGACCTTGTTGAATCCATCCTGTGAAAAATTTAGTCTGTTCTGGGTCTTACACAGTACTAAAAACGTTTACCTAATATATTTTAGGAGGGTCTAAATATTAACCAGAAGTTAAGTTGGGTGAGGTAGCGACGGGAGCAGAGGGGATGATTCTTTAGTTAAAATATTCATCTCTCAATAACACTCATATTAGCTTAGAACACATACTGTACACTCACACATAAATCTTACTCTGAACCACAATCTACCAGACCAGGGTCTGCGGGAAAGGAGGGGTGCAAGTTATTGGAGTTTAACATGTTTGGAGGACTCGCACCCCCACACCCCGCAATTTTAACTGCAATTGCCAACAGCACACATTGAGCACTGGGGTTTCCGGGGTTGTGGGGCGCTGGTGGGTTGGTGTGGGGGTGTGGTTGGCCAGAGGGTGACCAGGTGGGCTCCCTGCAGGCCGGGTTCAGGTCCTGGCGGTTTGCACCTGGTGCCAGATGGTTTCTGGCATGCTGCGTGCCTTCCAGGGCCCCTAGGAGGCCGCTTGCTGTCGTGAGTTGGGGTGTGGGAGGCGGCTCAACCTGAATGTGACGATGAAACTGAATATTTTCAAGAACCACGGGATTAGACTGATGATATGATTGTTGTTTCAGAAGTTGATGACGTGATGTCGTGAAGTCAGTTGAGGTTGGTGATGCAGATTATGAACAAGAAACAATGGATCAGATTGATAAATGTAAAATTGATAGATACATTTATATATTAAATGACACACCGACATATAGAGTTGATATACAGAGACTAATATTATTTTGCATTCTGGGAGCTGGCTGAATGGGTCCAAGTGCTAGGGAAACTTTCAGGGTGATTATCTCAGAAACACAGTTTGCCGCCCCCTCGTCATTAACAAGCCATAGCTTTAAAAAATATTACAATACAAGTGACACCTTGTCTTGAAGCTTTGATTCTTCACTTTCAAATGATGTGAAAAAGTCAAAGGGTAGAAAAAGTACGGGTTTCGCTGTGGTGGGTCACATATACATACTTGCGGGCTCATCACAGGCACACAGGCACACAGGCACACACACACCCCACCTGCACCTGCTTTGAACACACGAAAAACACCCTCCTGGTTACATCCCTCTCCTTTCCTCCTGTTACGACCGGAGCTAGGAGGGATCCAAACGCACAACACAGAGAGACGGGAGGCAGACGAAGGATGTTTTTTAGACCACACGGTGGAGATGGCCGGGGGGAATGGAGCAGTGTGGGTGATGAAGGTAATTGATCCCAGGTGTGTGAAATTGGCCGAAGGGAGGAGCCGCGGATAGGTCAAGAGCGGCCTCTAGTGGTGCTGGGAGGCCATGGGCCTAACAGTACCCCCCCTCTTACGGACGCCCCTTGACGGACATCTGGAACTGGAAGGGCGAGTGCGGTTGAAATCCTGGATGAGGGAGGCATCGGGATCTGTTTCCGGGGGACCCAGGAGCGTTCCTCCGGACCGTACCAGTCCACGAGGTACTGAAGGCCCCTCCCCCGGCGCCGCATGTCCAGCAGGCGCCGCACTGTGTAGGCTGAGTGAGACCGCCGTGATGTCCCGGAGGGCCTGGTCATGTTGATCAAGCAACACTCCTTGGTTCTGGAGTGTCCGCTGGGTCCATGTTTTTTGGCCAGACCGTACTGTTACGACCGGAGCTAGGAGGGACCCAGACGCACGACACAGAGAGATGGGAGGCAGACGAAGGATGTTTATTAGACCACACGGTGGAGATGGCCGGGGGGACCCGGTCAGATAGGGATGGAGCAGGGCGGGGCAGGGATGATGATGACCGGGAAGGAGGGGTCCAGGATCCGGGTGGAGAGACGGGGAACCGGGCTGGATGGAGAGGGACTGACAGACTTGGTCTACGAGAGGAGACAAGCAGGTTAACCGGGCTGGATGGAGAGGGACGGACAGACTTGGTCGATGAGAGGAGACAAGCAGGTTAGGGGAAGACGAAACAAGGAGACATAAACTAGGAACTTGGAACAAGCGCTAGGACAAGGAACTCGGAGCTAGGAGCTAGAAGCTAGGAGCTAGGAGCTAGGAGCTAGGAGCTAGGAGCTAGGCCAGTAGCAATTGGAACAGCAATTTGTCAGGTGGCCTCTACCTGTCATAGTTATGGGAGTAAATGAGGGAGGTGTTAGGCCCACGGCCTCCCAGCACCACTAGAGGCCGCTCTTGACACATCCGCGGCTCCTCCTTCGGCCAATGTCACACACCTGGGACCAATACCTTCATTACCCACACAGTATTTATTCTCCAGCTCCCCAGTCACTCATTGCCAGACCGTCAACTAGCTTACCCAAGTTGTACAGACGATGGTCCACAAACACGTGGTTTGTCCAGGGGCTTTGGTAGAGGTGTCACAGGTGGAGGTTCATTGTGTGCATGGGGATATTAACACGTATCCGATGGTCCAACTCGAAATTCGTTACAAGGGAAAAAAGCATAGGGTACAGGCTGCGGTTAGTTCCCTGTCGTGCTCCCTGATTTTGGGCACGGATTGGCCAGGTTTTGACTTGTTGATGAGAGAGGCTGGTGGAGTGCATTCACGGTCGGCAGGGAAATGTGAGTGTTGCGTGGCGCACAGAAGGGGTAGTCAAAATCGATTGCGTATTGACACGCCCAGGTGGCATGCTCACTCACCCGTATTTTCGGTGATTAGGGACAGGTTATACAGAGTGAGCCGTGACACTAAGACAGGAGAAGTTATAACCCAGTTGTTGGTGCCGAACAGCCATCGAGAAATGCTCTTCTAGGCGGCTCACCATAACCTGATGGCTGGTCACCTCGGTCACAAGAAAACACGACAGCGGATAATGGATTTAACCAAGGGCTACTGGCAGATTCCCTTGTCTCAGGAGTCCAAGTAAAAATCGGCGTTCTCCACGCCGTTTGGCTTATTCGACTTTCGCACACTTCCGTTCGGGTTGTGCAGTGCCCAGCCACCCTTCAGAGACTCATGGACCACGTCCTGCGTCCACATGTAGCATACACTGCAGCCTACCTAGATGACGTTATCATTCACAGCAACACCTGGGAGCCCAGCCCACCCAAAGAAATGTGCGGGATGGCGGGAGGTACGGTATCTGGGGTACCACTTGGGCGAAGGCCTGGTCCAACACCAGCTTGATAAGTCCCCCTCCTTAAACCCTTACCTTTGGGCAGAGATTTCCACATCCATGTACATGTTGTTGTTTGGTTCTATGTTTATTTGTCTCACTGGTGGTGATTCTCCCCCTCTTGGAGTAGTGATTAATTGTTTAAAGACAAAACATGGAAAGATCGTTCTGCAAAGAGGGGGATAGGTGGTGGTTCTGTGTAACAAAAAGCTGTGCTCTTGTCATCCCACAGGTCATCCACAGGCCAAAGTTGTTGCAGCAGTTCTTGATGATTGAAAAATTTATAAAGAGTTGCATTGCAGGTTGAGAAGTTGAACTCCACTTGCAGACTAACTCTGTCCTAGATGCAATGGCATACAAATATTCCGTGTTGTATGCCCAGCATGCTGATGTATAAAAAAAAATATTCGGCTCTCATCTGATCGAGCATGAACATCATTTTATCATCAGTCCAAAAGTGTGTCTGCCTACTACCACATCATTCTACAACTCTTTCCAGGTCAAATGCATGTGTGGCATGAATCCCTGATCTATTGATGCGTGCCCATAATGAACATGCCAGAAGCAATAAGATTAAGGTGTCTACACACCAAAGTTAGGGAGAAAAATAATGTAGGTCTGTCAATCGGATTACGCCCCGGGGCTTCATTCCAGATCATACTATATTCCGAATACATACACATACATACACACACACATACACATACATACACACATTACAAGACAGATGCAATACTGGGAATATTGCCTTATTTTGAATAAAATTTGAACATTTGTGTGCATGTAAATGCACTGATAAAGTTATGCAGTTTGGGATATATTTGCTCTATTTTTAAACAATAACTATTTTTCTCTCTGTTGACCCGGTTAGTCCTGATTTTATATGAAATAGTAACTTTCTCTAAAGGGACTGTAACAATCCGTTAGATAGTGTGACATCTCAGGCTTCATCTCTTCCTGAGAGTAGACTAATGTTAGGAACTAGCAAACAAACAATACGATTATGAACTACAATGGCAACAGTGCCAGCAAACCGCTAATTTAGCAATAAAATGTTTTCTAGATTTATATCTAGAAAATATGGACACAGATTCTCTTTTTTCTCTTTTATTTTTTGCTTAATATTACATCAGCTTTCAATGTATGCAAGCTGAGAAATGGCAGAAGTAATGTCAGACTGCCAGTGGCCATGTTGCATCTTTTCACATGTTGCTCATTATTAGGCTGATGGAGCATTTTTAAGACATTTTTTGTCACATTCAGATTATGGCAATGCAGGCGGGTCAAATAATTAGGCCTACACATACAGTATATTTCTCATCATGGTCTACTAGGGGCGGTTTTGTTGGGATAAGATTATGATTATGACTTAGGAGAAAATATGAAGACAAATGTATTACCTAATTGGAATTCAATCCTGGATTAAATGTATCGACTGCAAATTAAGTATATTTACACAAAAGGGGTGTTCTGAGAGAATTGTTTGTAGTTTGGTCTGAATGGAATATTCATAATTTACTTTTGAGTGAATGATGAACAATTACTTACATATTTTGTCAGCTACAGTATAAGATGTTTTATCTCTCTTATTGGCATTCTTCCCTATGGTAACTAAATTTATCTCTCATGTCTGTCAAAATCCTGGGTGTTTGTTGAGCTGCCAAATATGCGTATGGTGTTGATGGTGTAAGAAAACCGTGAGTCCATATGTTCTTGTGGACATGTGTTCCTGCATATGCTGGTGCCAGCATATGAGGATGCCTTTACATAGCTTTGTGAATGTGTGTGGTTTAAGAATATGATGTGTGTGCAGGTCTATGTTATGTGTGTGCATACATGTGAATGTGCATCATGTATAATGCAAGTGCTTTGCAGGCGCCGTTGCAGAACATAGACAATCTTAGTGGAAGGGAGAACAAAGGCCGAGGCTCTTAATGAGCTCTGCCACTGCTGAGATCCAAATAAGGCCAACCAATAAGCGCTGTGTGTACCTGATCCCCGTCACCGACACAAATAGAACACAGCCCCGGACCAGCAGAGGGAACCATATCAGGAAAGGGCATTAGCCAGGTGTCCAGGTTTGTTAAAACCATCCAGCTTTTTGGGCCGTTTGAGAATGTGAATATGCTGTGACTCTGGCTCCATCTGGCTCCCTGTTCATTTTTCTACAAGACAGTCTCCAAGAAAAGAAAATTATAATCTGGTACCTCTCTCATTGTTTCACACCTCATTCATACAAGGCCATCCACAGTTTAACTCTGTGGATCCAATTTGGCCTCCAATGAAGACCTTGAACGATCTGACAATTTGAGAATAGCCTGGTACATATAATGAAATTATTCTAACCAGCCGCCCACTCTGACCAAAAACAACACCCCCAGCCTTCATACTCACCCTCAGTTAGACCCATGTGAATACTCCAGTAGTTCTGTAGACACTGCAGCTCCTTTTTCATGCCTCTCTTACACCGACAGTCATAAAGTGGTGAGTTTTGCAGCACCTCCAGTGCACCCTGGCACTCCTTGGAGGCCAGCATGGTGCTGCGCTCCTTGTCCCCCCCTGACAAGCACTGGCGCATGATCCGGTAGCGCGAACTGCACTGGCTGTTCTGGTTGCACAGCTCAGAGGCTCGGACGCAGTCCAGGGGCTCCCGCCAGGCTGATGTGCCAAGTTGCATTCTGACACCAACATAGTTATCTAGCGAAAATGAAGTAAGAATTAGACCCCTGATAGAATTTGTACTTCTGTGTGCGTGAGTGCGTGTGTGTGTGTGTGTCTGTGTGTAAGTGTGTGTGTATGTGTGTGTGTATGTGTTCATCATGTAAGTAACTGAGCAAGAAAGTACTGTAATGTCAAATTCACACCATCCTCCTTCACTCAAACTCAAATTCCACACATTAGCAGCATGTGGATATAACATCTCTCTGTTAATTAAGATTATTTCAGTGTGTAAGCTATAGTTTGTATCCTAAAGCATAAAAAGTCACACCAACGTGTTTTACCACTTTACTAATTCTTAGTCAGACAGTTCAATACTTGCCTAGATGTACCAACAATGCTGGTAAAACAAATCAGTGTCAGTTAGACTAAAATAAAATCAATGCAAAACGCTGGGTTAGTATAACAAATATTTATACTTTTTATTCAATCACAATTCTAACACAGTCATGTTGTTTTATTTTTACAACATTTTTTTTATCTGAATTTGTAGTTATATACATCAAAAGCAAACCAAATGCGGGACTGGATTTCTAAAACGGCGTATTTAGGATTAGTCATGGGTGATTAATTGGGTCTATATCCTTGAAATGACTTTGACATCCCCTATATTATATATATATTTTTTTTTTATTATTTTTTTAATTGTAGGATAGGTATACGCACTCATCTGCGGGAAGAAAAAAAGGTGCAGGAGGCACTTTATATCGTATTCTCCTGTGATATCAGGGCAATGGGTATGACAGCTACTTTTCATTTTAGTAGATGTCAGGGCACATATTGTGCGTAGTTGAGGTAGAAACTCACTGTGGTACTTTTCACGGTATTTTTTTTTTTGTTTTAACAGAACCAGTCCTGCCCTAATGAAACAAGTGAAATGATTCCATTCATGTTTAAGTCTGTAACGCACGGGCAAGGTCGCTCACTTACCCAATAGAAAAAGCAAACTGAAAAGATGAATCGGAGACATTTTGTGTCGAGCGGTATCCCAACAAGTCTCCAGGCGGAAAACACGCGACTGTCTTCCCCGGGGGGCTTGGTCCACTTTCCACCGGTCAACGCCGGGAACGCTCGGAAGCGGCGGCGAACCGGGGGCGCGTCGCTGGCACGGCGCAGGCGGTGTGGGCCGCCTCGACGGCACGGCGCTGGGAGAAGAATTGGTGTCGGCGAGTCTCTGTCATGTTGTAATATCCAGAAGTCTCATATGTTTTTCCCCATTGCCATGTCCTATCAGCATCGCTCCAACTTTGCCCCCATCCCACCGTGCGTGATCGCGGAGTTACGTGAGAATGGCATGGGCACAGGACGGCGCACGATCGGTATCACGTATTTATTTTCCCCCCTAATAATAATAATAATAATAATAATAATAATAATAACAATAATAATAATAATAATAATAATATCCACATGTATGTTAGTTAATTCGGATGCTTATGGCGCTGCGTCGACCCCAGAAAATAATCACCCTCCACCCCCCGCCCCCGACTTTCTCTTGCATCCCTGCTCCTGCGTCTCATCCAACGATGGCGAGGACGGAGTGGTGTCAGAGCGCGGCACGCAGCTCCTTCTTCCACCCCTTTCCAACACACACACACACACACACACACACACAAACACACACACACACACACACACACACACACACACACACACACACACACACACACACACACACACACACAAATATCTATTTTTCTCTCAATCCCTCTACTGTTCTGCTGTTTCTGCATGACCTGGGGTGCAGCGGGGCTTCATCAAAGCAAACGACTTTAATGCATAAATACACATAAATGCACGCACGCTCCCACGCAAATATAGACCCAGCATTTAATTTTATTTTACACTGCTGGAGGGAAAAGCTCTTAAACAGATGCACAACATCTGGTTCCATTACAAGCTTGTTTTTACATACAAGTTAGCGTGGGTTGTTAAGGGGGTTTGGCGCAAGTAGCCAAACAGTAATGCCTGTGATCTTCTCTTGTTTTTAGGGTTAGCCATTTGAAGATTTTTGCACATGAATTGTGTGAGGGGAAAATCATGAATTGTTCATATTCAAGAGGTATTTTTTTTACCATACAGTTGCACACCATTAAAAATTGCCAAAATGCAGGGCGTAGCCATCAACTGGGAAAGAACTACCCTAATTGTTCTCCTCGTCTTACTTCATGTTAAAACAAAAAAGTGTTATGGAAGTCTATAAAAAATATGAATCAATTGGCGGCCTCTGTGAGTTATGTTTCTTTTTGTGTTCTTTTTACGTTTCATTTTGTGTTTGTTTTATTTTTTAATACTGGGATAACATAATATCATGTAACAGTTGAGTAATAATGTAGTAATAACTTATATCTACTAATTCATTGTTATCCAACTTAGTATTATTGTATACATATTTATTCAGCCAGTACAGTATATCAATGAATACTTGTGTTTTATACCCACAGCCATACTCCTAAATTAATTCATCTTGTGCAGAGATTCACTTTACGTATGTTCTGTACATTTGTACATTTTGTTTGGCTATTTCCTTTTTTTTCCCCTTTTTTTTAACCTGTGCTGTCAGCATGCTGGGCATACAACACAGAGTATTTGTATGCCATTGCATTCAGGACAGAGTGGAGTACAAGTTCTCAACCTGCAATGCAACTTTTTATTAATTCTTAAATCATCAACAACTGCTGCAATAACTCCGTCCTGTGGGATGCCCTGTAGAATGATAAGATCACAGTTTTTGGTTATGGAGAGCCACCACCAGCCCCCCTCTTTGGAGGGGGGTTGGTGGTGGCTCTCATGTTTGGGTCTCATGGCTCATGGCTCATGGCTCTCATGTTTGGGTCTATAAACAACTGATCACTACTCCAAGAGAGGGAGAATCACCACGGGTGAGACAAATAAACATGGAACCAAACAACATTTACAAAAAAACATGAACATTGAATGACATGTATTGAAAACCAATGAATAAGGTCCAGGAAAACTCGTCACGTGGCCTCTTCCTGTCATAATTATGGCAGTAAATGAGGGAGGAAAGGAGAGGAATGCAACCAGGAGGGTGCTGGGGTGCACTTCAAGCAGGTGTGTGTGTGTGTGCGTGTGTGTGTGTGTGTGTGTGTGTGTGTGTATGTGTTGGAAAGGGGTGGAAGAAGAAGCTCTGTGTGTTCACCTGTGAGTGTACATGACTTATCCCCATTGGTACTGGCGCTCTCCACAGCCCCTCCAGGTCGCAGCACATCCCAAGCCACCAGGCAGCAAGCTGTCAAGACTCCAGCCAGGCTGGGAGGGGGCCCACCCGACCGCCCCCTGGCCAACCACGCCCCCCCACCGACCTGCCAGAGACTGGCCACTGTGGAAAAGAAATAAAAAACCCCAGTGCTCAATGTGTTCTGTTGGTAATTGCAGTTAAAATTGCGGGGTTTTGGGTGAGAGTCCCGGATCACTCGCACCCCTCCTGTCCCGCAGACCCTGATCCGATGGAGTGTTGTTCGGAGTAGGATTGGTGTGCCAGTGTATGTGGTCTAAGCTAATGTGAATGGGATTCAAATTTTGGGACGGGCAAGGACTTGGGAAGGAGCATAACAGGCAAGATGGCAGCTGCCCGCCGCATCCCCACCCACATAGCCTGCACCCCGCCCATCCCACAGGCCCTCGGTCTATTGTGTGGTGTATGTGCTGAGTATGAGTTTTGGCACTGGGAGAGATAGGCGAGTCGCGACCGGATCAATCCAGGGGCGCAGCAGGGCGGGGAGAAACCAGGCAGCCCCCCCCCCCCCGGACCCAACCACACCCCAGTGTGCCCACCTCCCGTACCTGGTGGCAGCCAACCTACAGCGATCAGCCAAGGGCGCAAAGCATCCGCCATGCGCCTCCGCCATGTCGGGCAGCTACGCGCCCCCATCAGGCCCCTGGTCAGCCCCCAGCCGCCGAGCATGCGGACTACAGAACAGAGGGCGGCAGACTGCACCCCCACCCACAGCCCGACCCCCAGCTGCAAGCGCCCCGCGCACTGAGAGCATCAGAGGGAGGTACCTCGGCTGCCCGGTATGATGACAGGAGACCGCCCCCCAGGAAGGAGGCCCCATGGTGAGCCCTGCGCCTTGCACAGCCAGCCAGGTTCAGGACTCAGGTTGACAGGACCAGACGCAACGCGACATTCATAGAATGTCCGTCAAGTTTGTTCGGCATAAGGTCCTGAATACGCACATTTTTCTGTCTTTCCCCACATTTTCTAAATCTTAACTTTTCAAATGACTACGGTTTCTACTCGTACAGAATTAATGAAAGAATATAACTGAATCAAATAGTCCCTTTTGTTTTACAGTCATCTTCAAGTCAAACTCTACAGCGGTTTATTACAAAGCTTCTGGACCCTAATGGCATCAAGGCTCTGCAAAGGTACCGAGCCGATACGCCTGAACGGTCCAAATCTCTGTTGACATGATTGTTATTTTTGGATAGACAGTGCTCAGACAGCGGACTTCATGAGACAATTACGAATTACTTCCTTCTCGTTGATCTCCCTTTCAAATGTCCTCTACCTGTCTCCTCTTAAAGTTTCACCAACCCCACACCTATTTCCTGTTATTATTCTTTCTCTCCAACCCTTGGTTTTGTCATTTCTCTACTTAAAAGCTTCAATGCTGAGGTAAAGTAAGATGATACATCAGTGATAGTGATTTCAATTAGGAAGAGACAAATGTTTCTGCTCAGATATATACAATAAATTGGAACTGAGCAGTTGGTGAGCACTAAGCCTGCGGTGTGAAGGGAGCCTGTGACTTTTCATGCGAAGGGTGATCTTTGGCCAAAACCACTCATTTGCTTGTGGCGATAGTGGCACCGCCTCTTGCGGTATATATATATATATACATATATAACGAGTCTCGTGTGCCCGCTTCATGGTTTATCAAGAATGATTTATCATGAATAATATATATATATATATATATATATATATATATATAACAAGTCCGGTCAAATAGAGGGAGTTGTGTGCCCTCTTAATGGTTTATCAGAGTTAATTCACCCATGGCTAGCAAGATGAAATATCCAGAAGCAACATGGCAAGATCACCTTCTCCATCTTGCTACCCAGCTGCAACTGGAATATGCTACATATGGATGAAACTTGGTGGAGAGGCCGTCTGTTCATACGGAGAACCCAATGTTCTTTGCCATGGAAGACCCATATTCAAGATTCAATATTCAAGAGGTTTATTAGTCACATACATATACATACTTCAATACATATATGCAGTGAAATGTCAATGCAACGCAACCGGTGATTACACACAATATGTTCTAGACTGAACACAGTAGCTACCCAAGAATTTCTACTTGACTAACTAACTGATTCCTAAAACGTAATGCAGTAAGTCGAATACTTAATATAATAATATAATAAAATAAAATATATAGAATAAAATTAAATTTAATTAAATAATAACTCAAGGGTAATGCAGGGTGGGGCATAGGCTATTTATGTATATACGTACACATATGTGCATTAAAGTGGTGTGTGAATAAAGTGAGGTAGTGTTTGTGAGAAATACAGCACAGTATACACCAGCACGCAGCAATACGGTAACACCGAACAACCCCGAACAGTGACACAGTATGCGGTAGAGTATGCAACATACAGTACAGTAAGGTAGTGGAGCCTATGTTTGGGGCTCAGTGAGGGCCCCTGGTGAGGTCAGCATTGACAGTTCTTATGGCTTGCGGGAAAAAACTCAGTCTCAGTCCCTCTGTTCTCGCTGTGTGACTGTGGAGGTGCTTGCCTGACCGCAGCAGCTGGAACAGTCCATTGTTGGGGTAATGAGGATCCTTCATGATCTGCTACTACACCTCCTGGTGTATAAGAAAGAAGAAACAGTCTTTATTCGTCACACAACACACCACACACACACGCTTTGATGGTGGCCGGTGAAATGGATCCTCAGCATTTGACCCATCCTGGCTTGTCCTTTCTCTGGGGGCACAGCCAGGAGCAGTGGGTAGCATATGTAGACGCGCCCGGGGACCAGGTCCATCGCTGGTCAGAGGATGATGTGGGGTGAGTTGGAGGAAACCCCATGTGAGCACAGGGAGAACATGCAAACTCCACACAGAAAGGCTCCTATTTGGGAGATAAGCCGCCGGAGCACGGTGCCAACAGAGCCCCAGGTGGGAACCGAACCCAGGACCTTCTTGCTGTGAGGCAGCAGTGCAATGCACTGCGCCACCGTGCCACTAAGTCCTGCAGGCAGGGGAGGGTAGTTCCAGTGGTACGTTCAGCTGAACGCACCACCCACTGCAGGGACCGAGCAGTACAGTTCCCAAACCAGGCGGTTATGTTGCCTGTCAGGATGAATTTCCTCAGCTGCCTGAGGTGGTAAAGACCAGCGTCTTTACCACTTCAGGCAGCCTTTCTCACCAGAGTGTCTGTTTGTAAAGTCCATGTTAAATCCTCTGTGATGTGGACTCCCAGGTACTTGAAGCTGCTCACCATGTCGACAGAAGTCCCATTTATCACCAAGGGTGCATGCGTCCTCAGTTGTAATCCACGCCTAAAGTCCACAATCAGCTCCTTAGTTTTGCTGACGTTCAGGTGGAGGCTGTTGTCCTGGCACCAGAGTGACAGGTCAGCCACCTCCTCGCGGTAGGCCTTCTCATCACAGTCGGTGATCAGGCCCACGACAACGGTGTCGTCAGCAAACTTGATGATGGTGTCGAAGCTGGACCTGGCCACACAGTCATGTGTGTACAGGGAGTACAGTAGGGGGCTGAGGACGCAGCCCTGGTGGTATCCCGTGTTCAGAGAGAGGGAGCAGGACATGTGCTTCCCCACCCTAACCACCTGTGGCCGGGCTGAGAGGAAGTCCAGGATCCAGGCACACAGCGGAGTATTCAGTCCGAGCTCCTTCAGCTTGACAGCCAGTCTGGTGGGGACAATGGAATTGAAAGCTGAACTATGATCGATAAACAGCAATTTCACATAGGCCCCCTTCCGGCCATCCAGGTGCGTGAGCGTGGTGTGCAGTACCTGGGAAACCACGTCATCCATGGATCTGTTCTGCTGGTACGTGAACTGCAACGGGTCCAAGGTGCGGGGGAGGGAGGCGCAGATGTAATCCTTAATCAGCCTCTCGAAAGACTTCGTGACCACCGAGGTGAGGGCCACTGGACAGTAGTCATTCAGGCAGGCAGGAGAGGCAATCTTTGGGACAGGAACGACGGTTGACCTCTTGAAGCAGGACGGGACCAGTCATTCATCCAGGGAGATGTTGAATATTGTAGTGAACACCGGAGCTAGCTGGTTAGCTCAGGTCTTCAGTACTCGCCCAGATATGTGGGCCCGCAGCTTTCCTGGTGTTCACCCTTATCAGAGACCTCCTGACATCATGCTCAGACACAGAGTGCATGCTCATCCCCAGCGGTGTAACTCCAATTAGCCAGCGAGCTCGCGGTGTTGTTGCCAGACTCAAACCTCGCATAAAAGGAGTTCAGGGTTCATTGGTTAGGGAGGCGTCCACACCAGTGGCTGAGGAGGAGCTGCTTTTGTAGTTTGTTATAGTCTGCAGCCTCCTGCCACAAGTGTCTGGTGTCCCATTGCTCCATCTGTAGCGCCACAGTCTCTCTGTACGTCCGTTAGCTTCCTTCACTGCGCTTCCGCAGATTGTATGACGCCGCTTTGTAATTGTCCATTTTTCTGGATACAAGAACGTCGTTGTAAGTGGCTATGAGAGCATTCAGAGTGCAGCGGATGGATTTATCGACCCACAGCTTCTGGTTTGGAAATATCAAACTTTCACCGTGGGAATGATGCTGTCCGCTAACATAGCCATGAAGCCGCTACGTCTGTAAACTCGCTGACGTCACTTGAACTTAATTGGAACATGTCCCAGTCAATGTCAGTCAGAGCGTCCTGAAGCGCAGCCTCTGATTGGTCCGTCACCGCTTCCCTTCCCTCTGTCACCACCAATTCTCGCACGATCAGAGGCCTGTAAACAGGAACCAGCGAAATCGTGGTGTGATCTGTTTTCCCGAAAGCAGGGAGCGAGACGGTCTTGTATCCGTTCTTGTACGGTGTGTAGCAATGGTCCAAAGTTCTATCCCCCCGTTGTAGCACACGTGATGTGTTGACGGATGCTAAAATGGATGGTATAAGATTGTCAGCTGTTCCAGGTTTGGCGAGCAGGAAGCGGGAGAGAGTCTTGGTGTTGTTGGGTTACACAGCAGTTGTTTA
>NC_137204.1:11531816-11809316 GCF_960531495.2 Zeus faber
GGCGCCACTCTGGATCCGCAGATAGAAGTCCCAAAGTTGATCTTTCATGAAAATTTTTATATGCACGAGTGCATCGAAGCTGTAGGAGATCACTGCCAATGAGTTTTTGGCAGAGATAGTGATATAAAACGGATAAAAATACTAAAAATGTGCATAATCAACCGGCACGCCTGTGCAGGCTGCCACAAACGGGCAGTGCCCCGTCACAAACACATTGATATTTCTCCATCTCTCAGGCAAGGGAGGGGGGGGTTGCTGTTATCTATTGAAAGGATTTACAAGGACTCCCACTTTACATAGTAGTTTTACATAACTTAAACATCTTGGTTTAATGTTATATTCTTAGGATTCAGTCATAATTGTAATAATTTACAGACCATGAAGACTAAATAATGCATTTAACCAAGAATTTGCTGAGTTGTTATCTCATTTTATGTGAATGTCACTATTGAAAATTCAGATTTTAGGTGATTTTAACATACATATCTACTGCACCAGCCAGATTTTGTTACTGATTTTATGAAGTTCATTAATTTTTTAACCTCACTCAAGCAGTACAGGGACCTACACATTCTAAGGGTCACACTCTTGACTTAGTGCTGCGCAGTAGTTTTACCCTTGACGACATTAGAGAAAGGATATCTCTGTCCGATCACAAAGTGGTTTTATTAAGTGTGGTCTTATTCCAATTTACGGGGAATGGAAGAAGAATTGTTTACAAGTATTTTATGAGATCTGGAAAGACGCTATGCACAATTATAAAAGGAAAGTTAAAGAAGCAAGAACTACTTACTTCTCTAAACCTGATTGTTGCAAACCATTCTAAGCCCAGAATTGTATTAAAGGCAATAGACTCCATCATCACCCCCCCCCCCCACCACAATCTTACTAAGTAATAATATGACTGCAAATGATTCCCATTACCAAGTTATACATGCCAGTAAGGTCATTAGCAGTTATTTGAGCTATTTTGAATGTGTCACTATAATTTTTATTTAAATTCTTTCCCACATGAAATCAACCACATGCAGCCTTGATATTATCCCCACCACATTTCTTAAAGAGGTGATTAACACAATTGGACCAAGTATATTATTTATTATGTGTCATGTATGTGACGAATGCACCTCTTGAATCTATTATAAATAGCTCGCTGGAGAAAGGCATTTTTACTTCTGTTTGTAAACATGCTGTGGTCCATCCTCTTTTAAAGAACATAACCTTGATCCCCCTGTTCTTTACAATTTTAGGCCCATTTCTAAACTTCCATTTCTATCAAAAGTTTTAGAGAAGGTGGTATCAACACAGCATCTGCCTTTTATGTGTCATAATAAAGTCTTTGAGGAGGGCAGTTTCTGTACTATTTCAAGCTCTAAAACCAGATTGGAATTTCTCAAAGTCACCAACGATATCCTTTTAGCAGCTGACAGGTTGGAATGTGCAATATTAATTGTTTTCGATCTGTGCAGCCTTTGACACTGTAGATCACGCCATTCACACCTGGGTTGGCATCAAGGACACTGCACTTTCTTGGTTTTATTCATACCTTTTAGAAAGAAACTTCGCTGTCTCCATAGGTGACTACTCATCCTCTCCAAATCACATTACCTGTGGTTCACCACAAGGTTATATTTTAGATCCAGTTTTATTTTTAATCTTTGGCGTCTGCTAAATGACTAAATCTATGTGCTGCCTCTTGGCCATATGATCCAAAGACACAACTCTTTTCATTGTTACGCAGACAACTGTTAGGCCCATGGCCTCCCAGTGCCACTAGAGGCCGCTCTTGCCCCATCTGCAGCTCCCTCCTTGAGCCAATTTCACACACCTGGGATCAATTACCTTCATCACTCACACAGTATTTATTCGACAGCTCCCCAGTCACTCATTGCCAGACCGTCAACTAGCTTACCCAAATTGCACTGCTCCTTGCTCCTTGCTCCTTGCTCCTTGCTCCTTGCTCCTTGCTCCTTGCTCCTTGCTCCTTGCTCCTTGCTCCTTGCTCCTTGCTCCTAGCTCCTAGCTCATGTCTCCTTGTTTCGACTTCCCCTAACCTGCTTGTCTCCTCTCGTCGACCCAGTCTGTCTGTCCCTCTCCAGCCAGCCCGGTTAACCTGCTTGTCTCCGCTCGTCAACCAAGGCTGTCCGTCCCTCTCCATCCAGCCCGGTTCCCCGTCTCTCCAGCCCGATCCTGGACCCCTCCTCCCGGTCATCATCATCCCTGCCCAGCCCTGCTCCATCCCTACCTGACTGGGTCCCCCCGGCCATCTCCACCGTGTGGGCTAATAAACATCCTTCATCTGCCTCCCGTCTCTTTGTGTCGTGCATTTGGGTCCCTCCTAGCTCCGGTCGTGAGAGACAACACACAGATATACCTTCCTCTGAGACATAGTGACCCAAACAGCCTAGCTGCTGTTGTAGATGTCTCAATGATATCAACTGTTGGATGGCACAGATTTTTTGTTCAACTCAATAATTCAAAATCAGAAATCATATTGTTCCTCCCCCAAATTCTACCAGTCAAATTAAGAGTGGCCTATATTCTCTGTCCACAAATTTGAAGTCCGTTACCAGAAACTTGGGAGTATTATTTGACACTGACCAAAACTTTAAACCACAAATTTAAAATAGATTCCAGTCCTGCTTCCTTCAACTGAGAACCATTTCAAGAATCGAAGCAACTATCAGACAGCAGTCTGGAAAAGGTAATCCACCCCCTAATTTTCTCACCACCAGACTACTGTAACTCTACCTTTCTGGCATCAACCAAAAGTCACTTTACCACCTCCAACTAATTCAGAATGCAGCAGCTAGGCTTCTTATCAGTTCCAAAAGCGACATCACATCATCCCAACCCTGGCTTTGTCGTGGAGAAAACCCCGACTGTGGTTCTTGAACAAACAGGCAGCATTTGAGAAGTTGAATTCACAGAAAAGACTTTCATTAAAAAATAACCTGTCTGAGCGAGATCTGCAGAGTTCACTACAGAAATTTTGGCTTGCAGAGTACTATATGCTTTTCAAAGTATATCGTACTCCATATTCTCCATATTGTTTTTCCCTTGTATTGTTCACTCCTATTTTTCTGACCTTACGTCCCATCAGATTGAGACCATTACTTATAGGTCCAAAATATTTTTGTAGAAGCCTAGGCTCTTTCATGCAAATATATACTTCATGATGTTGATTTGATAGCACAAACCCCTGCATTCCTTTTCTATAGGTGATTGCATTGGGTATGCCACAATTAGAAGCAGATGTGGAAGGCAGGCAGGAGGCCCCTTCCATCAAAGACATGTATACTGATCCATTGATTCCCTTGAAGATAAGCTTAAAATTATACCACATATCCCCACTGTGGGGCTACAAAGCCCCAAACACAAAATTACAGCAAGCAATTGAATAAACATCTCCCATAGCTAGTCTATTAGGGGCCACGTGATTACATGCGTTGCAAACAAAACAAAAACATTGTCATGCATGGTTGTATTTGATTATCAGAAAAAAAAGAGTTTGTAATCAATGATATTCATAATGGATAAAAAATATTCAAAACCATCTTCTCTGAGGTATAAAAAGGACAAGATTACCAAATATAACCTTCATATAGTGGGTGATAAGCAAAAAGTGAAATACAGAAAATAAACTGAAAATCACAACAAATCTTCTATTCATGGATGTCTTCTTCTTCTCTAGCTGTGCAGCTATGTACACAGCTCTTCCAGCACCCTTACCAGCCCTAACAACACCACTCGGGCATTGGGTTGTCCTCTAAATGGCTGCTTCACAGCCGCTAATATGTAGAACCATCTGGGCATGAGCTCTGCAGGCTGCTTCCCCATTGGCTCCGAACAGCAACGCACAATCAGGATTATGGTATGGGCAGTTGAGGGGTCCTCCATGTCCGTTGCAGGGGAGACCCACAGCTGTGACATACTCAGCCTCTTCACGGTGATTGATGACAACCGATGCCTGTCTGACTGCAGCCTGGAAGGATGTCTTATCAATCAGTACTTTAGCAATAAAGGTTCTCAGTACTGGAAGCAAACAGCAGATGATTATTCCAACTTTCACAAGCACTATTCCTGTCGCTGTCGCTATATTCTTGAGCATGGTTTCCAATCTCCCTATGCTACCCTTTAACCAATCCCTGTGCTGGCTTATCTGCCCACAGCAGTCATTACTTCCCTTCTCCAATTCTTCAGTTTATTCATGGAGAGAGTAAAACTCCCTTCGGGTGAAGTGTTATTGGGAATAAATGTACAACATTCCTCACCAAACATATGACAAATGCCCCCTTTTTCTGCGAGCAAATAATTAAGTGCCATCCTATTTTGCCAGGTCATAGTGCTAGTCGCATCGAACTGTTCTCCTAGTGAAGACAGAGCATCAGCAGTATAGTTAATGAACCTCTGCTGATTATTATATACAAAATTAATCCATTGTTTTTGATTGGCATGAACCAGTAAAAGAATGGCTCAAGACCTGCTAATATCTCACTTTGTGCTTTCATATTATTAGGGATACCTCTGGGTTGTCCGATTGCATCAATATAACATTATGGTCAGGGGTGTATTCTCTCTTTCTACTACTATGCTGTAGTTTTTCTGTTTTTACCTCGCCATTAACAAGATGGGCTGAATTAGCTGTCTAGAGCACAAACAGCATTCCAATTTGCTGGTAGAGTATTAAGCAGACTTCTCCCCCACACATCCAGAAGATGTCTGCCAATGGCTGGCCTGGGTATAACAATGCACTGCACCACTTCCAGTTCTGGGACATCCTACCTGCTGAAGCTATAATCACCTGACCCTTCTCTACATTGAATGTTATTTTACATTTAGTCAAACAACCCACCGGGACCTTTTCTTGAATACCATTCGTGCAGTCCATAGACTTTTATGTTCTTTATCTGAGGAATTTTCCTATCTGACACATCCTTAGATATTATAACACTACTATCCGCACACTACTCCTTCATAGTCTTATGGCCCACCTGGAAAGTCTCCATAAGTCGTGCCCAGGAGTCGTGCCCAACAAGGTCTCTGGGTATGTTGGTGTGAGGTATACTGCAGCCATTCATACCACTTGTTCCATAATGCCCTTCCATATGCTGAGTTGCCCTCGCTCAGGTCTTCATCAAACTGTCCCTTGGTGGGGCTACACCTGGTAGGGATTGGGACCGACCTGTCACCCCTTTCCTTCTATTTTTGAGGAGTTGGTGACACCTCTTGAGTTTACCTCATGAACAGATTTTACATTTGATGGAGAATCCCAATCTACACGAGAGTGTATGGAGCTTATTAGAAACCCTACCACAGTCGTTTCTACAAAGGTGTCTTTTTTTCTCTTCCTTAGGTCTATTCTCACATCCCATTGTCCTTCAACTTTGGTCAGAGAAAGATTACATTCACTGTTAAATATTGACACTCTCTTAGTTGATTGATCTACCACCCAATAGCAAAGTTTGCAGCCCTGCAGCTCCCTGCACACACCTGGGATCAATTACTTGCACAGTATTTAGTCCCAGCTTCCTAGTCATTCCTTGCCAGACCGTCAACTAGCTTACCCGAGTTGTATCGCTATTGGCTCCCTTCCAAGCACCTAGTGCATATTTCTAGTTCCTAGTTTATGTCTCGTTGTCTCGTCTTTCCCTTACCTGCTTGTCTCCTCTCGTCGACAAAGGCTGCCCGTCCATCTCCATCCAGCCAGGTGATTACTTGTTCTGTTAAAACAACTGGAACCACAATCCGTTTTCCTGGAACAACTGTAGTCTTATCTCATCCCACCACACCTGCTGGAACCTCAATTTGTTCAACCGGAACTGCTGGAACTTCAACCTTCTGGGTTTTCAGATGGTTTTTAATAAGGGGGTCGGCGTCGGCCGCAGTGTAGTTTCAAGGGCAATTAGTGCTGTAGTGCCATTCTATCTTGATTGGTGAGGGCTGTGTGACGACTTCCTATTCTAATCTCTATATTTCTACAAATGTATCTTGCATCCATATAGTTCCCAATTCCACTGTCATGTTCAATGTTGTCACTGTGCGATTGTCCGTTTTCCTATCCTTTATTCCTATGACCCGTTGATGGTAATTCGGTACGAGTTGTAAGGTGGGTATACCCGCTTGGGGTATGTTGTCTGCTGTAAGCTTCAATGCTCTCTTCAGCCTAGATACCTGTTCTTTTTCTGGTTTTATTATGATGTCATTTGTCTCGTAGATACCCTCCTTTTGTGACTCTTGGTTGTTAGGCCAGGTCAAGGCCAAGTTGACGGTGGTGAGGTCCCCATTTGGGCCTCCTTCACGTTCATCCCTTGGGCCAAAGAGTCTGGAAACAGAGTTTGTTACCCCTGAGACCTCGCTTCTGGGGGCTCTCCGTCCACGGTTTCCTCGGGGGGCTTCCATCCAAGAGCACCCCAGGATCCAGGTCTGTTTCCTCCTCATGGTCGGGTCTAATGTCCCTTTGCGGTACCTTAGTACAGTGGTTAAGATGATACCATGTAGTGCTTCCCTCTACCCAAATAGCAGTCGCCGTTGCTCTAACCACTGTATTGGGTCACTCCCTCCTTGGTTCATTCCATTGTCCCTGGAAGACTCACAGGTAGACACTGTCTCCAGGTTCCACCCCCCTTGGTGGCTCTTTGTCTGGCTCTGGAACTCTGTTCTTTTCCTGTTGGTATATCCATTTATATATTGCAGTTAGTTTTCTGATATATTCTCTTAATTCCATTTGCAATTGTTCTTACAGTGGACCTTCATGTGGTCCACATAGGACAGGCATAGGTCAACCCATGAGTATTTCATGCGGGATGAGATTAGTTTCTTGGTTAGCTTGCATGCTGTAGCTCAATAGTGCTAGCGGGAGTGCATCCATCCAGTTTAATTTTGTACTTGCACAGATTTTATTTATTTTCATCGTAAGCATGCCATTTACTCTCTCAACCCTTCTCTGTGGGTGATGCACACATCCAAGCCTTTGCTTTATTCCCAGTTCTTGCATCACTTGTTTCACTACCTTCTGTATGAATGATGATCCATTATTTGAGCTGATCTCTGTTGGACAACCAAATTGAGATACTACTTCTCTAGTCAGGAACTTTATCACTGTCCCTGCTCCTAAGTCGGCTGATGGAACGGCTTCCACCCATCTGCCGAGTCTGCCTATTATCACCAGCATATACCTTTTACCATTAACATTTGTAATCATATCCACATAACCCATCTGTAAGTTTCTAAAGGGTCCTTTTGGTGGCGGAATATGTCCTAATGGTGTAGTGATGTCTTTCACACATTGTTTTGGGCACTTCGCATCCAGCCCGATGCGCATTTACCATAGATTGAAGATCAATATCCTTGATTTAAAATTCTTCTTACGACTTCCCCCTGGTGCCATGGTCAAAACCATGTGCCTCGGTAATGAGAATTCCTGGTAATGCAAACTGTGTTCATACACACCCGCCTTCTCCTGCATTCCTTAACTATCATCTAAGCTTGGCGCCGCCGCGGGTATAATCAGCAGTGCTTGAATTTTCTGTTGCACATTTTGAAGCTAGTTTCGTTGCTTCGTCTGCCATATTGTTGCCAACAATTAAGTAGTCATTGCCTTTCTTATGCGCCTGACACATAACAATTGCCACTTGTTTTGGTCACAGCAATGCTTTCATTAAGTTGTAAATTTGAGAGTGATGCAGAATGGGTGTGCCATCAGTTTTCTTGAACCCTCTGTTTCCATACTGCTCCAAACAGATGGCATACTCCATGAGAATATGCAGAATCAGTGTAAATATTTACTTTATGTCCTTCACCCTTTCTGCTGCTGCTGTTAGAGCTCAGTTGCACTGAGCATGGTGTTGGACAGGCCTCACTCTGGATTGTGATAAATTGCTGATCCGTCTGGCGGTGGACCACAGCAAACCCTGTGTGGCTACCAATGTGATCCTTGAAGCATGGTCCAGCCACAAACAGCTCATCATCTGAATTAATTATCGGGGGTGAACATAAGATCCAGTCTTAATTTAGTAAATGTATCTGCGACACACTCATGCGGTGTGCCCTCATAGTCTCTCTGCTGGATTTTCTGTGTAGCATCTTTTTAATGTGACATCTGGGTATGTTAACAAGGTTACATGTTCCAAAAGCCTAGCATTGGTTAGCACGAACAATATCATTACTGGATATGCCATTTTAATCGTTGACGTTTTGCCATGTGCATACTCTTCGGCAGCTAGGCCCTAATAGCATGGAGGGTAACCCTGGACTACTGCATCAAGGTTGGTGCTATAGTATGCTATGGGTTGTTTTCGAGGGCCACTGGATGTTTCCTGCATCGGAACGGCAGAAGCATACTTTGGACAAGTATTACTTATAAGCATTAATTGGCTAGATTGGAGACGAGTAGAAAACGCCTAAAGGTAAAACAATTGTTTAACATTGATGGTTAGTGTGGATATAGTTAATGTGATTCAGGTCAACAGTTTAACATCAAATTGTTAGGTAAGGTAACATTAACTTGGCACGTAAAAATAATTAACATTACTAATTTGAAGGTAAAACAATTCGGATATAATCTATAAAATATTAAGGCTAAAACTTAAATTGGATTGGTGCCCAAAAATTCAATTAAGGGTGAAAAGGCCCGGTTCAGGGAACCAAGCATTTCCTAAAGGTACGTCAATTCGGTTCAATTTTTAACATCAAATTGTGAGAGCTTGCGGACTCGGGAAAGACATCGTTTGGAAGGACGTAGGGCTTAAAACGAATCCCCCAGGACCTGAGTTAACAAAAGATCGAACTTAGCTAAAAGGCAACCAAGCATAAAATATTTCCGGCTGTGTGTGGTTGTGTTTTGTGTATGTTAACAAAAGACTGATGTATTGTTAGAGCGCTCAAAACAAAATATGACAATAATACTAGTGATAATAATAATAGTAGGAATAACAATAACGGCACCCCTCTACCGGCAGGAGAGGGGTGTTACAACAACTACGTTTCTATCAAAACCCCTGCTGCTTTCAAACCTTCTATTGTAGCTTCTATTCCTGTCTCTGCTTCCGGCTTCATATGTTATTGTGGCCTGCAGGGCGATTTAGTATTTGGTCTCATCCGTCTTCAAATTGAGCTAGCACATTTTACTCATCCTACATCAGTGTCATGTTTGGACCATACTTGTCATGGAATTACCTGTTCCATTTCCTCCCTCAACACATTCTGTCTGCTTCCCTCTCTTATTTCCTGCATCTGTCACTTTTCACACTCAATTTCCTGTAGCTCTCCTTCCATTTGTGAAACAAAAGTATTTTGATAAGACTGTTGCAATTAGATTTGAGTACAAGAGGATTATTTGTTTTCACCCACTCTTTTTCCTGTTTCATCATATGACCTCCAAGTCCTTGGATTCGTATCCTTTGTTTACCATAAAGGTGACATGCAGTGCCATTAGACATATGACACCAAATCAGTATTGCTTTTTCACCTGGTTGATTGTGGACCTCTATCGCTGCTCCCTGCGGACCGATGATGTACTGTGACTGTTTCGGAGCTCTCTTCCCTGCTGCTTCTGACTGCCATAAATGTTCTAATATCGGATCTTGGTTTGGGTCAAACTGCAGCGTACAGTGGTACCCGAGTCTGGATCTCCTTGCATCTGGAAGTTGTGCACTGATATACTTTCCCAATATACTCGTAGTTTGAGCCACTGTCTGTTGAATTTCTCCTATCCAATATACATTTGCTCTTTGTTTCTCTCATATCATTTGCGTTGCTAAGCCTGCTTTTTCTATTATTACTCCTTGTGGGGTGTATAAAATCTGCAGTCCCATTTCACATAACACATCTCTTCCTAATTAATTTATCAACATGTTTTCTGATACTAATATAGGAAGATGTACTAGAGCTTTCTTGGGTATTAACTGCATTTGTCACTAGACTTCAATCATCTTTGCCTATTTGCCAGACATGGGGAGGGGCATAATTTGGACATTGAAGAATTATTTGTCATATACATAATGTAATACATTACACATGTGTAAGTAGCTCCAGTATTAATCATTGGGTTGCCTCTATTGTTTACCTTAATGTGCAGCATAGGTTCTTGATCAGCCTGTTCGCTCACCACTACCAGCTGACTCTCCCCATTTGGATTCTCTGGGCACCCCTAGTACACTTGTCCTGCCCAAGGCTTCGCCGGACCCTTGGAGGCCCTCCCCTGAGACTGTCGCCAGGATGCCTGCCCCTGTTCTGATCCCGGCTTGATTGTGATTGGTTCTGATTCTGCCTGGGGACCCACAGTGTCCTGGTTGATTACACCCCAACACACACCTGGTGGTCCCCTTAAACACACCTGATTTTGGTTCTGGTTCTGATATTGGCACTTCTACTGATTCTGGTATTGGTACTGGTTCTGATTCTGGTATTGGGGGCCCTTTCAACCTGTTTTCCACTGGTTTGGAGCTTGGCCCGTTCTTTGTGAATATACAGTTACTAGGGGATTGGTGGGTAACCCTTGGCTCTGAGGTTGCTGCACTGGGGCGGGGCGGACTGAGTGACTGGTATCATTGCGCCTGGTTCAGCTGTTGTTGCCACACCTTGCATTTTTCTTGTCTTTCTCTTTTTTTTTGTTAGTAAGTTGACCAAATCTCCAGCTGGAGCTGAGACAGTTTTCTTTGTATTTCATTACCTTGCTCTGCCAGTTTTCATTCATTTAGGCGAAATTATCCACCATGTGGATGACATGGTCCCATTACTCCAAATGGTTCTTGGATAAGATTAATCCTACCACGTCATCCAGTTCTTTCCTGACTGATCCTGGTGCCACCTCAATCATAGATCTCCTGAATATGGCAGATATTAAGGTATCTGTCTCCAGATCTCTCGGTTTCCAGCTGCCACCCTTTGACCTCCTCCTAGATGTAGGAGGCTGGGTTCTGTGTCCCACAGCGCTTGCCCCTGTAGCGCCCCTGGATCTATCCAAGTTGAGAATTCCTTCCTCAGTGCACCGCATGTGGCATGTCAGTAGTGATCAAAACTGATGCCGTTATTCTCCACTGTCCTGTTCATCTAGTCAAGACGACCATTTGCCAGTACGGTTTCGATCTTGGTTGTCCCCAGAACTCTGGCCAAAAGAGCTTTTAGATCACCCACCACTAACATCTTCTCCATAGTACACTCCATGAAGATCCTAATCGACTTACTGGCTCCCCCATTTATCTTGGCAATTTTGATACTAGGCCCTCCATATCATGTGTTCCCCATGGAATATACTGCGACGCTTGTCCCTTAACCAGAATAGGGTATTGTTGACCAAATCTCGGTTAAGGTCTTATCTGATTTCTGTCTCTTAGGCTCACTCCTTCATCTTCCCTCCCCACTGTCATAAAGTTACCTTCCCCTCTCCACGGTGTTGAAACCTCAATAGGGGCCAATCGTTCTCCTCTCCCTGTTTCTAAATCAGAATCCTGTCTGTTCCATTCTTCATGCAGCTCAGTCTCGCCTGTTAGGTCTATGTAATGATTCCCTCATGTCTCTACTTTTCGGCCTGTCCTGCCTGTTCAGCGGCTCAATTATAAGTCTATTTAATGACTCCCTGATTTGGACCCCCCTCCACTGTCTGTCTTGTCGTTTTATGCCTTTTGTAGCAATCTACCATGAGACCTGCTTCTGGCCTGCCTTCCTGTTTCATGTGGTTCTGTCATGTATGGTCTGTCATTTCTATGTCGCCTTCATTAGCCACCACTCCTTTATCCACTGGGAACTGTTCGAGCTCATATGCAGGTGGGTATATCGGTGAACATGCCTCCTCTGACACCTTCTCTTGGCTTTCCTCTCCCTTTCTTTCATCTAACATCTCCTTGTCCTTCTTCATGCTTTTTCTCCACCCATCTCCTTCCTCTATGAACAGTTTTATAATCTCTTGCTTTCTTTCGCTCTTTTTAATCCTTTTTTTTTCTGTCTCATGTTTTATAGTGTTTTATTAAAGTTTCTATTTCCTCACACAATGACTTGTCAAATGTTCCTTCCTTTGGCAATATAGTCATTAGGTTTCTGGTACATTTTGCCCATTTTTGGGATCTTCGTTTTATTTCCTCCTTTCCTCGTGGGAACGGTTTCCACAGAATTTGCACTGGTGTTATGGTCATCTTTGCTTTTTCAAATTTACACACAACCTTTTTTCTTGTCACACCTGGTTTTGCTTTATCTATTGAATTGTCCCTAAAAATTCTTATTTTATTTGCTTATTTATCTATTTTTATTGTTTTTAATTTACCTGTATATAAAATGTAGTTTCATACAAAATAATATACTTTTAGTTCATTGAATTTTAAATTTGATTGTGTCCTCATATAGCTCCCCCTGTGAGGCTCTGACACTTGCCCAGTCACTCACCAGTCACCCCCCCCCCCCCCCGCCCCCCCCTAGATTAGCTGCCCACAGCACTGAGTGACTCCAGATGACTAACTCAAGGGAAGGAACTCAAAAATTAGGATTTACGAGCACACATTGCTGATTGGTCAAATTGAAACCCCAGGCCTGGATTGCCCAGGTGACACCCGGGTTCTAGGCAGGTAGAACTCACAGGTGAGAACCAGCCTAATCCAAAGCAGCGAGCCACTGAGCTTCTTCACGGGAATTTATCAGGTCAACATACAATTGGAGAATTATTCAAGAAGGTTTAACTAATAATTCTTGATCACCAAAATATCATACCTGGATTTTATCCTGACTACAAATATTTCTCCTAATATACCCTTATGTATTTCTACTGTTCCTCGAGATTAGTTCTTTATTCCTTATACTTTTTTATTATTCTAGTGTTCTGTTTTTCTCTCTCCCCTCTTCTCACTTTCTGCTTCTGACCTCTTGTTCCCAACCAAGCTCCTCAGGGAATTCTCCTAGAAGCCCACTCGACTAGCACACTCTAGTCCTTAATTTCTTATAGACTTTCGTGGCAGTATTTCCTATGGGATCGTGCTCAACACACACACTAATTCAATTCCCAGCCTGCAGACAGGCTGTGGAGCACACACACACTATTTATATCAGACTCCCTAGTATTTAGACAATGTATCTGTAGATGGTTCCATCCACCTGCACAGGTTCAGGGAGGGAGACAGAGTCCTTTTGGGTTGCGATCTGGTCCACAATGTCTCCTGCACCTAACTGCAAGACAAACACATAAGAAAACTCTGACCAGCTGACTCGGCCCAATCAGCGCCAGCAGACTGACAGCCGAGTCAGAAAAGCTGCGCTGGTACGGGACGAAGTCCGAGCTGTAGTCTGCAGACCCCGGCTTAACCACGCCCCCTCATTTGCCACACCCCACCACTTATGCCGGGTAGCCATCCGGCCGCCAGCCCACTCACTGGTCCAAACAGAGGGTCAAATGGCATCCCAGAAGGTAATACCGAAGAGTGCCAATGGCCCAATTAATGGCCAGACACTCCTTCTCAACCGTGCTGTACCTCGTTTCCCATTCGGAAAGCTTCCGGCTGATGTACAGCACCGGTTGGTCGGCCCCCTCCACCTCCTAGAACAACACTGCGCACACCTGCCCAATAGGCAGGAACTAACCGTAGCCTTCATCTTATGCTTTTTCCCCTGGTAATGAATTTTCGAGCCGAACCACCAGATGTGTGAATATCTCCATGTGCCCACCAAATCTCCACCTGTGACGCCTCCACCAAAGCCCCGGGTCGAACCAGGCATTGCTGGACCATCGTCTGAGAGCAGCCAGAGGCCAGCAAAGCTGGATGTCGTCCCCCCTGTACTCTAACCGGTACATTGTAAGTCCCTTCCTGACCGGGGGAGGGGTCCCGCGGCCAGCGATCCGAACCACCTGGCCAACCTGCATCAGGGGGCAGTCCCACCGGATGTGATCAGATCGCCCACAGAGCCAGCACCCCTGCCCAGGCATTTGAGCAGCTGTCTGTTGGCCTGCTGCAGCACTCTGGGAGTAAATGGGGGACAGAGAGGGGACAGTACAGGAAGGAGAGAAGGCATCCTCATCTCCCCCATCAGCAAGGGGAGCAGGCGCAGCACTCGCTCCTCACTGCTCCACCCGGCTGCCTCTGCCGTCATCCCGAAGGTGGCAAGGAACACCTCTGCATCATCATCCCCCGTCATCTTCTGTTGACTGGATCCGCCGCTTGCCCTGGAGCAGCTCTGTGATCACCTGCCAGTCCAACACCCGGTCCCTCGCCATTTCCTCAAGCTGAGCCTGGACTGCTTGCATGGTGGTGACGGCGGCGATCATCTGCTCCAGGGGTGATGGAGTGGTGCCTTCTGTCCTCTCCCAGCTGACTCCAACCAATCAGTGCCAGCAGACTGATCGGCAGAGTCAGAACAGCTGCACGGGTAAGGGACGACGCCCGCGATGTAGCCCGCAGACCTCAGCTTAACTATGCCCCCTTCTCTGCCACAGTATCATAAACAGTTACTTTTAAGGGTCTTATATTGTCTATATTCTATTGGGACTGTTTTCACACAATGTCCCTTAGAAGTGGAAAATTCGTATCTATTTTAATCACAATATGTCTTACTACTTAACATGAACTATACTTCACACACTTATTATAAACAGCAAATTTACACTTTTTGATTCCCCAAGCAGTTTTTCAAATTTCACAAAGAGCTTTGAACGTTCATCGACACAAGCAGTCTCACATTGCAATTACTGTCACAACCGCACATGCACATGCACACGCACACACACATACACAGACAGACTCTTACACACACCGACACACAGAGTAACTTACACACATACCGACACAAAGAGAAACCCCCTTCTATTTCCCTCTGCTCTCTTCGAGGCCTTTTTCCTTTTTTTTTTTTTTCTTTCTCTCACTCTTCACCAGCCAAATACAGTTTCTACCCCGAATTTACTTATACGATATCTGCAAAGTTTATTCCGAATTTTGTACTCTACCCGTTAAGACCGTAGCAAGCTTTTCTTGCTAATCGGTATCCGCAGAGTTAATTTCCTAATTTTATACTCTATCCATTCAGACCTTAGCAAGCTTTTTCTCACTAAGCAGAGTTTGGATCTAATTTTATACTCTACCCGTTCAGACCTGAGCAGGCATTTCTTGCCAAGCGGTGTCCCCAGAGTTCGGTTCTAATTTTATACTCTACCCGTTCAGACCTTAGCAAGCGTTTCTTGCTAAGTGGTATCCACACAGTTCGGTTCTTATTTTATACTCTACCTGTTCAGACCTTAGCAAGCTTTTTTTTGCAAGTGATAGCCGCGGAGTTCGGTTCTACCCTAGCAGACCCTCTAGACGTGCACTTTCTTAGAGTGGTATCGCAGAACCTGTCAGTCTATCCAAGCAGAGTCTTATGAGACTTCTCTCCTTAAGGTGGTATCATAGACTTCAGGATTCCTTTGACCAAGCAGTCCCTCTCTATTAGAGGCTGTATCGCAGCACAAAAACTTACTTCTGACAAAGCAGAACTTTAACAAGACTTGTCTCCTTAAAGCGGTATCTCAGAAGTACAACTTACTCAGACCCTCAAGAGACCCATCTCTAAGGCGGTATCTTAGAGCCCTGTCCGTTCAGTCCCATATAGTACCTTTCCTCTAATTGGTACCCATAAAGTGGTATCCACAGGTTTTTAACACACGCACATGCCTTTTTTTCCCAAAATCTGTTACCCAACAACATCTGCTGCTAAATGTATAGTTATGTTTTGTTTTTTTTATTTAGAGAGTCCTACTTACTGCCCAGCCTCAGAGTTGGCCAGCATGAACCACACAAAGCTACTAACAAATCAGTAAGAACACTTGCTTACCTTTTGAACTGAGGCGGCCACCTTCTGTTTGTGTGGCCCAAATGTGGACCCGTGCCCCGGGATCGGCAACGCTTCAGACCCTGTTTCTCAACCCTGCTCGTAGTGCCAAATATGTCGTGGAGAAAACCCCCACTTTTTTTAACAGGCAGATTGGAAAGTTGAATTCACAGATAAGACTTTAATTAAAAAATAACCAGTCTGAGCGAGGTCTGCAGAGTTCAATAAAGAAACTTTGGCTTGCAGAGTACTATATGCTTTTCAAAGTATTGACTCCTTCTTGTCTCCATATTGTTTTTCCCCCTTTACTTCAAAATATTTCTGTAGAAGCCTAGTCTACCTCCAAGAGAGGCTCCAGGTCACTCAAAGTGACCCCCACCCCTCCAGCTTCTAAGAGGCATCTCTGTCGACTCTTATCAATATTGTCTGAATATGTTGGTCATATTCTGTCTAAATAAGTTATATCTTATTCATATTATGTCTAGATACGTTATATCTTGTTTTCATGCAAATAAATATTTCATGTTGTTGATTTGATACCACAAACCCCTGCATTCCTTTTCTATAGGTGATGGATGGAAGGGGCCTCTTTCCTGCCTTCCACATCTGCTTCTAATTATGTCATACCCAACACAAAGACATGTTTACCTACCCATTGATTCCCTTTAAAAAAAGCTTAAAATTATACTACAGCTTCTGTCCATTGGCTCCCTATTGGGTTCAGAATTGATTTTAGGATTTTACTGATCTCTTTTAAAGCACATCTCGGTTTGACTCCAAGCTACATAAAAGATATGTTGACCCCATATGAGCAGCACAGCCTCAGATCCTCAGGCGGGGCCTTTCTGGCTGTCCCAAAGACTAGACTTAAAACAAAACGGGACCGTGCCTTTTCTGTCAGGGTGCGTCAAATTTAGAACAACCTGCCTGAGTAGAAACGGCTGGCAGAACCAGTGTCTTCTTTAAATCACTTTTCAAAACCCATTTTTATAGATCTGCTTTTATGTGATGTCGCCCCCTTTCTTTATCTATTTAATTTTTATTTTTTTCCTTTTTATTTCTATTATCGTATTTATTTATGAATTTTTATTGTCTCTTTATCTGCTTTTTATTCCTGTTTAATGTACATTTGCCTTTTAAATTCATAATCTGAGTAGTCTGCCTTTATTTCATCTGTCAAAGCACTTTGTCTATTTAAAGGTGCTATATAACTAAAGCTATTATGACTTTTACCTGAAGGGACCTTACTTTCACTTTATCTGGCACAGTGGCGCGCGGCCTGTATTTTTCTTTGTTGCTTTGAAACCGCGTTTTTGCACCGTGACTTCGCCAGATCGCAGAGACCCTCAGAACCATTTTTGACTGACCAGATCCTCATAGTGAAGGGATGTTGGTATACACACAGCGATTTCCTTTCTCTTTCTCTATACAGGGAAAAGGTCCAGACACTGTCTGCATGGTGTAAGGACAACGACCCGAACCCCAACACAAAAACAAAATAAATCATCATTGACTTCCGAAAAAATAAATACACACCACAGTGACCAAACTGCAGTGCATCAACAGGAAGGAGGTTGAGGGGTTGCCAGTTTCAAGTTCCTGGGAGTCAACATATCTGATGACCTGACTTGGAGCCTGAACACCTCCCGCCTGGTCAACAAGGCTGAGCAGTGGCTCTTTTTTCTGAGGACCCTGAGGCGCAACAGACTCCCCCAATTACTGCTGATCAACTTCTACCAGTGCATTATTGAGATCATCCTGACTTACTACTGTACAGTCTGGTACTCCACTCGAGCCGTCTCCCCAAACCTGCCTCTAACATCATGAGAGACCCTCACACCTTAGATACCATCCCCTCAGGCAGGCTCAGAATCATACGCACATTGACTAATAGGCTGAGAAAGAGTTTGTTTTTTTTCCCCCAGAGCCGTAGACAAGCTGCTGAACCCGCCCCCCCCCCCCCAAACAACAAACCCATCCCCAATTGGAATATATAACTGCTGCTAATGCAATTGCAATTACCGTCAATGTTTATGGTATAATATCTGATTATGACAATTCATTATATTTTTATATATTTTCTTACGTATATTTTTATTATGCTGCAAAGTGGAGTGGATTGCTGCCAAATTAATTTAGTTGTGTTTTTTAATGCAATGACAAAGCATCTATCTCTATCCATCTAGGTTTGAGATGCTTGGGTGATTGGGCCTTAGATCACTTGGCTGAGGTCATAGTGGCATTATGTCCTTCAGCTTTTTCCAATTTGACTTCTCAGCCTAATTGATATTTAGAACCCCAACCAGAATTAACTTTTAATTTCTGTCAAGCTCATTCAGAGTGCTTCTTAGATGTTCATAAAACATGCTGTTTGATGAGGGAGGTCTGTATAATATAGAGACCTCATTTTCTGCGATGATAGCGAGTTCTCTGACAGCGACGCTAAATCTGATATTACTCGGACTTGGAGAACATTTCAAACAGCGGATTTCAAACTTAATGTGACGATAAAACTGTATATTTTCAAGAATCACCGGCTGAGACCAATGATGTGGGGAAAACTTTGGAGGTGATCTCAGAATCACAGTTTGCCACACCCTTGTTATTATTACAAAGTCATAGCTTTAAAATTATTTGCTCAATTTGCACAAGTGACACCTTGTTTGGAAGCTCTGATTCTCCACTTTAAAATTATGCGGGGGAAAAAAAATCTCGAAAGCCGCCAACTGACCCTAAAGTGTGTGGTGGGTCACATATACTAACATCAGTGAAGGACATGCATAAGGATAAAATAATTGTTACAGCAATGCATTCCATAGCGATAGAGCTGCTGAATTATATATATATTTTTATTTTTTTTTTTGCAGTTTATGCAGTCTTTCACAAACATAAGCAGTCCACCACCCCTTCCCAGTTGTTGGTCTTTTCTAAAGACATTATACTCTGGTACCAGGCAGTGTTGGGCGATGAGTCGTGTTAGCCACGTTTCAGACGACAAAGGAAATCAAGGTCCGAGTCCATAAGTAATTTTTTGAGTTGCTCGGTTTTTGAAGTGACTCTTCTGATGTTTAAATGTCCCCCAAGCAAACCTTTAGGTTTTGCGCATGGGTCCCACAAAGCCTTCACACGACTTGTTTGAAACTTGCGTTCGTAAACAATCACATTGTCAACGCACACTTCAGGTATGACCGGAAGCGCTTGAGTCGCATTTACCGGTATAACAGTCATCACAGAAGACAGTGGATTATTGTCACATGGTTGGAGTATCTCAGTCATGGAATTACCCTTAGGATGGACATAACAGTGTGTGATGAAAGCATCAGGGGACTGTGGGTCACGACAGTTGGAATTAGTTCCTGGGTTTTGCTGGACATCGCCTGCGAGCAAGAGGTTGGCGGCTAGATAGTTGATTATTCTCCGGAACTGTTGGCATGCTTTTCCTCTGTCTGTGATTTGCAGTTGCTTTGTTGGAGAAGTCACTTTTCCGGCATTCAATGGAGAAGGAAGTGAACTGGCTCCATGAATCAAATGGAGTTTTAACATGTTGCTTGCTTTTCCGCCGCTGCTGTGCGTTAGTTGCATCGCAGTGATATTATCAGGAGGGTAACAAGGTAGCTAATTACAATGCCAGGTCAGCAATTATTTGTCTTTGTTTGGCGTTGGTTTTTAAAACATAAACCGGGTTTTTAAAACATAAACAGAGTTTTTCAACTTTTGACTTGAGGTTCGCAGCAACTATACCTCCACCTACCTGTGCCCTGCCATTTTGAAAAACAAAATACGTTTTTATGGTTCTATTTACATGGTGAACAAATATCTGTAAAGTAATGCTAATTCTAATTGCATAGCAGTTGTGCAGTTTAAAAAATGCTAATGTTAGAGTGGATTGTTCCACAAACCTCTGACTTAATGCTTCAGAATTTTTTTTTTTTTTTTTTTTTTTAACCTGTGTTCAGCATGCTTGGTATAGAACACAGAATTTGTATGCCATTGCATCTTGGAAAGAGTGAGTCTGCAAGTAGAGTTCAACTTCTCAACCTGCCACTCCTCTTTGGAGAACGATCTTACCATGTTTTGGTCCATAAACAATTAATCATTATTACTTTAAGAGGGGGAAAATCACTACAGGTGAGACAAACATGTACATGGAAAAGTGTAAACATAGAAAGATCAGACGACAACATGAATCAACAAAACAAGAGTTAAATTAAGACTAGGAAAATTGGAACAGCAATTTGGCATGTGGCTTTGATAGCGACGACAGTAAATGAAGGAGTAAAAGAGATGGATATAATCAGGAGGGTGTTCAGAGGTGTGTTCAAAGCAGGTGCTGGTGGTGTGTGTACCTGTCATGAGTCTGCCTGTATGTGACGCCCCCAGAGAAGTCGCAAGCCTGCAGCGCTATACCAACACACAGCCCCGAGGAGCATTAACCAGTCCGCACCCCCGATGTGCACACATACAACCCACCCCCATCTGCAGACATACTGTAAGATGCACCGCAACCCAGGCACAGAAAATTGCTTATGTTTGCCAAGGTTGAGCTTTAACTGACTTTATGAGAAGTATTACGATGCCGGTCGGTCATCTTTTCTTTGCATTGTCCTGTTTAATGTATTTTTCAATAGCTGCTCTTGCTTTTCAGATTGAGTTGCAGGACTCGCATCAAGGTTTTTTTTCAGAGCATGTGGATGATGTTCCAAGCAAGTTTCATAGGTTGACATTCATTTTTTGGAATGAGTGAGCTTGTCTGAACTGTGTCATACATGCTTCTTCTATTCACACACGGATACACATACACACAGAACTGAGTACTCACTTTGTCACTCACTTATTTAACACTTCATCAAATTCACAAATTTTGAATAGAATTAACTACATCTTCAGTCCTGGCTGTCTAAGTTACAGAAAACAACAAAAGCTGTTTGATTATTTAATGTGTACTCGGAGAGAGAAAATGCACAAATTTGCACTCCTTAGATGTAAGAAAATAAATACCCTGTGGCTCTTTTTGGAAAAAGGGGATAAGTCTTCAAGATACGCATGTGTCCCCAAGCTACTCACGAGGAATATCATGTAAAGATGACCTTCTTAAAATATGGGTATTAGTTCATGAAAAAATGTTAAAGCGAACAGTTTGGGACCTAGTGTACACGTTACACAGCTCAGCAGACATACCAATCTATGTAAGGTCAAATGACACTGTGGCTGAATTTCAAAATCTGCCTTGTATTGGTGGGATGTCCCCAATCATTTTTGATAGATGTCCTGTCTATCTTAAAATAAACTACTTTGAAGTAAACATATACAGAAATGTGTCCAATTGCTGTGTAGAATCTTATTTCAGAATGAATCTATTTTGTTAAAAAAATGTCAATTGTCCATTTGACCGAGAACAAGTCCCATGTTGTCTGAATTACAGTAGTACTTTAAATTAGTACATGAATAAATGTCAGACAGTTTTGCCAGTAATTATGAACTTCTTGGAGTCATACAGGGAATGGATAAAATAACACAAACACCAAATTAAAAACGAATAGTCATTAAAAAAAGTCATAAAAACTGCAGAATTGTTTTAGTTTTGAAAAATCAGGACAGCATATGCCAAATATGGACAAACTCAACAGCAAAGCTTATCGGTTGCAAGTCATAGCTCACTGACATTTAACAAGATGGTGGACAAATGCCGCCAAAGCACAGGCTTAAAAATAACAAACCTGATACAAATTCAGTCCTACTTGTATTTAACCAACTTTATAAGATAGTGTAGTGTGCCCATCTTCTTCTTCTTTCCGCTGCTCTCGTTAGGGGTCGCCACAGCCGATCATCTGCCTCCAATACCTTCTGTGTAGTCCATACTGGTATTAAATCAGGGGGTATTATTTAGCTTTCTGACGACATATTTGTGGAAAAAACCTCAGAGCAGCTGTTCGATACTCAACCACTTGAAGGCAAATGCGGACAGGACACAGGAAAGAAATGGTGTATCATGATGTCTATGCAGGACATTTATATGAACCAGGTTTACATTTTAATCTGTTTTTAAGATGTTTCGATCTTAGAGATCTTCGAAACGATCTGCAGCTTACTCCGAAGACCAAATGACAAACCATAAGTTTTGTGTTTAGTGGTTTCGTAGAAAGTTCTGACGCTGAGCTTACTAGAAGAATTGTCTTTTCTGATTCCAATGTTTACAGACACTGCATGTCAGTGCAATGGTGCTTAGCTGCTGTATCTTTAATATTTTTATATTTTATATTAGACCTCTAGACAGAAAACTGCTTATCTGTGATAATGAAATTGTTTCAGTTGGCACATGACTGTTCAGTGATTTATTGAAGGAGAACTTGCACATGTCACAAAGTTCTCATGTAGTTATATTCCTGAGATTGTTGACATCATAGGTGGCACTAATTGTCAAACTCTTGACATTCCACGGGACATCAAAGGGCCGATTTATTGTTGGTGGTTTTTGATGATGATTAAAGATTGCCATTGCGGGTTGGGAATTGGGGCTCCACTTGCAGATTAAAGCACTCAATATATTTGATTTTAACCTCTTGAATTGCCTCTTGCATACTTGTGCCTGGAGGATTAAAAAGTATATCCACCAGGGTGCAGACGAGGGCCAAATTAGTGGGCAACACCTGAATATCTCCCTGAGGATGAAGAGATCTGGAGAACGATTGCTGTCACTGCTCCGTTTCTCCAGCATGTCCCTCCATCTCGGACCTGTTTCCATGGCGACTTGTTAAATAATAGTAATCTCATGCCAGCTATTCTTGCAAGAATATCGCTGTAAATGCCAGTAATTGCGGACAAGCAATGCAAGTTTCTCTTTAAAATCTTCTGCCATTGTTGTTGCTCGTTCAGAGTCCACTGCGGACCTGCCTGTCACACCCTGATAGACTGACCCCAATGGTCATGTGTTGAATTGAATCTTGTGGATGCGTAGTGTTAATTTCTGAGGAGGTGCACAAACAACGCTCCACAGGAATGCAGAATACTGAAGGCAGCCATCTTGCATACGCGTTTGCGTAGTTAGAAGTTTATATTTGGGCCTTTACTCTCTCTTGGATGCAATGGCATACAAACACCTTGAGTTGTTTGTTCTGCCTGCAGGCAGAACATACAACAAAATAATAAAATAATAAAAGTCAGAATAATAGTAATAATATTAGATATAATAATACAATTATGGATGCAAACTACATGAGCCTTGATGTTGTGGCCAACAGAATGAGATACATTTTTATATGCCAGTTATATTGGGAAAAAAACAGGGTGAAAAACAACTACCTTGTTGCTAACTTCTATGATTATCATCTGTGTAGCATACAAATTAAAAACAGATATAACTACAGGGGGCATTGGCCAGCGCAAATAAGGTTCCATGCTCTTCATGTAGAAGGGTCTGCAACATCATAATAACATGTGTAACCTTAACATATGAGAGCTGTAGCAATGTGCAAGCCTCCCAATGAAGACCTGGTACAGATGAGGACGACCGTGATGATGATGGGGGGAGGTGTCTCTGAAGGCATCGTTCTGGATTCAAGAGGCCTGTGGAAGGAATGATAATCCTCTATTTCAGTGTGTTACAAAGAAACATTGTTCTTCATCTCAATTGAGTGTTCAATTGAGGAGTCAAAGGGAAAATTAGGAAAGAAAAGTATGTTTTGAGTTGTGTTATACCCTACACTAGAGTATAGGGTGCTCAGTCTGATTGTTGAATGTCAATATTATATAGTGTGGCATTTCATGACAGAATGCCATTTCTTCTCACACTCCTTAGGGTACTGTGAAATTACACTGTTGAAGTGATATGACATGTTTATTCTGTCTGAGATGGCCCTCCACACATTTTTTTTCTTAGCTGGTTACGGTTGGTCTAAAGTGATATTGAATTTTTTCCAACCACCTCCTACAAAAGTATCCCCTCCATTGGGTTTTCGTCCTCACTTATCTGTATTAATTTTGCAGCCAAGTTGATTCTTTATTCTGAGAAGAGAAGTATTACTTGTCGCTGAATATGAGTGTAGGAAGCTTCATAACTAACTTTTATGTCCTACTCTGGGGTAGGATTCTTTTTTTACTCTTAGATTAACGTTCAGCACAATTCCTAGGAGTGATTCTCAGACATTTGATAAATACAGGCCCAGGTGACCCCAAAGTGTAAACGCTGTTCCCTCATGTTCCCACATTCCAGGATTACAAGGCCTAATTGAATAATACTTCATGAGTGGTTTCATGAACACAAGGGTGTAGTCAACAGTCGATCAGGGTCTCCCCAGTCACCTGATCTGGATCAATCAACGAACCTGAAATTCTGGTGTGAAGAGTACAAAACAGATTTCCACCTCCATCATCCTTCAAAGAACTGGAGATGTTTTTTCTTGAGGAATAGGGCAATGGCCTGACCACAGTCAAGAATGGACAACAGCATTTCCTGAAGGATTACAGCTGTTTTGTTTGTCATCCCCACTTCCATAGGGAAGTTCTTGTGGTGCAAGGTTTTTTGTCTTCATACACCTCACTTTAAAAAGGTGGTTTCCAGGGTGGGAAGGGTCAGCCGCAATGTTCCCCACCCGCCTCAAGGTCCCGGAGGCTTGCAGGTCCTGTAGAGATGGAAGGTTGCAGCCGATCACCTTCTCCGCCGACCGAATGATCCGCTGCAGCCTGCCCTTGTCTCTGGCATTGACAGCGAACCAGACGGTAAGGAGGAGGTGAGGATGGGCTCAATGATAGCTGTGTGGAATTGCACCATCACTTTCTGTGGTTGGAGATTTCTTCCGCTGATGCAGGGAAAACATCCTCTGCTGGGCCTCCTTGGTGAGAGAGCTAATGTTGCGTTGCCACTTGAGGCCCTGAGCAATTATGGTGCTCAGGAAATGAAAGGACTCCACAGTGTTAATTGAAAAGTCATGCAACGTGAAGGGGGAAAGCAGGGCCGGGCCTCTCTTGAAGTTCACCACCATCTCGACTGTCTTGAGAGCATAGAGCTCAAGGTGGTTTTGGCTGTACCAGGTAGCCAGGTGGACTACTTTCCATTTGTTGGCAGACTTTTCACCCTCAGAGATGAGTCCAATGAGGGTGGTGTCGTCTACAAGGAGCTTGACAGATTGGTGCCTCAAGGTGCCCTTTCATTTAGGTCTTTGTTCCTGGATTAATTGTCCTTCTATGGTTTGCTTTTATTATTATGTCAGATGTTGTCTATGGTTAGATCTGAACAGTCCAGCATCTTTGAAAGCTCAGGTTGACAAGTAAATAGCCGAAAATTGCGTAGGAAAGGTTTTTGAATTGTGTGTGTGTGTGTGTGTGTGTGTGTGTTTTTGGAAACTCCAAGAAGATTGCTATTGCCCAGTTCTCTCATGTTTTAATCGACTCTCGTTTAAATCATGGCCATTTAAATATTGCACATCAGTCTTGACATAATGTCACCCGTTTACTTTCTCCTGGGAAAAAGACAAACGCCTCGATGATTATAACACTTTCATTTAGAGGGTTCTGATCACTAAATAACCCACTGTCAACTTTTTGTTTTTGTTGTCACAATAAAAATCAGAGACTGAGAAATGCTCATCTGGCAAAACGCTTTATTGTATTTCCTCGTCGTCAAATACTGAAAAGTTATTTCCGCCAGCCAGGGAGAGATGCATGATGCATATCTGTGTCTGTTTATTTACCTGACAAGAAAGTTACGGGTTTAACTATTTTTTCCACACAAGTCGCGTCACGACACCGCGCCCTCCGGATTTAAAAAAAGCAGATGTCCTTACAAATATGTTAAAAATTTATATCTGAAGAATGTTACCATTAAAAAAAAAGAACCAAAATATATTCATAACCATTCAACTGTATTTGAAACTCTATTTGAAATCTCTGCATGAGACTGAAATTGGGAACAGCACTGTTTTTCTTTTTTTCATTTTTCTGTGTGTTTCCTACTGACTGGAATTTGGAGCATACTGGCACACACACACACACACACACACACACACACAGACTTACATGAAAACAGCTTTCCCCCCCATATGAGTAAAAGCCCAATAATAAAACACATGTAAACTCACACGAGTGAGAATATTTTTTAATGAAAATTAAATAAGGTCTTCACATGTCCAATACAAAATAGTAAAATATTTGTGTGCTGGATATAAATGTGATAAAATATGTATTCTATTATCAGTGTGTGTGTGTGTGTGTGTGTGTGTGTTGGAAAGGGGTGGAAGAAGAAGCTCCGTGCCGCGGGGGGGAATATTTTGCAAGTTAATATCCAATGTGGTTATTTGTGTCTGTCCTTGTTTGTGCCGTGTTTGTCATCATTCAAAGTATTTATTTTTGTCAGTAGCCTGTTAAAAGAAAAGGCAGGGGGATTTGGGGGTAGATGTCCCTTAGTTCTTCAAAAGCACAACTTGAGGCGACATTCGGCAAACAGTGACTCACCCAACTGCGAATGCTATCTTTGGCAGAAATCAAAATGACAAAAGGCAAAAACAAAGTATTCAGATCCAAATTAATTTTAATGGGAATTCATTCACCAGGTTTATGGACTATTTTCCTATTTAACCTCATTAATGCAGATGGTGATGTAGGACAACCTGCATGTGCGATGGCAGATGTTATTATGGGCAAGAATGTTAAAACAGAAGCCTGGTGTTAAGGTAGGCTATTGTACTTTTGCAGACAAATGATCTTTAAAGTATTTATTTTTTTATATTAAGAAAAAACATTTCTGCTGTTCTCATTTTCATATCAACAACATGACACTGATATGCAACGGAAACATTACATGACCTCTTGATTAAAGAACAACAGCATTTTAAACAATGTAGCAATGGATTTGTTTTCATCGAGCGTGTTCATTTAGAATGGGTTATCCCGAGCACACTTGGCTACGTGGCGCTCAGGACTTGTGACCGGACTTGGAAGAAAGGGTAAGGTTAGAGCTATGCACTTGGATCAATTATAATTCCAATATAATGAGGGGCCACAAACGATTCTAACTAGGTTAGACAAACTGACAATCTGGCGATGAGTGGCTGGAAAGCCTGGGAATAAGTACTGCAGACTTAATGGGATGATGGACCTCAGGTGTGTGCGACAGAGCAGGAGGGAGGAGTGGCAGAGGGGACCCCGGAAGGATTTCGAGCCTGACGACCTATCCATGACAATTAACGTACAGACAGAGACAGACAGACCTAGACAGACATACGGTAGATGAACTGACAGACATAGACTGCTCCTAGTGGGGCTAGGAGACTGGGTGTGTGACAGGGGGGAAAGGTCTTCTGTGGCTGCAGGGCCCAAGTCCCGTGCATTCACCGGTGGACACATCACACACACACACACACACACATACACACATGCAGGCAGACTCATCACAGGCATACACACACCACCAGCACCTGCTTTGAACATACCCCTGAACACCCTCCATGATAATTACGTCCCTCTCCTTTTCACCCTCCTTTGCTGCCATAACTATGACAGGAAGAGGCCACGTGCTGAATTGTTGTTCCACAGGACAGTATTATTGCAAGCAGTTCTTGATGATTACAGAATGAATATAGAGTTGCATTGCAGGTTGAGAGGTTGAACTCCACCTGCGGACTAACTCTGTCCTAGATACAATGGCATACAAATACTCTGTGTTGCATGCCAAGCATGATGACAGCACAGGTTAAAAGAATATAAAACACATCAAAGAGTAATATCAACCACAGGATTAAATGAAGTGTAGCTTGTGGAGCTAGTTCTGTCAGACAACTTGACAGCACCACATGCTACAACGCCCTTATGGCCCAGCCTACTTAAGCAGGCAATCCCTCCCGTCCTACCTGCTTTGCTGCCTGCTTGCTGCGTTGCTGTGCTCCACCTCCCTCCACCTCCCTTGCATCCACCTTTTGGGCTCTACTTCTCTATCTAATTCGTGGGTGGATTCAAGTGCATCACTCCTATTGGTAACCTATTTACAGCTCATGTCTGTTTGTTGTACAACTCGTCGGGATTGATGAGCAATAGAGCCCAGACGCCCAAACAATGCAAAGACTATTTTAAAGTAAGGCTAACAGTTGTCTCTCAGAACTTTATTTTCTAATTATCTTTGCTAATGTCTTCTTTTTTTTTTGTTCTGACTTCCTAAGTTAGATTCTAACATTGTGATTCATGTGTAAACATGATGTATAAATGGATTATGATGGATAAAAAAGGTTATTGGTTTTTTACTTTGTATTACCAGTAGCAACAGCAACCACTTTAATACACATAAAATTGCTTCCCCTTAGTAAAAATGGCTGGGCCTAATGGCGGTTATCTTTAAGTTCTTTGCTCAGCACAATAAATTACGCATAGTGCGTCGGCCTCGGTGAAGTCACTTTGAAGTCTAAAAGATGTTTGGCAGCAAACACATATTTTCCCGTTGTGTATTCTGCAAACCTTGATATGGTGGGGCAATCGCAAACATATTTAGACATGAATAAAAATAAAAAACACAGGATTGACAGGAGACTGGCTGGGAAAATAAAAGACAAAGGCTTGCCAGGCAATTACCAATCCATTTTACATGAATTAACATAATGGTCCACTTACATCAAGTTTATGAACCCAAACATAACAGAAGAAAAATCTTATGAAAAGTTTATTTAATAGCTGTGCACCTGAGAAGACAAGCATTTTTGTTCTCGTTTTCTGTTTGCTTATTGTCTGAAGTCTTGACTTATTTGATGTCCTCTCACGTTCAGTTCTATCCTCTCTATGTCTGTCATTCCTTTCCTCTCCATAGGGGGTTGAGAGAGGGTGTGTCAGATCCTGAATTGCCCAGCTGAATTATGGTGTGACGCTAGAATAGAATCATCACTTTGCACTTAATCTCTACCCAGGCAAGGATGAACTCACATAAAAACCACATTGGGAATTATCTTAAACAATATAACAGCGGTTTTCAATGGAGGGGTCTGTGGAGGAACTTCAGAGGCCAATTATTGTACAATTATTATGTACATTTTTTTTATTTATTTTTATTTTTTTAATGTATTTTAGACAAAAAACAATCATTACACTAGTACAGCAGCATTTTTTTATTTCATTAATCAGCTGAAAGCGAGGCTGTAGTTTCTGACTAAAGGTGTGGCAATTTCTCGATTATAAGATGCATCGCAATGCGGATGTGGACGATTCTGCATCGATGCAGTGACAGAACATAATCGGCAGATTGGAAATATAACTAGGCCTACATGGAAAAAAACCCCCGACTCTACCATTCATTTCTAATTTACAGATTTTATTTTGATTAAAATAACAGCCTCCACAAAATTGAATTATCTCCATGTTCTGGAAGCTCCAGTGACGAGGGAGATCAGGTGCTGGACTGGCCGATCAGAAGCCAAACTGCAGGACGCGCTGAGTGGCCGTGTTTCGCTCCACCCTGATGATGTCAGAGAGTTTACAGAAGTGGTGACGAATTTCTTTGTCAAGCAAGTGGAAGATGTGGCTCCCAAGGTTACAGTGCGATACTGTGGGTTGACAAATCCATACAGGACGCAAAGAACATGCGCACCACTGCTTCTGTGTGGTGGCTAGTGTCTGGGAACATGGACAATTACGAAGCGGTGTCTTACCAAATGAGGAGGGCTGTGAAAGAGGTAAAGCATCGGTACAGGGAAAAAGTGTCTCAGTTCCAGCTGTCTGACACCGGACACATGTGGCAGGGATTACGGACTATTACGGACTACAGAGGCAGAGCTACAGTACCACCACGGTGAATGCTGATGCTTTCGCATTAGCCCCCTGGTTAACACAACAGAACCCAGTTCCGCTGCCAGCGGTGAGCACACTGAAACAGGGGAACACCAGGAAAGGAGCAGATCTGGATGGCATCCCCAGACATGTTCTGAAGACCTGTGCTGACCTGCTTACCCCAGTGTTCACCCTCATATTCAACCTCTCCCTGGCACAGGCCTTGGTGCTGATGGTTAATTAAGTAAGCTTAGACTGGACAGCTGGACTGAGGTGACAAAGACAGTGATTAGAAGATCAGTATTTATTAAGTACTGGTCCAAAGTTTTAAGAACATGCACCAGGGGCCTATTCTAGAAGACAGCCCCGATCTCTGGAGCCAGCTGGGTATTTAGTCTCTGTGGTAGCCTTTACCGGCAGATGTCACACAAGGTGCAGTTTCTGTGGATAGTGTTAAAGCTGAACATTGCTTTGTGACACAGGTTTGACATTGAACAAATATCATTATGAAATTCGGGGGAACATCGTTTTCACCTACACGTAAGTACAGAGACTGGCTAAGAGACAAAATAACTAATAATAATATGACCTTATATAGTTACATGGAAAGTACAGAGCAGTGAGAACACAAAAAAGGAAATGGGGGTGAGTGTGACCCATCATTACCAAAAAACTTACATCAGTGCCCAAATAGAAAATTGGTGTTGCATACATTGAAATGCAATCTACATGCATCGAGAATCGTTGGAAGGTGAATCGTAATTGAAGCGTAAGGCCAGTGAAGATTTACACCTCTATTTCTGATGTTATTGGTCCATTCAAAAACCTCAGATTTTTGAGCGATCGACAGACATACCTGGTGCATGGTTGAACTTCAATAAAAAGACATGGTAAATGGTTTCTGTTATTCTGTTGAACAGTAAACCGAATTTCAGATTTATGAAAAAGTTATTTGATTCATGAAAACAGAGAAAAGATGTATTTCACTGTTTTTTTCTACACTAGCCATTTAAGACTAGGCCACTTTAACCTTGGTCTAGATAAAATAGTAGAGCAGTCAAACCTGGACTAGATAATAATAAAAAGCCTGATAGCCTGAACAGCATTTCAAACCCTATGTCATTTTTGTAAAACCGTTGTTGTCTTTGTGAATAAAAGGAAAAAGGTAGATTTCACTATTTTTTCCACACAGACTAGTAACATGCTGCATGTCTACTAACAGAACTAACAGAACAACAAATGTATATACCAGCCTCTTTTCCTAACCTCTGCTCCATTAAACCCCATCTCAGTCAGGTGTAGTGCCTCCTTTCATCATGTATACTCCCTGAATACTGTGATGATAGCTGAGTATCTATATGTCATTCATGGAGGTCAGCAAACCTGTATGTTGGTGAGTCTGCATGGTGATTCAAATTCTGTCTGGTGATTCAAACTTGAACAGATGATTACAATGTGAAAATAACAACGATCCATACCTGTGTCGCTTAGAGGCTTGAAAACAGTTTGGTTGGTGGTAACAAAGCCACGTGACATCCACTGTCATACTGTCGTTCCAATGTTCTTTCCTTCTAATATCTCTTCTTAATGTCATTTCTTTGTTCTCTGCATTGAAATAAGATGGAGCATAATCTGACATGTTTGTTTACCCATTCAAGTAATTGCCAGCGGTGCAACACGTGTTTCTTCACTAAATAAAGCTTTAGTATCCAAACTGGATTTCAATACCCTTCTGACAATGTTAATTGCCGTTGTATGGCACACCGTAATGTAATAAAAAATGACTAATGGTGAAGCCCATTGTCATGGCTTTCTCAAATTTTCTCTCACTTTAGATTGGTTCTGAATGCATTTGATTAGCATTTGATTTGTGGCCAATATACATATATCCAATATTCATGGCTAAATGCAATTGAATGCAAGAAAACACATTTTTAAAACTTGTAATCTTTACTTTCTTGTACCAAGGGTACAGGGGAATAAAGTTACACAAGTTTAAGAGGATTCCAATGGCTCTGCATTATAATCCAAAGTGCCCTGTTTTATTAGGTCTTGCCAGCACATTTTCATCCATGGTTACAGGATGCACATTACTTGTACCTCACTGATTTATGATACCATACTCCTCAGCTACTTCTGAAACTCTGACAATAGCTAAAAGAACAGGGCGGAAACCAACTTTTAGTTGTTAGTTAGAGGCATGTGTGAGAACTTCCAAATTAAATCTTGCTCCCAAAAATCACAACAACTGGTCTTCGGTTTTCATCCTCTCTGGTTGTCACCAGTAACGGGGGAAGCCAGGTCCAGGTTCACTGTTGTTGAAAAAGATACAGCTTCCAGTCAACTCTCCTGAAAAAGGATAGAGATGGAGGTACTTTTGCACACATCTCTGACGTGCATTGATTTACAATAGTCATGAAAAGTTTGAAAACTTTTTAGAGATTCGGCTGTTTATGAGTCACTCTGTAAAACGATTTGTTCAATCTTCGACTCCTCATTTCTTTAATTCAATTGGTGTAACTTTACAAGAGTCTACTCAGGAGTTCAGTTCTCAGTTCAGCCTGTGTGCCTGCCAGCAGTTACCAAGTCCCCGAACAAATTACTATTTTAGCCGGAGTGACTCCCGAGTCATTTTAAAAATTGATTCGCAAAAACGACCCCTTCGTGAGCATCACTAATCTACAGCGCAGATACACTGAAGAACACCTCCACAGATAATCACCTATCTCACTCCCTTCATTTTGTTGCCATTGTCTCAACTGCAACATGCTCAGGAGTCCCTCACCAGCTACTTTATGTACTTTGTCATTGTAAGCAGTGTCTATTCCATTCCTTCGAGGGGTGAACAGAAACCTGACAACCTTCACTTGTCCTTGCAATCATAAGCAGAAGGCACACCAAACACTCATTCTCCCTCTTTCTTGTGTTTTCATATGCAAACACATTTCTGGCTGCCTAAGCTATTATAGCCGTGCAGTGATGGAGAATTGCGGTGTGTGTGTGTGTGTGTGTGTGTGTGTGTGTGTGTGTGTGTGTGTGTGTGTGTGTGTGTGTGTGTGTGTGTGTGTGTGTGTGTGTGTGTGTGTGTGTGTGTGTGTGTGTGTGTGTGTGTGTGTGTCGAGGCTTCGCAAAAAGAGAGAGAGAGATAGAGGAAGGGAGATGATTACTGGAGTTGTGAGTGTTGAAACAGACAAATCAATCCCACCGCGGAAATCAGACAATTAGCTGCCTTATTAGCCTGCTTGTAGACCAGTTAATTTGGAGGAGGGAGTCAAGTACCAACAAATACATTTTCTGGCACAGAGCTGAGCAGAAACGGTAGTGGGGTAAGGGGGAGCAGTGATATGCAGCTTTATTGTGTGTGTGTGTGTGTGTGTGTGTGTGTGTGTGTGTGTGTGTGTGTGTGTGTGTGTGTGTGTGTGTGTGTGTGTGTGTGTGTGTGTGTGTGTGTGTGTGTGTGTGTGTGTGAGAGAGAGAGGTGAAGATTGATTGTGTTGGTTAAAATGGGGAAGTACAGAAGGAATCAGTGCTGTTATCTCATATTGCCTCCATCCATGCAGTGCAACCCTGAATCCTGTATCCGAACATTACCCAGAGAAGCTGATGTGCGAACGCAAATGTCCAAATTGGTTGGACCGGACATTAAACCAATTTGTCCAGCCAGCACCCAAGTACAAAGTCTGTGTAATGTCCAATTGAGCGGTATGTGTGAACAGAGCAGGTAATTGTCCAGAGAATTCATAGCAAGTGTGGGCATGTCGCATGTTGATGACATTTCTATCATGCAACTGCTGCATATCTGGTAGGATCTTCATGCACAGAGCGTACCTGTTTCATACATTCCTTTCTGCTTTCTGTTCATCATCTTGGGTGTGCTGTAAAACTCTCCAGCGTCATGCGTCATGTATCATTGCGTCACGTCCTGCCTCCTGCATGCTCTACCCAGGCTCCACCCCTCACTCAAACAAAACAGAGCATTTCCAGTAGGTGTGAACGGGTCTGACACTAATGACCTTTACCATTACCACCATTCAAATCAATGAAAATTCATTATTAAATTCTTACAAACATTTAAGCTGAAAAAGTGAATAACAAATAAGCTAAGGTTACTACCACCACAGAAAGAAGCAGAGCTGAGCTATCCCAAAAAAATCAAATCAGGATGTGGTGCGGGGGTGGTATGGTTTGAGCAGCCACACTTGTCCTGGGTCTAGGTAATTGGGGCCCAGGATCAGTGTGGCTACATACCTGTTGCTCTTTGCTAGGTCTAACGAGCAACAGGTAAAACCCCCATCCCCACACACACTCAGGAGAGGAGCCCTTGTCATGTGACATGTGCATCTGCTCCGGTGCTTATTCCAACTATCCCACTCTCTACAATAAACTGGTGTGTCTACAACCTCATTGTGTGTCTACAACCTCAACCTCAACCCGGAGGTCTTTGAAAATGCCACTAGGCAAACTGCCACACAGGATTACTGCGATAATAGTTCATATCCCTGCGCACATCGATACTATGTGTGTGCATGGGGATATAGATGGCCATTGATTTCTCCTCCAATCCTGTAGGTTAGGTCAGCTGGGCCAAAGAATGACTGCAGCAGGACAGATGATGATTACCCCCCCCCCCACACACACACACACTCACACACTCACACAACACAAGAATCAATGGAGGAAGAGGGACATCACCCAGAAGACTGATTGTTTCCAGCCGAGATGCAGAGGGAGAGAAAATAGATTTCTCATTGAATTGACACCAACCTGCTGCTCCCTTATCACGCCACACATTTTTCATTTTTTAGGGATTCATTTTGTGCACTATGAGGTGTGCAAATAAGTAAAATTAATTTTCCCAAACAGACAAAATAGACAAAGTTCCTATCAGGCGTCAACATAAACATGAAAAACTAACACGTACCGAATTGAAGAAGTTGAAAAAACAAGAAAAAAAAAGTTTTTGAATTTCTCTTGCCTGAGAAGATCAGAACGTAATTAACAAAAACATTAATGAAACGCATAAGCATGTGAATATTGTCTATAGACACACAATGACAATGGATGGGTCAGTGAAGGATCTTCATGAACAGGTTGGGTGTTAGTATGTAAGTAAGTGAGTGAGTAAGTAAGTGTGAGTAGGTTAGTGAGTAACTAAGTAAGTGAATGAGTAAGTAAGTAAGTTAGTGAGTTAGTAAGTAAATTAGTGAGTAAAGTTTATTTATATAGCACCTTTCACAGACACCAGTCACAAAGTGCTTGACAATCAAATAAAATCAAAGATAAAAACAGATAAAACACATAAGTACATACAATCCAATAAATAAAATCAGGCTAAAAAGAGAGAAAACACAAGGGGAAACAGGCACAAGTTTAAACATTAAAAAAACATTCTACCTAAAAGCCTGTCAGAACAAATGGGTGTGTAGCCCAGTGTAAGGGCGGGGAAACGAGAGATGGGGGCGTGGTGGCAGCGAATGGGAGCCGATCGATCGACGTTGGCGCAGTTCAACGCCTCGGCTCTGTTTACGGAAGTGACGTCACCCGCTGTTACTCGCTGGGATCAGTTTACGGAAGTGACGTCACTCGCGCCCACTCGCTGGGAAGAGAGACATGTGCGGGCGCACGGAGGGGGCGAAGGAACGAGGGAGAGAACGGGAGGGAGACGAGAGGATGGAGAGGTAGCGCGGTGAATGATTGAAGAAACCGGAGAAGGATCAGCATAAGCCCACATACATCTCTGGCTTAATCTCAGTGTATTAAAGTGAATGTGTAGTGCGTGTATCGGCTAAACTAACGTCGGTGAATCGCCAGATCAGACGGACTTGTGAAGGACTTTTTCAAGTGATTCCTAACGAGGATTTCACCTCCGCCACTGTTTTATTTTTTCAGACCACAACCTGTTTTACAGGGTTTACGTTGGACTTGTGAGTTCGACTTGTTTTTTCCCCTCTGTCGACGACTGTTTTTCAGCAGCACCACACCCGAGCAACGCACAGGCCTGCAACGGTATCCATCTACACGTGTGTGCGTGCGTGTGTGCGTGTGTGTGTGTGTGTGTGGGCCCACAGTGTTCGTTAATGTCGTGCTAGGTAATTAAATTGACCTGTTTGATATTGGGGAAATAGGTGTAAAGGAAATGGATTTAAGTTTTGTGTGTATTGTTTGTTTTTTTCTAACTAAAAGCTGTCTGATTTGCATTATTGATGTTTTTGTTTTGTTTTTTCAATTAAAAGGGTAGTTATTATTTGTACATATGAAAAGCAGTCAGTAAACTCTTACCTATTTTCATTCAAAAGAGGGGTCTGGGTCAGTTATTTAAACAAAAGTTAAGCCAAAGTGAATAGAGACTGAAGTTTTGCATTCGCTTTGTTTATTAGTAGGGTATTATAAGTTTCACCAAACATAAGTAAACCTTCGTGGTAGCTACCTTAGAAACCGAACCCAAACATCGTGGGGCGCTACAGGTGTTTAACTGCTTTTTAAAATCCACAGAGTCCAGAGACCTCAGCTCCATTGGGGGACTATTCCAAACCTTGGTTGCTGCCAACTGGAAAGCACAATCTCCCTGAGTCTTGAACGTGTCCGAGGGACACTTGAACTTGTGTCGGAAGACCCTGGTTGAAGGACCTAAGAGATCGTGGTGTGTGGGTGCAGGAGGTCCATGATACGAGTCTGGCCATGTAGGGCTCTATACGTCATCACCAACATTTTAAAATGAATTCTAAAATTAACAGGAAGCCTCTGTTGGATTGTGTTAAAAGCCTAGCAGCAGCATTTTGGACAGTTTGTAAATAGTCCAGGGAAGATTTATTAAGGCAGGTAAAAAGAGAAATACAGTAGTCCAAACGTGATGAGATAGAAGCTTGTATAAGCATCTCCATTTCAGCTCTTGACGCAACAGATCTAAGTTTGATTCACTGAGTGTAGGTTTTTCTGAGAAATTATCAACATCAGTTTTATCTGCATTGAGCATTAAAACAGACTAAATGCATTAAAACAGTTTTCCAATTAAGAAAGTCAATCAAGCTCATCAGGTTTGAAGGAGAAATATAATTGGATGCAACAAGATGTTGGACTGCACACAAATGATAGGGCAGTTGCTGAAACTATTATAATCTGCTAGAGATGTTGCTGAAACTACTATAATTTGTTAATGATAATCTGTGCTAGTGGAAGCACGTATATGGAGAATAAAATAGGCCCCAAGACCGAACCCTGGGGGACGCCACATGACAGAGCAGCAGTGTACAACACAAAATCACCTACAGAGACCGAGTCCTATCTGTGAGCTGGAAGAACAACTCCAATGCAGTCCCAGAAATGCCCACTAGTTGTTTTAGCCAGTCGATAATGTGGTGGTCAACAGTATCGAATGCTGTAATAAAGTCCAATTAAAGCAAAAACACTCTCCAGTATCTGCAAACATTAAGACATTGTTTGAAATCCTTAAGGATAGCCGTTTCAGTGCAGTGTAGTTTATGAAAACCAGATTGAAATTGTCAAACACCCTGTGCAAATCCAGTGTTTCAACAAGTTGCTTTTCAAAAACATTTTCTAAAGTTCTAGAAAAGAAAGGGAGTTTAGAAATAGACCTATAGTTCTCTGGCAGGGAGGGTTTCAGCTTTGGTTTCTTCAACAAAAGTTGAACAATGGCCTGCTTAAAATAGCTGAGGACACCCTGATAAGAGAGCGGCTTAAAATAGTGACATAAATATGATATAATAAAGTGACATACATTTGAAATGATAAACATGGACCGATACATTTATAATAATAATAATAATAATAACAATAATAGCTTTATTTATATAGCACCTTTAAAACAAAGTTTACAAAGTGCTTTGAGAGAAGAGTTAAAAGCAGCAAAACGTTAATAAACAGGAATTCAATTAATTAATAAAATTGAAAAATTGGATGAGGAGACAATAAAAATAAAATGAATTTAAAAAATTGATAGATAGTGTTGGATGTAGTATAGCGCACAAAATGGCGGCTGATAGAAATGACAGGGCATTTTACTTAAAATGGCGCCCAACATATAAAATGTCTCTTTATGACATCTCTCATCCAAATAGCCTTTATGACGACTTGCCAAATAACCTTTATGACGACTGGCCGAGGAGGAACTATATAGGAGCGTGTCGAAAAAGACACTGTTGCTCTCTCTTGCTTGGTCGCTGTTGCTTTGGGCTCGTCTCCTGGTCTTTGTCATTGTGCCAATAAAGGATCCATTATGCATCGCATCCGTCTCCATCTTATTGAAGAACCTCCCGACGTCAACCAACCTGGGAGGGATCGGTTTCCAGATCCCAACAATAGATAGATAGATAATAAATAAATAAAATATAGGGGGCAACATCACATAAAAGCAGATCTATAAAAGTGAGTATTGAGAAGTGATTTAAAATAAGTCACTGATTCTGGCAGCTGTATCTCCTCAGGCAGGTCGGTCCGAGCAGAGGGATCACCTTTGGTTTTTAGTCTAGACTTTGCAACCGCCAGAAGGGCCCCGCCTGAGGATCTAAGGCTGCGCACTGGCGCATATGGGGTCAACATATCTGTTCTGTATCTTGGAGTCAGACCCAGATGTGTTTTAAAAGTGATCAGTAAAATCTTAAAATAGTCTCTGAACCGAAGAGGGAGGCAATGAAGAGAAGCCAGGATTGGGGTGATGGGATGTTGTCTATTGGAACCGGTAATAAGCCTATTTGCTTTGTTCTGAAGTAGTTTGGGGCGAGAGAGTGACTTTTGGTTGATGCCAAAAAGGAGGGAGTTACAGTAGTCTAGTCCTGAGAAGATTAGGGCGTGGATAACTTTCCAGGTCGCTGTGTGATTGTATTGGTTTGATTCTTGAAATGGTTCTCAGCTGAAGTAAGCAAGACTGGACAATTTTTTAAATTTGTGTTTCGACATTTATGTCAGTCAAATAGTACTCCCAAGTTTCTGGCAACGGACTTCACATTTGCTGACAGAGGACCAAGGCCACTCTTAATTTGACTGGTAAAATCTGGGGGAGTGAACAATATTAAGAATCTCTATTCATCACACTGCACATGCATATATATACACACACACAGACACATTTTGATGGCCACAATTCACTGGCCACCACCCATTTCTCATCCTGGCTTGTCCTTCCTCTGGGGGGGGTAGCGTTCATTGACACCCCTGGGGACCTGGTACCAGGTGTCCATTGCTTGCTCTAAACATGTGTGCATGTTTAGAACATGCAAACCCCACACAGAAAGGCTCCTATTTGGGAGACAACCTGCCGGAGCACGGTGCCAACAGTGCCCCAGGTGGGAATTGAACCCAGGAACTTCTTGCTGTGAGGCAGCAGTGCAATGCACCGTGCCACTATCAGATTTTATATTATTGAGCTGAAGAAAATTCTGTGCCATCCAAAAGTTGATATTACTGAAGCAATCTACAACAGCAGCTAGGCTGTTTGGGTCACTAGGTCTCAGAGGAAGGTATATCTGTGTGTTGTCTGCGTAGCAATGAAAAGAGACATTGTGTCTTTGGATTATTTGGCGAAGAGGCAGCACATAAATTGAAAATATAATTGGACATATAATAGAACCTTGCGGTGCACCACAAGGTAATATGAGTTGTAGAGGGTGAGTAGTTACCTAGGGTGACCATGAAGGTTCTTTCTAAAAGGTAAGAATAAAACCAGCAAAGTGCAGTGTCCTTGATGCCAACCTAGGTGTTAAGACAGTCAATTAAAATGGCGTCAAAGGCTGCACTTGGATCTAAAAGAACTAAGATTGCACTTTCCTCCGTCAGCTGCTAAAAGGATATCCTTGGTTACTTTGAGGAGGGCAGTTTCCGTACAATGTAACGCTCTAAAACTAGACTGATATTCTCAAATATGTTATACTGACACATAAAAGCCAAAAGCTGGGTTGATACCACCTTCTCTAAAACCTTTGATAGAAATGGAAGTTTAGAAATGGGCCTAAAATTGTAAAGAACAGAAGAATCAAGGTAAGGTTTCTTTTAAATCGGAGGGACCACAGCATGTTTAAACACAGAACGAAAAATGACTTTCCCCAGTGAGCTATTTATAATTGATAATATACTATAATATAATAGATTGTCAATTATGTCAATCACCTTTTTAAGAAATGTAGTGGGTATAAAGCTATCAAGGCTGCACATGGTTTATTTCATGTGGGATAGAGAAAATTACAGTGACACAGGTTCAAAATAGTTAAAATAACTGTTAATGACCCTACTGGCATGTATAACTTTAGTTTAATTAATTTAGTTTAATTTAAGAGTAATTTGCTGTTTTATATTCTCAACTTCATTCCCGAAAAAGTTTAAAAACTCCTCACACATCGCTGGTAAGGCCTCATTAAGATGACAGGGGGAGGGGATGATGACGGATTACTTTAAATAAAATTCTGGGGTTAGAATGGTTTGCAACAATCAGGTTAGAGAAGAAAGCTGCTCTTGCTTCTTTAACTGCCTTTTGATAATTATGCATAGTGTCTTTCCAGATCTCATAAAATATGTTTAAATCACTCTTCTTCAATTTCTGTTCCTCTCTCCTACAATCTCTCTTTAGTTCCTGGGTTCCTGGGATTCATTTAGCCAAGGCTGAAATGTTTTATCTCTCTTTGTATGGGACAACAGAGTCAGACACGTGTTATTAAAATGGGAGAGGAGCTCCTCTGTGTTAAAATCTGGAAAAAAAAGGCAGCTCAGGGCAAAGCAGCAGCACTGAAAAGCTCAGAAAACTTGTTAGTTGACACTGAGTTAAAAACACGGCGCAGACCGGATGATTGTGATTAATAGTAAATTGGGATAAGATGACACTGAATAAAACCCCTTTATGATCGGACACACAGAAATCCTTTGTCTCAATGTATTCAGGGCTGAGACCACTGTACAGTACTAAGTCAAGGGTGTGGCCTTTAGAATGTGTAGGTTCTTGTAACGCTAGTGTGAGGTTCAAAGAGTCAAGAACCTCCATAAAATCAGTGACAAAAGTAATGTATGTTACTAAATATATGTTATGTTAAAAATGTATGTTAAAATCCTCCACCCAAAATCATAATATTCAATATTGTCATATTTTCACACAAAATGAGAAAACAACTCCGCAAAAACGGTCAAGGCATTATTCGGTCTGTATATTATTCAAATTAAAATAATTTAACATCAAACCAAGATGTTCAAATTATGTAAAACTACCATGTGAAATGGGAGTGCTTTTAAAATCCTTTCTATAGATAACAGCAACCCCCTGCCCAGCACAGGGAAGTTCATGTCGCTTTGCATGCCTACCTGAGAGCCTGGGTTGGTGGAGAAATGTGAAATCAGGGGGGCGTTGCTTCAGTAAGAGGACTGCAGACTCCCTGAGATAACCAAGTGTGTGAGTCTGTGATGATAAAAAAGTACAAATTATTAAAAGAAGGGTTAGGGTTAAATCATGACATAAAATAATTTATCATTTTGATATCTTATGTTTAAAAGACCAAAGTTTACAGGTTTACACCTGGCAGCAGCAGAAGGTTGTTGAGGAACTCAAATTATAATATTATGATTAGTTGTAGGTGGGCATGATAAGGAGCGTGCTGCCATCAGTCTATGACAGGAAGTGATAGTGGTTCTAGTGGAAGCCATACTAGTCCCGTTTAGGAGAGATAAGTGAGATGCAGGAGTAGGGGATGGAGGAGGTGACTATGAATGCATGTGTGGGACTGACTGACCATCAGGCATTGAATGCATTGCAGGAGAGCAGTGTGAGTTCAATGTTTATGGAAAGAAGACTGCATCCTTGGTTTCCATCCTTGGTTGCCTCCATCCAAACCATTCCATGGTTTGGATGGAGGCAACCGTCCTTAAAAAGATCTATTCTATTGTAGAAGGTGAAGTTGTCCACCTAAGCTATGCCTCTGTTGCTGCAGTAGCCCTTCAGCTGGATGTGCAGCTGCCGCAATTGGCTAAACCTGATACAATGCACTGTTTGGTCGTGTTTAAAATACTGTTTATAAGGCCGACAAAGTCAGTTTTTCTGATTGTTGTGTTTTAAGGTCGTTGGTGCCCACATGCACCACAACTGTGGAGACAGACAGGGAATGATGAAGCAGCTGGAGGATTGCGATGTTAATGTCCTCGACGTGTGCACCTGGGTGACATGTCTCCCACATAGAGCTTGCATTGCCGCCCCCGCTCACTGCCAGGGTCCAGGGTTCTGGGTTGTAGCAGGTCCGGGACTTGGGCCATGGCTCCTCTATCACAGCCGGCGGGGCATCAGTTGGACCCAACTCACCCACAGCGAGAATGGCCAAGGGAGAGTGGTGTCAAGGTCCGGTCTGGTCACAGCCAAGGACATGGAGCAGGAGATGTGCTTAGCCTAAGCGCTGGCGATTGAGGTCGGATGCACAAACGGTTCATCCTTTTTCTTCACATCCTTATGCAGGCTGTGGATGTCTTTAAAGACCGACTTTACTCGAGCGAGTCTGTCGACCAGGTGCAAACAGTTCTCAAAGTCTGAGGAGGTAGAGATCGACGCCAGCATAGTAAGCTATATGCTAAGCCACAGGCTAACTAGCGCAAGCCAAGCGCAAGCCAAGCCAAATCCGAGTTCCAAACCCGAAAACAGGTCAGGCGAGGGACAAAGCCAAAAAAGAATAAGGATGTCACAGTGCGAACAATCCGAAATCTGTAATTCAGAATCAGTGAAAGTTATCAGGTAAAGCTATCAGGTGAAGTTAGGAAGCTGTTCGGCGAAGTATCACACAGAAATAACAGCAGGAAGTGACCACACTAAAGATAACCTTTAAGAACAGAGAGGTTGGTAGGACATCTTGTGGGTGGGGGAGAAAAGGGATGAATTTTTCCTAACAAGGCAATATGTAACATTGTCTCAAGAAACAGGACAAAAGCAATCCATTTTTCCATAATGTTTACAACCTCATCTATAAAATATTTAAGAAAGTTATTGCAGTCACTGTAAGAGAGAACTTGAAAATCTAGAGTGCCATGAGAGACAACATGTGACCCCCCCCCCCGCGTACTTTAGGGTTATTTGGTGGCTTTCAAGATTTTTTTTTTTTCCGCATCATTTGAAAGTGGAGAATCAGAGCTTCCAGACAAGGTGTCACTTATGCAAATCAAGCAAATATTTTTAAAGCTATGACTTGTTAATGAGAAGGGTGTGGGAAACCGTGTTTCTGGGATAATCACCTCCAAAGTTTTACCCACACCAGGCTCATTCAGCCAGCTCCCAGAATGCAAATGGGGTTGGCGGACAAACAAAGCCTCATGGCTACTTAACATAATGCTGAATGGGCCAATCATGGACAGCTCAACACAACTAATTTTGTTTTTAAAAATGCTTTTATTTAACAGTAAGAATATACATGTTTTATAAAAGTGTAATTATTTTGGAGTCTATCAATATTATGAGTCTCAGAAAATCTGAAATCTGAAAATCTGTCACCAACCTCAACAGACTTCATCACGTCATCAACTTCTTCCGTTGTAACAACAACGGACATATCGTCGGTCTCCTCCGGTGGTTCTTGAAAATATTCAGTTTCATCATCACATTAAGTTTGAAATCCGCTGTTTGAAATGTTCTCCAAGTCCGGAGTAATAGCCGGAGTAGTGCCGCTATCGTTCTCAGCATAGCTGTCGGAAAACTGACTGTCATCGTGGAAAATGGAGTCCAGTACGCGCTGCTAACACTGACTTGGATCTATCGCAGTGGTTTCCGCCACCCGCTTCTTGTTATCCATAACGATACGTAGGCGAAAGTTTTCACAGACTAGTGAGACCAAAACACCTCCGTGCTGCGCTTTAACTGTCTGTTTACGGAAGTGATGTAGGTGCGTGACGCGAAGGGTTTTTCTTCTTCACAGTTTCACAACAGTGGCTTCGTGTGTGTAAGAGTTGTACATTTTAGAGGTTGAATTCTATCAAAACGGTTTTACATTGTGACTTCACATCACATGGAATATTGATGAATGATCTTCACCTGGATGCTCACTTTAAAGGTAACGATCGATCTGCATTATTCAGTGCTGTTCCGCATCTCGGTAACTGAACAGCGTTTCCCCATAGAATCTAACCGGAATACTTAACTCCACGGTTTAACATTTTTCTACTAATGTCTGAATGTAATCCATTCTACATAATATGTATGTGTTCTTAACAATGTTTTATTGTAATCAAATATTCATTTTATTAATATACAATATATTTTGGCTATTTAATTTAACTGTGATGGCTATTTCCAATAGAAGGCAATTGCGTCATGTATACATATATATATATATATATATATATATATATATATATATATATATATATATATACATACACACACACACACACACACACACTGAGGAAGGAGAGTGACATCACAGAAGAAAAAAAACTGAAAACACCTCAACACTTCGCCAGAGCAGCTTCGGCAGCTGGTTTAAACCGCTTCTCTCATCTCCTAATGGATTAGGACAATGTTGTCACTTAGCATCTGCATTTTTAAGCATGATGAAGATTTTTTTATTTTATATTTCCATTACATGAATTACATTCAGACATTAAAAATATGTGGAGCGGCGGGGTTTTACTTACAAAAAAAAGTACCTGAAATGGCCAAGAATGAGATAGATGTGATAGATGGCTATAAGTGCAAGTGTGTTGTCCTATGAGTGAGTGTCTCCCCCTTTCACCATCAACATTTTTTGTTTTGAAAATCATAAAAAAATAAGATAATAGACGGGACCAACAGACGGATAGGTAGGTGGATGTAATTTGGCTGTTATTTCATAGTTCTTCCTTATTACCCATACCACCAAATTATAAGGGAACAGAAATACACTTGCGTGCACACACACACACACACACACACACACACTCACACTTGAAATCAAAAAAGCAAAATAAATACCTGAAATACCTCCAATGGGCTGTACAGAGATTAAGGGGATTAGAAGTCATGGAGCCCCCGGTGGCAGAAAAGGGAGGAGAGGCAGAAAATACCCATCTAAGGAAAAGTTCCTTCTAGCTCCTTTCCACCTGACAGAGTTAAGCTCCTTCTCTAAATTAGCACCATCAACTCAATATCATTTTTTTTACCTGGGGAAATACAATCCTTTTAGTTATCGCAGCCTCTTTTTATGGTAAAATAACGCCTCAAAAATGATCTGCTGTTACACGCTAATCTGTTTTTATTTTATATTAATAAAAGCAGAAGTTTAATCAATTGTTTGGAGCCTCGTTTTAATAACGAAGCATTGGGATGTGGTATACATTGGCATACAGTCTACGTATCCGTTGGACTACGAGGCTCAGACTGAGGAGTGCGGGGCCTCATTAGTCGACCATCAGAAGCCTCAGCTTGTACAGATCCTAAATCATAGAGGGCCCTTGAGCGGTCGCAGTCCTCCCTGTCTCGACCAATCTCCGGTAAAAGCCCTCTAGTGTCTCTTGATCAGTCCAAATTGCACATATTCTTCTTGTGCCGGCTCATTCCCTCGTTCTCTTGTTTGGCGAAGGAGCCAGTTACATAATGGTAGAAGGACAATGTCGTGTGTGTGTGTGTGTGTGTGTGTGTGTGTGTGTGTGTGTGTGTGTGTGTGTGTGTGTGTCTGTGTGTGTGTGTGTGTGTGTGTGTGTGTGTGTGTGTGTGTGTGTGTGTGTGTGTGTGCGTGTGTGCGTGCGTGTGTGTGTTATGCATGCATGCGTGTGAGGGAGAACAAGCATTTGTCTGCTCTCTACTCAACTCTGCATTATTCATAATACTCCTTGTATACATGCAATACAGTCAGACTAATTGCTGATTAACGAAGAGAGCACTATAGACGCTGTCCCGGCATGCATGCGGAAGGTAGAGTGAAACGGATGGAGCTGAAGAGGCAGCCAGAATATATGTAATATTATGATAGGCCAAACTACTCCATTCCGGTTGTGGGAAAAGGGCTTGTCAATGCAAAGGTCTGTTTGGTGCACATGCTGGAGACACACACATGCACAAAGTCATACTTGGCCACATGATACACATGCATATCGGAATGTGCAAACCTTTGTACCGAAAAAGTATTGTCTGTTAGACTTCTCTGAACTCCTTTACTTATTTTGGCCTGATCGCAGTCTGTCCACACACACACACACACACACACACACACACACACACACACACACACACATACAGGCGTTCCCATCACAAAAGCTCACACTCAATCCTGAGGGAATAATAGGGAAACCACTCTATAGACTCATGTTCACTAGCACTGTGCACAAGTTACTCCGAAGGAGTCATAATACCCCGCAGCAAATGGCAAGTACACACAAAAAAGCCAACAATTTTTTGGATTTTGTTGGGTTTGCCATTCCAATTACTTTTTCAGTGTGTCCAACCCAATCTTGCAGAATAAGAGAGGGAGTAAAGGCTTGTTTATACTCAATACAGACACGGACCGCGGAAGCGCACGCAGTTCTGTACATACTACATTGGTTGTCAGCGGACGTGTTGCAATTTTGTTGTGCTTGGACAATGACCATAAAGTCTTGAATTGGAATTGAATTGTTCCACACATGCACACTAGAAATTTGAATGGGTAAAAAACACTAATTTACCGCAGGCTTCCATGTTTTTCCGAACAGCGGCAATAGAATACATTGAGCTCGACAGTGGGGAATACCTGCTCGGAATGACGGGCTTCAGAGTTCCATGGAATGCAACATTCTATACACCCACCTATAGACGAAAATGTGCAAACAGTCACACAGAATACTTTCATGCCAGCCTGGCAGTGATTGAACTGCATTCTGCCAGCATGGTCAGCCTTGGTGGTTGACATGAAGTGCTGAGTCATGCCCGGGACTTAGAAAATAATATAATATCTCTTTATTGTCATTGTACATGTAGGACACAACAAAATTTGTCCTCTACATCTGACACATCCGATACATAGGAGCAGCGGCAGCGGCAGTGCAGCGCCTGGGGACCAACTCTCGCTCTTTTGCCAGTGCCTTTAATCATCCCAGCCCATCTTTCCATCCCAGCCCATCTTTCCGACTCACTAATCCATTGCTTGTACTGTTTGAAAGGGTGAGTACACATTTTTCCAGTATCTTATGATATGGTAGTTGCATGCTTGGGATGTGGCAACCCAAGCATGCAACCTCAAAGTCTAAAGAAAAAACGAAACCAACACACAAGCACATTGTTTTAGGATCTCATGAATGGATATTTCAGTGGTTGGGCTCAGCACTACATGGTTTTTCTCTCCTCGGGATTCCATTGCAACTGGCTGTTGATATGTGATTTGTTCTATCACCTACACATTCTCTGTTAAACTTGCCTGTAACTTGCTTGTAGGCCCTCCTAAGAATGAAATAAAATAGCTCATGACATTGAGGAGATCCGCATTCTGCCCCCGTTTTGTGGCTACATAGGATCCATCTCATGTTACATCTAGTGGGGGCAGTGGCTCAGGAGGCAGAGCGGATAGCAAACGTTAGTGTCCTTGAGCAAGACACTTAACGCCTGATGGCTGCATCCATCAGTATTTATGAATGTAGCGAACATTCATTCATAAACCCGGATTTTATCACAGAACTGTGAGTTAATCCTCACCTACGGACAGAGAGGAAAAGATTACAGCCTGGACATCTGGATTGGATCTGTATCCCAGCTCAATGGAGCCACTAAGTCTGACCAGCAATTGATGACAAGGTGTTAAACCCCTCGTTGTTCACTAGAAGGGCCCCAACTCCAATCATTGTCCGTTTTTATACAAAAATGGGAGCTGAGTTATGACTTGAATCAATCTGTAACCAAACTATGTTTAAGCTCCAAATGTTTCAATTCAAATGGATTGAAGTCCAGTCCAGTCATGTGTACATGACTTATCTCCATTGGTACTGGTGTAGAAGGTCGGTATTATGTCGCGCCGCCTTCAAGCTCCGGAAAGGGCCCTGAAGCCCCCCGAACTCCGCAGCCCTGTAGACACCCTACGGCTGCAGGAAAGCCCCGAGTACCCTGCCCTGCCACGACAGAAGACCCCCAGGCCCCGAGAGAAGCCAGAGGGCTGTGGATTTGCTCAAAATTAAACCCGACTCTGCATCACAGCGGATTTCTTCCTTTGAAGAGTATCGTTTCGGAATGAAGAACTGGCCACTGCAGGGCTTCCAGCAGCTATACAACAGAGCGTACGCTCCTCTACAAGTTGAACCAACAGAATATTTTTTTGGCCGTGCATGTGATCAGAGTTGGTGTCTAATCGATATTGAACCTTTAGATTAGAACTTTAAATTATATTTAATTGCCAGGTCCCTTTATTATATCCATAATCACACACTCTCTCCATTACTGCCAATCAGCGGTGACTTTTTTATACTACATTTAAGGAATGCATTAATTTTCATTAATGCATTCCTTATCTGTTTTTAGTGATTTTCCATCATTTCATTCTTTATTTTTCATTTTTTTTACATTACATTTTCTTACCTAGTATAATAGATAATAAATAAATCTTCTTTTATTTGTTGTTTTGTGATATTTAGTTCCCGTAAGTACTGCGATAATTGAAAGAGAAATGAACCATACACTTAAGATATGAGATTTACTGATTTACTTTAATTAAACACATTATTTTCCTTTGACTAAGCAAAATTAAGGTCTCCCTTAGGAGACAATAATTAATTATTGATTGTTGATTATTTAAATAATTATCAAATTTTAATTGATTATTAAACATTAAACACCAAATTGTTATGGTATCCCTACATTAAGTTGTATAATAATCGCTTTGGACAAAGGGTCCGGGAAATTAAGTAATGTAATGTCGCACTTCTCTATGTATTAAACTAGATACACACGCACACACACAAATCTTATGGTACATAGACACCATTGACAAACTATGCAATACACAATGCAAAACAACAGATCATATAATACAAAATTCACATGCTCACATGAAAGTCAAATGAAAGCATTTGTGTTATGTCACCTCCACCTCATCTTTTAAAATTCTCAATTTTGAAAGACTACTTTGGACACACAGTATGTCACACAGTATGTAATTTGCTTAACATTCTCATAGAGCTGCTAAAAATAGGAAGCTATATTAAATATGGTGTCAGTAGGACTGAGGTATTTGTGAATCTAAACTATATACAGTGGGGCAAAAAAGTATTTAGTCAGCCACCAATTGTGCAAGTTCTCCCACTTAAAAAGATGAGAGAGGCCTGTAATTTTCATCATAGGTACACTTCGACTATGAGAGACAGAATGGGGGGAAAGAATCCAGGAAATCACATTGTAGGATTTTTAATGAATTAATTGGTAAATTCCTTGGTAAAATAAGTATTTGGTCACCTACAAACAAGCAAGATTTCTGGCTTTCACAGACCTGTAACTTTTTCTTTAAGAGGCTCCTCTGTCCTCCACTCCTTACCTGTATTAATGGCACCTGTTTGAACTCGTTATCAGTATAAAAGACACCTGTCCACAACCTCAAACAGTCACACTCCAAACTCCACTATGGCCAAGACCAAAGAGCTGTCAAAGGACACCAGAAACAAAATTGTAGACATGCACCGGGCTGGGAAGACTGAATCTGCAATAGGTAAGCAGCTTGTTGTGCAGAAATCAACTGTGGGAGCAATTATTAGAAAATGGAAGACATACAAGACCACTGATAATCTCCCTCGATCTGGGGCTCCACGCAAGATCTCACCTCGTGGGGTCAAAATGATCACAAGAACGGTGAGCAAACATCCCAGAACCACACGGGGGGACCTAGTGAAAGACCTGCAGAGAGCTGGGACCAAAGTAACAAAGGCTACCATCAGTAACACACTACGCCGCCAGGGACTCAAATCCTGCAGTGCCAGACGTGTCCCCCTGCTTAAGCCAGTACATGTCCAGGCCCGTCTGAAGTTTGCTAGAGAGCATTTGGATGATCCAGAAGAGGATTGGGAGAATGTCATATGGTCAGATGAAACCAAAATAGAACTTTTTGGTAAAAACTCAACTTGTCGTGTTTGGAGGAGAAAGAAAGCTGAGTTGCATCCAAAGAACACCATACCTACTGTGAAGCATGGGGGTGGAAACATCATGCTTTGGAGCTGTTTTTCTGCAAAGGGACCAGGACGACTGATCCGTGTAAAGGAAAGAATGAATGGGGCCATGTATCGTGAGATTTTGAGTGAAAACCTCCTTCCATCAGCAAGGGCATTGAAGATGAAACATGGCTGGGTCTTTCAGCATGACAATGATCCTAAACACACCGCCCGGGCAACGAAGGAGTGGCTTCGTAAGAAGCATTTCAAGGTCCTGGAGTGGCCTAGCCAGTCTCCAGATCTCAACCCCATAGAAAATCTTTGGAGGGAGTTGAAAGTCCGTGTTGCCCAGCGACAGCCCCAAAACATCACTGCTCCAGAGGAGATCTGCATGGAGGAATGGGCCAAAATACCAGCCACAGTGTGTGAAAATCTTGTGAAGACTTACAGAAAACGTTTGACCTCTGTCATTGCAAACAAAGGGTATATAACAAAGTATTGAGATGAACTTTTGTTATTGACCAAATACTTATTTTCCACCATAATTTGCAAATAAATTCTTTAAAAATCAGACAATGTGATTTTCTGGATTTTTTTTCTCATTTTGTCTCTCATAGTTGAGGTGTACCTATGATGAAAATAACAGGCCTCTCTCATCTTTTTAAGTGGGAGAACTTGCACAATTGGTGGCTGACTAAATACTTTTTTTCCCCACTGTACGTGTAAATATTGTTTCGATATTGTGTTAAAGGAGGTGGCCTACAATCAACACATCACACAAACATTGCATTTTGTTTGAACAGACAAAAAAGACAATATGAACAGAAACACAGTGACAAATAACCCCGGAGATGGAATCACAACCTTTCTTTCCTCTTTCAAGAGTTGGTCAAGAAAACAGATACCACACACACACACACACACACACACACACACACACACACCTACACACATACACATAGCTCGAGGATGTGATGGAAGGACATTTCAGTTGCTGGGTTCAACACTATATTACTTTTCTGTCCCCAGGCCCAATTCCATTGGTACCAGCTGCTAATAAACTGGCTGTGATATATGTAATCCCTCCCCCATCCAAACTACAGACAGCCACAAATACCAACACAACTAGACACAGCCTTGACACATTTTTACACACAACTGCAGTCCGAACCATCCACACTGACGACTAGCCATTTTTTCTGTGTGGTAGGGGGGTGTGGTTTGGTGTCAGCTGCTACTGCTTGGGGAGCAGTGGCTGAACTGGAAGCAAACACAGCTGTGGGTAGTTGAACTAATTGACAAAGGCTTTAAAAACTGCCATGTGTCTCATCTCTGCCTCTTCTCTCCCTCAGTGAGGCAGGGTCCTGACCCCAGCACATTGAATGTAACATGTAATGCCTGTAAGCCTGAAAAGGTGTCTTTTGTGTTTTCCAAGGGCGCAGGCACTCCCGTGTTTTACAGTTTGTTTCAGACTTTTTGTTTGAATTGAAAGGACAATAGAGACTAACTGTACCCGTGCCCTCTTGTCTGTTCCTCCAACCTGGTCCACATAACAGACAGTCTTGTCAAAGTGGCGTAGTCGACAGGATCTCAGACGGAAGGAGAACCACTTGTCCCTTCCCCCCTGGAGTTAGCAGGAGGACAGGAGGAGGCCTCCAAGCACCAACACACCTACCCAAGCTCCTCAGAAAACCTTCCCCACACGCACCCCCAGTCACAGCAACAGAAATACCTCACAACACTGACCAAGCACTAATGCCTTTCTCCCCTCCTTCCCGCAGGGCCCAGCCTCAGTGTTTGCTGTACCGGACCCACAGGGGGCCCATTAGACCATGGGACACGGTTGTTGGCGGTGTGGGGAGCCCGTTAACGGGAGTGTCCGTTAATGGAGGTGGTAAATGCAGGTGGTTCGGGTTGTCAATGACCCAGCTAGTACACACCAGGCTCTGTTTGATTTGGGCTGTACCCTTGACCCTGATGAATAGGCATCGAGGTGGGTGTTCACATGACGCAGCACGTGAGCACCCATGATCTGCCCTCCGCTGTGCCACTCTGCTTCCTTATGGAACGAAACAAAACACTGCGTAATGGTAACACTTCCTCACTCACTCTCTTAGGCATCATCTGGAAAGATGCCTACAACAGATAGAACAGGTACTTGGTCGAAAAACACCAAATTGTCTTATCTTTACACACAGATGAGTAACTACAGAATGTGGTGCTGGCCTTCGCCAGGTTAAAAATAACAGGATCATTTAACTGGTTCGATACGCGATATGAGTAAGATTTGTGGGTTAAAACAAGTTACAAAGGTTATTCGTCTACATAAATAATATGAAACGTCAATCATTGAACAAAGTATTAATCATTTGCATTTTTCTACCACACTCCCCCCTTTTGTTCCTAATGGGAAAAAAATCTTTTTGCCTTACTGCCAATGACGCAGAATCAGGGAATTTGTCTTTAGCCGTATGAGCCATGAAAGAGTTATGTGATGATTTAAAGAAAGGCTCACATAGCCCCTCTTCCGGCCATCCAGGTGCATGAGCGTGGTGTGCAGTACCTGAGAGACCGGGTCATCCACGGGTCTGTTCGGCCGGTATGCTAACTGCAGCGGGTCAATGGTGCAGGGAAGAGAGGCCTCTTGAGGCACTGCATGACCACTGAGGTGAGGGCCACCGGACGATAGTCATTCAAGCAGGCCGGAGAGGCTTTCTTAAGCACAGGAATGATGGTGGACCTGTTAAAGCAGGACGGGACCACCGACTCAGCCAGGGAGGCGTTGAATATTCTAGTGAGCAGAGGGGCTAGCTGGTTACCAGAGGTCTTCGGTACTCCCCCCGATATGCCATCTGGGCCTGCAGCTTTCACACACATCAGTGTTAGGCCCACAGCATCCCAGCGCCACTAGAGGCCGCTCTTGCCCCATCTTCAGCTCCCCCCTTGAGCCAATTACATACACCTGGGATCAATTACCTGCATCACTCCACACAGTATTTAGTCTCCAGCTTCCCAGTCATTCATTGCCAGACCGTCAACTAGCTTACCCGAGTTGTACAGCTACTGGCTCCATTCCTAGTTCCAAGTTCCTAGCTCCTAGTGCTTGTTTAAAGTCCCTAGTTTATGTCTCTTTGTTTCGTCTTCCCCTTACCTGCTTGTCTCCTCTCGTCGACCCAGTCTGTCCGTCCCTCTCCAGCCAGCCCGGTTTACCTGCTTGTCTCCGCTCGTCGACCAAGGCTGTACGTCCCTCTCCATCAAGCCCGGTTCCCCGTCCCTCCACCCGGATCCTGGACCCCTCCTCCCGGTCATCATCATCCCTGCCCAGCCCTGCTCCATCCCTACCTGACGAGATGCAAAAGGACAACGCAGATCTAAAACCCTCCACGAGGCATCTCACAACGGAGGTGGGGGTTCTAAAAAAATAAAATAAAATAATGAAAGAGACTATCCTGGATATACAATCCAGAAGTATGCGGGACAACCTCATCTTTGCTGGGATTCAGGAAACAACACAGAGTTCCCAGAAATCAAGGTGAAAGACGTCCTCCACACCACCCTGAAGCTCCCCATGGACATCGTGAAGCAGATCACCTTCCCTGGGTTCACGGACTGGAACACTGCATGGGAAACCGTCCCTGCTCCATCATTGCAAAGTTTGAACACTTCAAGCACAAGGGGCTGGTAAAAAGCAAAGGATGGGAGCTGAAAGGAACCACGCTGGGTTTGAACGATCATTCCCCCGGGAGATCAACGACCAACGGAAGGTGCTCTACCCCATTCTGAAGGAGAACTGGCAGAAGGGTAAATGCGTGTCGCTGGTTGTATGTAGACTGTCTGTTATTCTGAGACTCCTCCACCACACCCTGGTTATTCTGATAATTTAGTATGTATTTTGGTAATTCTGGTAATTATATACTGCAAGATGTAGAAATAAGCATGCTATCTATGTCAGGATTTAAAATATTGCTCACTCTTATCATCTCACCTTCCTAATCCCCCCTCCCTACTTCTCCCATCACCCTCACTGTATTCTGTCTCTCACTATATGTATGTCTATGCCCGACAATAAATCGCCCGGATCAGATGGCTACCCAGTGGAATTCTATAAACACTTCTGGCCACTTATATCCCCATTTTTCATCAGTGTGGTTCCAGAGATAAGTCAACCTCCACCATGCCTCCGCACATGAATACTGCTCTCATTTCGGTTTTGCTCAAACCCAATAAGAACCCAACCCTCACCTTCAATTATAGACCCTTAAGTCTTATTAATTGCGATCTAAAGATTATTAGTAAAACAATAACCATCAGAATTGAAAACGTAATTCTATTTATAATTCACTCAGACCAAACAGTCCAGCAATATGCGCCGTTTTTTCAGTCTGATCAGCATATCTCAAAGGAACAACTTAAATACAGTTATTTCCTCTACAACTCTGCATCTGCTTCTGTCATCACCACTTACACTTCAAAGTGTTTCACTCTACAACGTGGCACAAGACAAGGATGTCCGCTCTCCCCTTTACTATTCGCCATCTTTGTTGAACCCCTTGCGGTGGCCATCCGTCAAAACAATAATATTATTGGCATACAAACACAAAAGTCTGTTCACAAAATCAGTTCGTATGCAGACAATATCTTGTTGTACGTACAGAACCCAATATCATCTCTACCGGAGGTGATCAATCTTACATCTAAATTCTCGGCTATCTAAGACTTTTCAATAAATTGGACTAAAACCACGGTCTTACCACTCAGTGGGGGGACTGCAATGCTGTAACATCAAGAAAACTTCCCTTAACCATCCGAGCGGGCAATATTAGATACCTTGGTATTTATATTTCCACAAATCTGTCAGATTTGTTTACCCTTGACTTTACTCCATTGCTCAAATCCATTGAAGAAGACCTCATACGATGGAACAACCTACCCATCTCACTAATTGGTAGGATAACAGCAGTGAAAATGCATATACTACCAAAAATAAACAATATATTTTCAATGACCCCAGTGCAGCCAACAGTCCATTGGTTTAATAGTCTAGACTCAATAGTCAATAGGTTTTATTGTAAATACAAGAAACTGAGAATTTAACTAGCAACACTAAAGAAAAACAAAGACTGTGGAGCCTAGCAGCCCCAAACTTCAGATACTACTATCTAGCGAAACCATCTTCAATTTATAATTAAATGGTTACAACCAGTGCAACAATTGGGCCATGGATGGTGAGACAAAAAAACACGCGAAACTCTCCAGAGGTTGACGGCACTCATGTTGATACACACAACTCAAACCAGTCCAGCCGATCACCAATGGAGGGTGTACTCCAATATAATAAAATATATTCAATATATCATAATAACAATAATACTGCTGATTTCTCCTGGGAGGGTCAAATTCTTGAATGGGTGGGCCTGGGTCTTTGTGGACTATTGCAGGGTGAATGATGTGTTAAAGTTTGATGCCTATCTGATGCCCACGGTCAACGAATTCCTGGACCGACTTGGCACTGCCCACTTTTTCACGACACTGGATTTGACCAAGGGCTACTGACAGATTCCATTGTCTCCAGAGTCTAAAGAAAAAATGGCCTCCTCCACTCTGTATTGATTGTACCAGTTTTACACACTTCCATTTGGGTTGTTTGGGGCCCCAGCCCCTTTCCAACACCTCATGCACCGGGTGCTGCGCCCGCTTATCCTGTGGCTTACCTGGACAACATTTATTCTGATACAACCTTAAAAAAATATCTTGGGTCAGATTACGTGTGGTGCAAATAACCTACAGTAGGTAGTGAAGCAGATGCAAGACTACTAAATATAAATCATTACATATATTGCATAATGTGACAATGAGTAAATAACAATGAATTTAAATGTCAGCATAAATAATTAAATGTGGCAGCAAATTATTTATGTATTTTTTATTTAAATCTTTCTTTTTACACAAAAAAATGACATGAAATAAGACAATGTGGTGGATCACCTTGATATGATGTTTACCCTGGAGTAAGTCACACAAATTAGACCTTTTTTCAAAAGTCTGATGGGAGAGAAAATATGTGTAAACGAAGCGGTTCACTTTCTTTTGCTTCCTATATGTTTTGACCAATCATGTTGCTGGGGATGGGGATTTATTATCACGTATTACATGGAATGAGTCCCTACCGGAAACAACCTGACCAGCGAAACCTTCATTGTATTTAATTTGCTTGGCAAGACGGTAAGTCCATCCTCTAGCCATGGTCAGCTGTTTTGAGTTAATGGGACCAGGTTCTCTAATAAAGTGCTTAAAGTCCCTGTAAAGTGAATTCAGTGATTTGTTTCTAAACACATTATAAATGTAATTAGTAGTAAAAGTTATGTTAATAGACTGAATTATGTAGTACTGAATTGTGGAGTTAAACTGTTTCTCACTATTTATGTGGTCCGCTTCCTACTTTTCTGAGCCAACCGCGACACAGAGCTGATAGACAAAACTAAAGGTGGAGGGATCTATTTCTACGTCAGCGATGGCTGGTGGAGTGACATAACAGTGATTTCATGTTCTCCTGGTGTGGAATCCGTCATTATAAACTGTAAAGCCTTTTGTTCACCCCATGAGTTCACGTCCTTCATTCTGGTCTGTGTTTACATTGTACCGCAAGTCAACGTGCTGGCGTACAGTGGCTGCTCACCATTCTACTCGCAGTTCTCAGCCAATGACTCAGTATGGAAGAGCTACAAACTACAACCAACTACAAACCCAAACCTTCCTGGCTTGCAGAAAAGCTGAATTTAAGGCCAGTCTTTGCATTGGCCTCAAAGACCACTGCCCAAGCTAATATGCCCCTCTCCAAAAATGTAACTGCATGTAGGGGACACAGCACTGCAAGTGCTGTGATTGAGATTGTTGCTTTGGGCCCCGCACATATTTCAGCAAGGTATTTCCTCCTACGCATTTCCGCAATTGGGGGAGAGATTGGCAGAGGAGGTCCGCAAATGTACATTTGTACGACACATCAACACCTTTTAGAAAGATTGGGACTGAACTCATGGCAGGAAATAGCGCAGAACATTGGGCTGGACATTACAGAATGTGTGAGCAAATAGAAGAACTTTTGGGACAAGTACGCCCGGAGAAAAAAGATACAGGAGAAAAGAAGAGGATGCAGGAGGGAAAAAGATACCTGCCCTCTGCTATTTTTGCCACCTACTATTCTGGCAGCATACTGCAGTCAGCATGCAGAACTTCTGCAGAACCATGAAAAGCCATCCACTTCAACCTGAGATTTCTAATGGCCCATTTTCCCCAGATGATTTTCCCGTTTTCCCCACTACTAGAGAGAAAAGGAGTTTGAATATAAAGGTCTCAAACTGTGGAAGAATTGTGGGCTAAGGGCCCTGTCGGCCAGGGAGATAACTCCTGTTAAAGTTGTGAAGTGAGCTTGTGATGGGTTGTGGTTATGGGGTACATGCAGACACCCTGGGAAAATGCAGCACACAGAAAAAACATTAAAATGCATTAGGCCATAGCAACATTCAATTCTTACAATTCTGAATTTCTTATTTTACCCATGAGTGAAACTGACATATGTATGATTAGTTCCAATATCTTTGATTTTGTAAAGTAATCAAAGTAAAATTAGTTATTTATATTCTGTGAATTTTTCAATGCACTTGTGGTGTGATTGTGGCACACAGAATCATAATTAACTTTTTTGATAGAATATTGCTTTAATATAACAGTGAGTTGCTATCATTGTTTTGACAGATTATTTAATTACAAGTAAGAGAAGATTGCTTTAAGTGGAATTAATTTAAATGTTAAAGTGTAGATAACCCCGAAAGATAATGCCATCGATCTGGTTGTTCTGGTCTCAACCTGATAAAAAATGAGAGGGCTAAGGTTCAACATCGATGTGACATTTACAACTGTCAAAATGATGAAGAATTATCTCCTTATAGTGGAAGAGGAGAGGAGACAGAAACAATTTTAGCTAATTTAAAAATATCATTTTCGAAAACGGTTGGAAGGGGACTCCTTGAGTTAAATATAAAATATCATCATAAAAAGTTTATTCTATTTTGGTTATCCATCTTGAATTGGCTTCAGAAATGTGAGCAGAAGAATTCTTAATTTTTATATGACGGTAACATAGATTCTGAAGATTTAAGATTTAAGATACCATTTGATTGAATAAGACAAAAGCTTTATTAAGGGGACATTCTGGTCTCAAAGCAGCAACAAAAAAGGTTTACCATCTTAAATTTACCACAAACTAGTTTTAGAAATTGTTGAATCAGAAGATATTTTTGGATAAAAGAAAATACGCTGATTCCTTATCACACGAGTCAACAAAAAAGGATCCATAATGGAAACAAAAGGAATGGAGAATATCTGTTAAATATATTTGGTAGTTAAATTGCCTGTGTTGTTTTTTTCTGCAAATTAAAAGTTGCTTGCTCCAAATATAAACATATAATCACACTGGATAACTGTATTAAACTCGGGAGTGGGTAAATTAAGGACAGTGGTAAAACATTGTTTGAGAAAATAAGAGATTTGGAGGAGCCCACAACAAATGGCTCGCACCACAGTCAATCCACCGCACAAGCTTTACTATAAAGAGAGATATGTCAATCACACACACACACACACACACACACACACACACACACACACACACACACACACACACACACACACACCCAAATTCACATTAAACACTGCATTCCATTGCATTGAAACGGAAACTCACAGCCAAACCCAAGTCTCTGGATTGCTGAATACACCTAAAACAAAATACTAATACTAATAAGTCTGTTTTTTTGGGAGCATAAATAAATAAATACATATTTTTCTTTGTCCTTCATGTGCAGAAAATCCACCGAATCTCTTTGAGTAAAGGTGTATTAGGTTTAAATAAGCAACGCCTACTCCATGTTTTCTGTTTCTTTTAAAATAAATCACTATGGTTTTGCTTGATTGGGCAGCATGACTGCTAACAGCTATTTATCACCCTGCAGCCCAAAAGGAAACGCAGGAAGACTACAGCGCTCCAGTGGTTATCGATGTTGCACTTAAAATGGACGTTGTGATTGGTGCAAGATTCCCAATGCTGAATGAGAGAGAATGTGTCGTAAAATTACAGTTACTTCCAGATTTCGTATAAAATGGACTATGCTATAGTGCATTTTCACTGCTGCCTGTTTGTCTTTTAGGGTCTAAACCTGTCTCCTTCCTTCCAGTTTATCATGACATTGATTCTACTTTAAAAAAAAAAAACTCACTACACTTGAAGAAACAGAATAATCCTCTCTCTGTACCTCTGAAATTCATTTTCAATTCCTGGATTGTCTAATGGCTTTTGGTTATCTTTAATCAAATGTGTGTGTGTTTTCTCTTAGTGTGAGCCTTTTTTTCATAAAGAGTTTGGATCTTCTGAATTGCCAAATCTTCATGTTTGATTCATATTTTTGAGGGACACTTTCATAGCTACGGTTGAGTATGAGTGAGTTGTGTTCCCTTTGTTCAGCTGAATCTAGTTAAAACAGCTGGACCTGGTTGAATCAGCCGGACCCAAATTAAACAGCTGGATCTAGTTTAAATAAGTGGATCGTGTTTAAGCAGCTGAAGGTAGTTTAAAGGTCTGGCTGTAGTTGAAACATCTGCAAGACCAGGGGATGGTCTTGACCCACCGGAAAGTTAAGTGGTCATGTTAAATATGAAAATGTTAAGTGCTGGTGTTTTGTGTTCAGTCCTTTTTTTTTACTGTCCTTGTCCATTTCTGTGGTTAGGTATAGAGTTTTAATACAACAGCCTAACTGTGGGAACAGGGGGAAGCTTGGGGAAAGCTGGCTGATAGGTATGGGGGGATACACACGGCTGACCAGCCTAGTTTCATCAGCACAATCTACCTAGTAGTGTGAGATCAAGTGTGCCTATCCATCTATCCGCATGTTGATTGCCATAGTGTGCTTACCTCCTGTGGCAGTCCCACCTGCCACACGCCACCCAAGTGGCTTTTTCTTGGCCCTCTGGTATAGAAAAACAGGTGATAGTGTTGAAACGTACCAGTGTATTGTAGAGCGCAAATGAGATCCACACACGAGGATGTAGAGGAGCTGCACGTGCAACTCAAACAGCCACATACGCATATTATTTTTGCGAGCGCTTTCGTAGCACTCTCGCACAGAAAATCTCTGCTCGCACAAACAATATTGTAGCAGTGTAAACAATGGTTTGAACAATGGACAGATGAAGAAAGATAAATTTGCCTCGGGGAAGATTCATTTCATTATAATTATTGGTGGGAGACTCACGGATTGCGGTTCAGGGAGGGAGATGGAGACTTTTGGGAAGTGAGGTGCCGACACAGCAGGGTTTTTATTAAAACTCCGGGTCCGTGTGCCTCCAGTCCGCAGGGACACGTCTCCTACACCGATCCCCACTGCAAGACAAAACAGCACATAAGAAATGTGAGGCTGATTTGGCACACCGTGGTGGGAAGAAGCCAGTACCATCACCTGGAGACTGGCTTAACCACGCCCCGTCGTCTGCCACACTATTATTTTCAGCGTTTGTTCAAATTATAGTTAACCTAATTTATTAACTTGTACACATAAGCAGAAGCACAGGGAAAATTATTATGCAGAATGATGTCATTGGATCACCCCCTCACTGTTCGCGAGGTGAACGGGAGATTTTCACACACACGTGACGTGAATGCCGACACGCAACTTTGCTTACCGTATGTGGCATTCCCAAGCAAGTTGGCATGGGAAGCGTTGTAAAGTGGGCTCAGAACCCTATTTTTGGATAATTTTCTACAAACTGCTATTAAAGGAAAGTTTAGGGCACATTGAACAGTGGTTAACTGAGCAGAAAGAGCCGAAAAGGGTGGTGATGGTGGGCGCCAGGGTCGGAGCGAAGTAATCCATCCACTGAGCTACCTCAGATTTTCCTAATGAAGGCAAAAGTGCCATTGCTTTAACAAAAATCTGGCTGTAATTGTCAGCAAGTATAGGAGATCATTTTAAGGTTTCTCATCATACCCTGATAATAGGATAAATGGTCAGGAAAATGGTCAGGGGTCTTGTAAAATGAATTAAAACTGTTTGACACATTAAAACCTGTTACATAATAGACGTTGTCTGTAATTTGATTTCATTTAGTACAGCTTTTATCTAAACTCAATGACCTGACTAGGTAAACATATCTAGTGTTTGGTAGGACTCCTACAGCTTTCCAGAACAGCCAGAGTTCATGTATGTTGCTTTATGAAAAGGCCACAAATCATCGTGCTGGGCGTTCTGCTTAGAAAAAGGAGTGTGGCCATGAAGGGATTCATATTGTCAACAATGAAGTGTGATGTAGCGTTCAAATGGTGTTCAATTGATGTTGTTTTTTTGCGTTCTAATAAAATACCATACCATCTACACCTCTCAGCAGGATTTAAAGACCATCAGAGCAGGCAAGATTTTTTTATAGCTAAATTCTAATTTTAATGATCACAAGCCCAGTGGCTCCCCCAGAGATTTTTCATAGGGGTGGATGGTACCACAGAAAATCTTGGGGTGGCACACCAAAACCTTGTTGGCAGGGGGATGGGCATGATATATCTGGCATGTTACGGCAAAATGGTGCCGCGTGCAGTTAACGGTGAACAAACAACTTTCATATAAACGCGTTTATTTGAACACGTTTATTTCAAAACATATAATGTGGTTTTGAACTACAGAGAACCAGGAAGGGAGTGGGAGCAGAGCCAGAGCGTGTGCATGCAAGATGCACAGGGGTAGGACCGCGTGCACGAAAGTAAAAAATGGCAGGGTTGAATTTTTTCACTTTGTCGTAGAACAAAACCAAACACATTTTTAGAAAGGTCTCATCATAACATATGTAAGTTTGAGAGATTTCAGTGTACCCTAGACTGAGATATTGACCTTTGAACGCTGACCAGAGGTCACCTTTGAAGCCCTATATCTCAGTAATTAAAAGAGCTACCAAAATAAGGTCAACTGTTTTGGACACCTCTGCACATGTACTTTTAGTGGGATGGTAGTGTCAACAGGGGGCAGCATTTAAAATGGTGTAAAATATAATTCAGGTGTTTGCAAATTACATATGTAAATTCTGACATTGCTGGTATATTCCCCGACCAAATTAACCCCTTGTAACATATGCATGTTGTTTATCATCCATAAATTGGTTTCCTTTTTAGGTTTAGAATAATTCAACTACTTTACCCATGAGGCAACTGCATCAAGATGCATAACAAAATGACATGTAATTGTAGTTTTTGTGGTTGGTTAGGGTTTGAAATGTTTATAAATAATTGCGTTTTGCAAATTAAATATGTAAATTCTGACAATGCTGGTATATTCCCTGACCAAATTCACTCCTAGTTACACATGTCGCATGTCATTATCACCCATACCTATGGCCGTTTATAATAATGTAACTACTTTACCCATGAGGAAATTGCATCAAGATGCATAACAAAATGGTGCAGAATTGTAGTTTTTATAGTTTTTAGAGTGAAGGTTTAGTGTTAGGTTTTAAATCTTTAAAAATAACTGCACAATGTATGTAATAATTTATAATAATTCATTTTAGAAGCCAGAAGTCCCATTGACAGCAACCTTTTTTAGAAAAACACGTTTTATTTGTGATGTCATGAAGACTACTTGGCTTTGAGGCGTTACGATATAATACCAACCTTATACACCAGAACCAATTGGGACAAGTCCTGTACACTCACTGGTGGACACTTCACACACACACACACACACACACACACACACACACACACACACACACATAGAGGCGGCCTCATCACAGGCACACACACACCACCAGCACCTGCTTTACCACACCCCAACACACTCCTGGTTCCATCCCTTTCCTTTTCTTCCTCATTTACTGCCATAACTATGACAGGAAGAGGCCATGTGCCCAATTACTGTTCCAGTTTTCCTTAATTAACTCTGTTGTTTCGATACATGTTGTCATCTGATGTTTATGTTTTTCAGTGTACCTGTTGTTTGTTTCTATGTTTATGTTTTTTCCCTGTACATATTGCTGTTTGGTTCTAAAGTTAATTGGCTTACCCGTGGTGATTCTCCCCCTCTTGGAGTAGTGATCGGTTGTTTATAGATCCAAACATGGTAAAATAGTTCTCCAAAGAGTGGGATTGGTGGCGGTTCTGTATAACAAAAAACTGTGCTCTTGTCATCCTAAAGGTCATCCACAAGACAGAGTTATTGCAGCAGTTCTTGACGATTAAAGAATTAATGAAGAGTTGTATTGCAGGTTGAGAACTCCACTTTCAGACTCACTCTGTCCTAAATGCAATGGCATACAAACACTGTGTGTTGTATGCCAAGCATGCTGACAGCACAGGTTAAAAAATAAATAAATAAATAAATAAAGAGATTGTTTTGATTGTAAGGGATTCATTGTTGGATATGCTCTGTAATCAATAAGATGGCATTGTTTTGCACCCAGAAATCCATATTGGCTGTGTAATTGACCTCTTGTCAAATGCGAATGGTGATGTGATTTCTTTTAGATTACTAAAATTTAGATGCCTTTGATTTTCCATCCATTGTGTGGATGGGGCGCCTGAAGCGGAATGGCTAGAACAATGACAATGGAATACCCATGATGGATAATGAATTCAACACTGCAGCCCACTGCGTAAGTAAAACAGGTGTGAGGCGCTATTCACCAAATTTATTACAGATTCACTTGCAATGTATTTTTTTGGTCTTACAGCAGTTGCAACTGAAATAAATCAGTGTCTGATCAGTGCATCTGAAATAAGGGATTGCGAAGTTGCGTGTCTGTCTGCAAGAAGGTCTGTTGTGGAACTGTGAATTATTGAGTAATGAAATGGCTGAGGTTCTTGGAAAGACTGCTCTGGCTAAGTAAAATCTTACAAAGCTTATTGGCTGGCTCATGCAGAGCAAAGCTTGGACTATTGGCAAGGAAATTGAATGAATAATGAAAATATTGTGCAAGGGCATGCTCTTGCTGTGCTTTGTATTTGAAAGCACAGTAAATACATTTGTGGAGCCTCATTGTGTGATGAGGAAAAAGATGATGATGTTGATCGGTTTGACCCAAAAATGACAAGATTCTGGGTGTTTATGAATAATATGAATGAATGGAGAACTCAAGTTAAGGTGTGGTGCTGGTGCTCTGATGGAGGAGGTGCATCCTGAGGACAGTGCATCTAGGGTATCAAGTACAATTTAATCTACTAACTCTAGCAAAATAATTGCTGAAGCTGAGAGAGCAGCTCTATTGAGGGATTTAATGGAAGCTAAACACCAGCGTATAGAGCAGAGGTGTCCAAACTATGGCCGGCGGGCCAACTGCGGCCCGTGGTCCATTTTTAATTGGTCCGCAGCAAATTCTAAAAACATAATGGAATATGGCCCACACATGAAACTTGCGCTTGACTGTATTGTACTTCTTGGTTTTAACACTGAAGGTGAAGCTACTGTCTTGAACAAGGCAGCTTCTCCACAAAACAAGAGCAAACAAAGAACGAGAATTCAACAATGTTAGCTTTTACAGAAACACAGTTGTATGGCAAATCGAAGACTTGTCAGCTAACTTAAAAGATCGAGTGTCAGATAAAGCTTGTGATTTTGATTTTTACTCATTTGCATGTGATGAGAGGACCGATGCCACAGACACCGCAAAGCTGTTCATTTTTTTGCAGGGAGTTGACGATAACGTTTGCATTACGAAGGAGCTGCTTGATCTTTGGAGTCTAAAGGGCACAACAACGGGTAAGGACATTTTTTAAGCTGTGTCTGATGTAATTGACAAGATGGGACTTAAATGGGACAAGCTGTGTGGAGTTACAATGGATGGGCCTCCAGCAATGACAGGCGAGCGCAAGGGAATGGCCTGTTAAAATGCACTGTATCATCCATCAAAACACCCTCTGTGCCAAGACAGTCCAGCTTGGCAATGAGAAGAACACTGTTGTGAAAACTGTCAACATAATGCGGGCACAAGGGCTCTACCACAGGGAATTTCAAGCTTTCCTATCTGATGTCGATGCTGAATACAGGGACTAATTCTACCATTCTGATGTGCGCTGGTGCTGTGCTGCAGCGGTTTCATTCCCTGAGAAAGAGAAGAGCTGACCTCTTCTGTGACTCTCTTCTGTGACGCTCTATGGTTGGCAGACCTGGCTTTTTTCGTTGATCTTATCATCTTAACACACTGAACAAGAGCCTACAAGGCAAAGACCAGCTTGTACCACAACTTTATGTGCACATGAAAGCACTCTGTGTGAAGCTCCGTCTCTTTGAGACACAACTACGCAACTTCAGTGTTGCACACTTCCCCACACTGTCCGAAATCAAATTTGAGTTTCCAATGGCCAAGCTTTCTGCTAAAAAGGGGAAATATGTGTCTGTGATCACATCTCTCATGACAGAATTCAGTCAGCGCTTCAAGATTTTTCTATCATTGAGAAAGAAATCAAGCTGTTCTCGACCCCCTTCCTGATGGATGCAGAAGAAGTGTAAGAGAGTCTGCAATTACAACTTATCGAAATGCAGTGTGAAAATTCTCTGAAGAATCAATATCAGCTTCGACTTCTACCCGAGCTTGGAAAAGGCCAGGTTTCCTCTGATGAGACGCCACTCAAAAAGAATGAAGAGTCTATTCGGCTCAACATACATATGTGAGCAAGCATTTTCTCTGTTACCTCTGAACAAAAGCAGATTGAGAACCAAAATGACCGACAACCATCTCTGTGATGTCCTTTGCACCTCAACTACCAAACTTACTCCTGACCTGCCAGCCATCCTTCAGTCCAAAGCGCAGCATCACTGCTCCCACTGAGTGCAAAACTGTTCCCATTATAGGTGATAACAAGCTTGAAATTTTCCCATCTCCTTTTCCCCTTATTTTCCTGCCTTTATACAGGGCTGTGAAGGAGTATCGCCATCCTCACTAAGGAGCAATCTGAGGCTGCTGTTTTGAGAATGGACTCATTTTTGTAACAAAATAAATGAAAACTCATTAATGGAAAGCTGTGATGTAGGCTGTTTTTTTCCTTTCAACATATTCAATTATCAAGCATAATTTACCTACATTTGATTGATTTGGCTAACTTAAATACACTAGAGGGGGGCGATATACCTCACCTCTAGTGAGTGGCCCAGCCCTTCGCATATTTTTCTGTATGTGCCCCTCAGTGAAAAAAGTTTGGACACCACTGATATAGAGGAAGTAGGGTTGATGGCAAAGATAAAAGCCAAAAAAGAAAAGTTGTACTTTGGTTGACTCCTCACTCAGAATGATGTATGCAAATGGAGAACCCTCTTCCGCTTTGATTGATTAATTAAAAGTGCATAAAAGGCATAGCCATATGAAGTTATGTCTTTGTAGGAGAAATCCATGAAAACTATGGGATGGGGGGGTTCTCTTTCAGGGGATTATTTTGTAATGGTGTCTGTACAAGTAAGATAAAAAATAAATGTTCTCCTTTAGCTCTGGAGTGACCAAACACTGTCATAATCTTTAAGATAAGGGAAGGTGAGGGCATGGAGACTGCATTTGATTAATCTTACATCTCTGGCCATTAGATAGAATCTTCGATTCTGTTTGTCTTCATGTCTTCAGCTCTTCGATAAAGTCGTTGATATTGAGCAGCATTGTGTGAGCCACATCTCCACAAATCATTCTAGCAGTTCAAGGATCAAATTAGAAACACCATGTCCAGTATGTTGTAGCGTTTGATGAATCACTGCGCCTTTAAAACCAGCATAATTTATCAATTTGAAGGCAATGTCTGCCACACAAGAATCGGCCCTGCTCTTTGCTGACTCGCCTTTGCTCCTTCTTCTTGCTTTATTGGCCCAAGCATAAAAGCAGTGGTTCTTGCTGGTGGACACTGGAGCTTTTCAAACCCAAATAACAGCAAATAACAGGATTGCATTGATTAATTTTTCTCCCCAGTTACAAGCACCACTTCCCGATGGATCCTGATGTCTATTATTTTCCAGAGTCGTCTCTTTACTCCCTGGAGCCAGTAATTCTCCCTTTTCTGAATTCAAAAGAGGAAATTAAGCTGACAGCAATGTAATACTCCAATGGCGAAGCAGACAGAGAGAAATGGTTGAATTTAACATACTTGTTAAGATCAATTGGCCTAAAACAAGTAGGAATGGTCGATTTTTATTTGTATATTGCTGCTCTTAGAACAGTTTGTGTTGATGCACTGAGAACAGCATATTGTACAGTTTTCACAAAAAATTTGGCAGGTTTACCCAGGTTTTTCTAAAACCTGCTAAAGAAAGGCAATTGACACCTTTCCCGTTGCCAAGCGAAATGCCGTTTTTTTCTGGTGTGTCACGTTCGACGTCACAAATATGTCGGAAAAGGGCCGTGTCAGGGTTAGGGTGTGATTGGGAACAAAACCGTAGAGGAGACAGCAACTGAAACATACAACAACATAAAACTGTAAAACAAAAAACTAGAAAAAATGTTTTTGAGTCATGCAAAAGAATTAAATCCTTCATGAACAGCCCAACACTACAGTAGAAGCCGGTGCAGGCACTAGTCCTTCAGCGGCGGGGAGTGGGGACAGGCTTGGGGCGGTGCTGGAGTGACTCAGAGTCCGGCGTGGAGCGTGGGGGTTCTTCACTATGCTCCCCATGGTGCGATACCCACACTCAAAACATTTCATGGTCCCCTATGCAGAAAAAAGTCAATAACTTTTTCCACAGCTAAGTTATTGACATTGGTCCTTGGGGGGGAAGACCAACTCCATATTAATGCCCATGGTTTTGAAATGAAATGCTCAACAGGCTCATATGGGTGTGATATTTGGGTGTCCACATACTTTTGGTCATGTAGTGTATCTGAACCTTTCCGAATATATTTAAGAGTCAACACCAGTTGATTTAAAATATGATTAGTTCTGACCACACTTTCAAAATTTTTAATTAGAAATATTGGAGCGATGAGCTCGAAACACCCGACTGGATAGTGGGGTAGAGCCTAACTGGTGGATGCAGAGGAGGTGGAGGGAGCGCAGCAAAACAGCAGGCATAGCAAGCATAGCAAGCATAGCAGGCAGGAAGCAAGGCAGGGAGGGGGAGTGAGGAGAGTGCTGGGTGCGAGTGGAAGCAGAGAAGGAGTGACCATATTGATTGGTTTCTTTCAATGCGATCACACCCACACGAATCTCCTTGTTTATAGGAAATTGTTGAATAAATACAATTAATAATTGTTAATAATAACAATTCAACTATTAAATTAATTTCATTTAATGAAAAACAATTTGTGCCACTTGGGTAATTACAGCCATTTTTTTGTAGGTTTAAGTTGCTGAAGTCAATTTGACCCCAAACATAAAAGACGTCTGTTTATTTAACATAATGTCTGGGTTCATTCTGATTTTGCACAGAGGATGCAATAAAAGTGCTAAAGGTCACTGTGTTTCATCAGTTGCTCACAGGGTCTTCCAGCGCCTATTCATATTGTTTAATAAATTGTTTACAAGACATTGTTTAATAAATAAATCAAATTAATTAACTATAAATTGGCCCCATTTGACTTTGACTTCTACAATTTGTTACAATGAATTAAATTTGTATGTATATTAAGAAGACCAACTCACGCTGCTCAGGTCACCTGGCCGAGCTGTTATCAAGGTACAAGGAGGTCCATGCGGGTGTGATCGTGTTGAATGACCAATCATAACAGGGCAAGTGCCTCCCTTGGTTTCCGCTCCCAATTTGTCAAAATTCTTGCGCGAGCAGAACTCAACTGCGAGAGCAGAGTGACCTGTTAGAGCGAGTATGCCTGGTACAAGTGCTCACCAAGCAGAAACTTTCGCTGTTGGTGGCTGACTTGTGCGCTTGCTGCTTAGTTCAAAGAACGCATGTACCATTCTTTGCCTCTCCCTGTGTTTTGTTTATCGCTCGCAGCTGCTTGTACAACTCTATATTGTTGAATCTGTGTGAGAAGACTTAAATTGTGTGGGTGGCAGTTAATATCTGCGCGAGTGAAATTATATAATTTGCTCGTGAGCATGTTTTATCGCGCTCACGACATATGACATAAATGCCATACAAGGCCCCTTTCCTAGTCTCCCCACAGGTGATTTAGGTCAAAGCCATTGCTGTATTCCAGAAACAGGATCCCTGATCTTCACCATAGAGAAGGTACCAATGCGGCGCTCTACCATCTATCAGAAATGCGCGTCCAACTTATTTACACGTGTCCATCATAAGCTGCTTTCACAGATGCACTGCAACCCTGAAACTATCCGCACATTACCCAGGGGAGCTGTATGTGTGAACTCAAATGTCCAAATAATTTGACCCGGACTTTACAGTACAAAGTCTGCGTAATGTCCAATTGAACGGTATGTGTGAACAGAGCAGGTGATTGGCCAGAGAATTTACAGTGAGCGAGTGGTCGTGTTGCGTGTCGATGACGTCTCTATGTGACCTCATTAACGCGCCCCCATGCCGAGGGTGAAGAAGCTGTCATTTACTGCCATAACATACGAGGACAAAGCAGAAAAAGAAGATAATATACGTTTGTATTGGGGATACGTCCAATTATAGATGATGATATGATTATAGGGACGACTTATTCAATCCCATCGATTTAACTCCTGCCTCAGAGAAGAACATCACGTTTCTAACACACACACACACACACGCACACACACACACACACACACATACATGCACACACACGCACACACGCACGCGCACACACACACACACATTCACATTTATTTTGTAGTCATCCTTTTAGCTCCATTATCTTCTCCCCTTCCTCATACTCATCACATAATTTCCACCCTATCGTGAACTCGGCAAAATAAACAAGTACAGGATGAAAAACAGACAAAGAAACGTCTCAAGTCAACAGACATAAAATATATAAAAATACCAGAAGGGTAATGTTTGTCCTCATCAATGTGGGATTCTTGAATAAATTTCCATTGTTTATGTTACATGTTAAAATAAATACATAATTAATAATGACGATGACAAGTGTCTCTGTCAGACAGCAAGCAGAGTCTAATCCTGTACTGCCTCCTTGTGGGGGATAGCAGTATAAACTATAAAGTACGCTCCTATTGCCAGTGCGTTATCATTGCCTGGGGTTGTTTACAGGAACATTTTGGGACTACTTTGTACATCTAAGTGCACTATGAATATCCACGTTTATAAACCTGGGGATGTGATAGACTTATTTGAACCCACCATATAAATGGTCATTGCACAAATCTTGGTCTGCCCGAAAATTATCTTTACAATTTCAACAATAAATAACAAATTTAAAAGAAATAAAAGTTTATGTATATAATACTAGATCTATATTAATAAAAATGAAGGACAGTAATTTGAAAGAATTTTAATTTAAAAGGTTGGCATGAAAAAAAATAAAAAATGCCACAAGGTTAGCTGACTATGAAGCAGCTGTATTCTTTTTTTAGTTTTAGTTTGTTAAATTATTATTTTTAGAATACATTTTACCTGTGCTGTCAGCATGCTGGGCATACATTTAATGCATTCCACTGCATCGAGGACAACGTTAGTCTGCAAGTGGAGTTCAACTTCTCAACCTGCGATCCAACTCTTTATTCATTCTTTAATCATCAAGCGCTGCTGCAACAACTTTGTCCTGTGGACGACCTGTGGGATGACGAGAGCACAGCATTTCGTTACACAGAACCACCACCAGTCCCCCTCTTTGGAGAACCATGTTTTGGTCTATAAACAACTAATCACTACTCCAAGAGGGAGAGAAATACATAAAATGAAATGAAACAAATAAACATAGAACCAATTAACATGTACATGGAAAAACATAAACATGGAAACGTCAGATGACAACACGTATCGACAAAACAGAGTTAATTAGGTCCAGGAAAATTGGAGCCGCAATTCATCACGTGGCCTCTTCCTGTCATAGCTATGGCAGTAAATGAGGGAGGAATGGAGAAGGGTGTAATCAGAAGGATGTTGGGGGTTGTGTTCAAAGCAGGTGCTGCTGGTGTGTGTGTGCCTGTGATGAGTCCTGTGTGTGTGTGTGTGCGTGTGTGTGTGTGTGTGTGAAGCATCCACCAGTGAGTGTATAAGACTTGTCCCAATTGGTTCTGGTGTATGAGGTCAGTATTATATCGTAGGGCCTCCAAGCAGCAAAAAAAGCCCTGCAGCCACCTTTGGGTACCACAGCCCACGCTGCAGGAAAGCGCCGAGCACCCCCGCCATGCAGCCACAGAAGAATCCAGCCCCCAGAGAAGCCGGAAGCCCCACGCCGGGCGCCGAGGGAGCATAAACTAGTCCCAGATAGGCTGAGGAGTCCCTGCACCCCTGAAGCGCACACACACAACCCAACCCCACGTGCAGACCCAAGCCGCAGGCTCAGAATCCGGGGCCAGATTTTGTGCCTACATACAGACACCCTACCCAAACCGCCCACCCTGCAGGTGGGCAGGCGGTGCCCCTATGCCCACCATACGCCCCATCCTGCCGCATGCCCCAAGCGCGTAGCCAAGTGAGCTCAGCACGGGACACCTGGAAGTCATCCCCCCCAGGCCACCAGATATGTGGGCCCTCCACCTCCTGCACCCCAACCCACATCCATGACAGTCAGCAACCTCCAAGGGGCCCTGGAAGGCACGCCGCGGCGCTTTCCGCAACCCATCATTCCAAAAACCACCGCCGCCACGACCCAAACCCAGCCGACAGGGGATTTAAGTGCGAGCGCGTGTTCTAAGCTGATATGAGTGATATTAAAATTGCAGGACGGACAAGAAGCACGTCACGGCAGGTGCGTGACGGGCAAGATCGCAGCTGCCCGCCGCACCCTTTCCCACATCGCGTTCGTATTCAACCGGGGATCCATGACCCCTGGGGCTCGGCGGAGGTGCTGCAGGGGTCCGCCAATTTTTTTTCATTTTATGTCAAGTATATTTTTGTGAAAATTAAAAATATATATATTTTAGACGAAATAATGTTTCTATATATATACATATATATATATACAGCAGCGGTTTTTATTTCAGTAATCAGCTGAAAGCGAGCCGATTCGCGGACATTATGGTGCATTCAAGAACCTCGGATTTTTGAATAACGTTCAAAAACCTCGGAATTTTCAGTAATGTACTGATAGACACAACTGCTGCATTGGCTGAACTTGAAAAAAAAAAAAAAGGTAAATGGTTCGTATTATTGTTTTGATTTTAAACAACAACAACTTGTCGAACCGTATTTCAGATTCGTGAAATGTATTTGTATTTGTGAAAAACGGAGAAAGGGTCAATTTCACTGTTTTTCTACACACACGCCATTTAAGACCGGGTCTAGGTGAAAAAATAATGACACTGTACTTGTTGTATTCAAACCTGGACCCGGTTATAACCAGAGGCCTAAACAGCATTTCAAACGTTTTTTCTCAGAAACCTTTGTCCTACTCGTGAAAACAAAAAACAACGACAAAAAAAACCACAAAGAGTTCCGTTCGCAGCGCGATCGGTCCACTGACAGAACAAAACGAATGGGGAAAGATCGACATCTTAAAATGAGGGATCCTTGAGAGGAAGACCTCTGCTGTAAAGGATAAATATATGGGTATATGTTGCGGCTGCCATCCGAAGGACCAGCTCACGTTCGTCGTCCGCCGCCGCCCGGTGGACCCCGGCGTGACTACCTCCGCGGGAACGTGGGAGCGCACGGTGGCGACTGGACGCGCCCGCAGGGTGGCAGCCAAACAGGATGCAAGCCGTCATGGAAACGAAAGGAAGAATAACAAACGTTGTACGTGACGAACAAAACAAAACAAAAACACGTGAATTTATATTTAGCTCACACATCCCAAGCAATACAGTGGAGGAGGAGCTATATTGATCTTTTTTTTTTTGTTGTTGTTGTTGTTTTGTTGCATTAAAAATATCTGGGTTGTGGTATTTATTCATCTTATTTTCATTTGTATTCATTTTATTATACATATTTAGAAATATTAGAATTGAGGAAAAAAAATATTATTTTTAAGAGGTGTGTCTGGTGATAAGATTAGATGGCACTTTATTGGCGGGGGTCCATGTTGAAGCGGCATTTTATACTAGTTATACTAGTTATATATTCGTTTTTAAAAAAAGTTGCGGAAAAATTACAAAAGGTGTGTTTCGACCTTTGCGGCATGGGGTTCTTCCAACTTCATCATGAAGGCCACACAAATATATATGATGACATATCTGTATGAAGATGGTTGGCCGGCTGTTTGTATTTTATTTTTGGCAATCTCAATCGCTGTCACTTCAGCTGTTACGTTAAAACGTCGATTTCTCAAATAACGATGGTTCTTCCCCCTGACGCTCCCCAAGCGCAGCCATTGCGTTGCGGTTACCATGGCTACCATGGTTGCCTTGTCGAGTCCAAACAGAAGTGGGTAGTTGGACAGGATGCGCATTATAAGCACAAGGGGCTTTGGGAAAGCGGAATTTCACTTTTCGGGAAAAAAAATAAATAAATAATCGACTTATTAAAAATGTATTTAAACATTTTCATCAGTTATGCACGCTACACGTGTAAAACTCCAGCCATACGTACGTGTAGTTTTACAGCTGTTTGTAAAGTAGCCCCTTATTCTAGGAGAGGGAATTAGGGACTGTGCATTAAGTCTGTTTTGTTGCTGTTGTTGTTGTTGTTGTTGTTGTTGTTTTAAATGAAGGAGGACCACTACACATGTTACACACTCGGGTTAGGGCGCTACATATGTTGGTAAACGTCTGCGTGTTGCAGCATCAGCGGCCGAATGTGGGACATCGAGGTAACGCACGCGTGGGAGCGGAAAAGACGAACGGAGCAGTGCTCGTCCGGGGGCAGATCAGCGGCCGCACGGCGCGTTTCGCCGGAGCTGCTCCTTTTTGTCTCCCGCACAGCTCCTGGTCGCAGAGAGCCCACGTGACCCGCTGGCGCCGCGTGAGCGATGACGTCGCCCCCTGGTGGTCGCTCTACGCGCTCCGCCAACGAGCCTGCTCCGCAGCAGGGACACGGCCGCATAAGCGCCGGTTGCACATCACCTTTGACATTCTTCCATATAAATACATGTTTATTTATTTTTCCATCTCGGAGGTTCGGTTGCAGTTAATGATCGGCTACTTTCGCTCCACTTGTATTTCACAGGCGCTGTGTTGTCCTATAGTGTCGATGTGCTTGGCATTTATTTTGAATCCATCTGATTAAACTAAACCCTTTCTGTCAAATGGCAGCAAGTGAGTCGCCCGTGCGAGACAGGACAGTCGCGTATACATAAGATTGTCTTTATTCCATGTCGGCGCGGCGAACGGGGAAGCGCCTCGGAAATGGACGCCTCCACCAGAGGCGCTGTTATCGCTCTTCCTTCCCCATAAGCGGGGGAGTGTGAGGTGCATGAAATGGAGAAAAATGGCGGATCATGTGCAGGTGAGCGGAGCCCAATGTGTTTGCAATCAACGCGCCGCTGCCGAACGTGCGTGGAAACGGACGCGTGGACGCCGGAGCCGCCTTCCCCCCCGCGAGCGGCGTCCCTGCCCGGCGCGCGCCGGGCGCCGTTCGGCCGCGGCTGTCGGCGGTTATTACGGGACGTGTGCGCTTGTGTTGACTTGTGGCCTGTCATCGTGCGGGCGGCTTCCGCGGCTTCTGTGCGCCGTGGTTCGGCGTTGGCGCCGCCGCGTGAGGGAAACGCGACAAAACGTCGGCGGCGGCACGGTGCGCCGCCGCCGACGGACCCCCGGTCGCCGTCGGGAGCCCGGAGCCGCGTCCCCGCGGGTTATGACGGCACGTTCTCCCGGACACCCCCGGTGAAGTAAACAATGAAGGCACGGCGCACTGGCGGGGCTGTGGACGTCCTTCGGCCGGGGTGGCGGTTCGAGGCGCCCGTGGTGTAACGTTTCGCGCTCCGTGCGTTCTATCGGGGGCCAGTTGGGTTTCAGACGCGCGTTGAGAGATGTTTTGAAGTTTGTTCCGACCAGTTGCGTTAGCCGACATGACAGCAGCAGCAGCAGCAGCAGCAGCAGGCTAGTGCATTAGCATCAGCATCAACTTCTCCCGCGCTGTCCCATTCAAAACATGTGGTGAGCTACACGGCTAACCGTGTACGCTGCCCGGCCCCTGTCCCTCTCCCTTTCTGTTGTGGTAACGTCGGCTGTTCTAGCGCGTATCCGTATGATATTTGTAAGTACTGACAGTAATGAGTGCCTTTTCTGCCTGGTAGCAGCAGCGTGTTAGCTAGCTAGCCCGCCTAGCATTAGCTCCACGGGCTTGGAGCTGGACACATGTTCTGCTGAATAGATGTTAGTGAGCCGCATCCAGTCCTTTCGATATTTTCCCACATTTCCGTTTTCGCCCCGAAAGACACGCGTTAGAAGTGGCACAGTTTGTGGTGTTGTTTTTGAAACGTCCCCGTCCCCCCCCACCCCCCACCCCCCAGCCAGCTATTGTTGCTGTCGCACGGGCGACGCATTGACATATCCATGGTGTTTTAATGCGTTACATAACGGCCAATGGGCTGGAGGGTGAGAAGATCATCCACAAAATGACTCGTTTTCAGGCGTTGATCACATTGTCCCGAGGTGTCAAACGAGGACCGCGTCGTTGATCCTCGATGGTAGCGGCACAGTATTCTGTCCATCAATATGCTCGATACATAATCATCACAATGGCAAGTTTTTTTTTATTTTATATATATATATATCTCTTTTGAATCGAATGTAGAATGGTGGATAATACACAAATGTGGGCTGCATTTTGCATGCTGGAGACGCATAAGTTCAAGTATCGATGGATTGGACGTTGACTTACCATTCATTTTGGGAATTTCTAAAGCGTTTCCTTCCCCATCGACTGGGTTCGATCACTACAGCGCTTTTAATGTCTCAGACAACAGGTCCTACAGAGAGGCTCGTGATGTGTACGATCGGGGATCGGTTTGTCCGTGTGTTGACTAATCTTACATATAAACTCTGTAAAAAGCCGACTGTAACTGGGAAGTAATCTGACGTATGCAAATGGTCGTTTTCATACTAGTTTTACGTTCTCATTATTCACAATGTTGACTCCCTCAACAATGAGATTCGCAGAATTCGCACCTTGGGTTTTTTTTTTTGTATTTGGGAGGTATAGGACAACTGAAGATTGCATAGATTAATTATCAAGTATGTTGAAATGTGGAATATCATTTTAGTGTATTCGGATGAGAATTTTGGCACATGGCCCATAATCTGCTAGCTTTTTCCATTGAAGTTATGGTTTGAATATATCAACGTCGTGTATCGTATATGTATACGCATATATTGTATTGTTGCGATGGGGAAAAAAGTGTTTTCCATACTTTGTCAAATGAAACACCCCATTCTCTATATGCATATAAAAATCTCAAATGTCCTTGTTTTTTTTAGTTGTTTTTTTTATTGGTAGTGTGTCCTGGATTGTCACACGCTTAAATCCAAATGATTGGTGGAGCGCTCTGTAGATGCATGTTTGTGTATGTTTCATTTGGCGGCGCGCTCTGTAGATGCATGTTTAGAGGGGGCTGGTGCCCACGTTTTTATCTTTGCGCAGCAGAGATGTGCTATCGGCAAACTGGCGCTATCTGCTATCTATGTAGCGCGTTCCACACCTACTCCACAATCCTGGGACACCGTGGCCTCCCTGGGATGGCCCTCTATTTCTGTCACATCAAATGGTAACGCCCCAGTCGATACAAGAGATAAGCGTGAATGTCATAGAAAGAAACGCGCCTTTACGCTGGCACACATATAGGCATTTCTAATCCCATTTCCGAATTTGACGGCGGGGTCATCCATTAGAGAAGCGGCTGGCGTCCCGTTGTGACTCTACATGATTCGGCACTTTTACCTCTGTATCATTGGTATTAGGAAAAATGTAAATATTGAAGGAATATATATATATATATATATATATATATATATATACATACACACATTTTTTTAATGCAGACGAGAGAAGCATAATTGGCCTTTGGGTCTTTCCTGGCTCCACCCAAAATATTTGACCTTCCCTTTTTGGGCTGGAGAAGGCAAAAGACTATGTTCAACGTATATGCACTATGAATAATTCAAAGTGCAGTCACTATTATTTACATTAATAATCAAATAAAAAGTTGCATGTAGTGAATAAATGATAATATTAAAATGATTGCATTCAGAACAAACACAATCCTAAAATAAATGAGAAGGATACTGGGCCATGAACAGACTTAACAGCAGTGGAACACACACCCTTACCAATGCGACGAGTCCGAATTAACACCGCATTTAATATAACGGTGACCTGGAAATATTCACTGTCCTTGCTCAAAGCCTGGATTCTGTCTAAGTGAATATTTAACTGCAGGAGTCATTTGACAATCACCTGACGCAAACCGAAATAAGACGCCATAAAACAAATCAAGTATTCTGTGCTGTTTTGCTGCTACTTCTGTTTTCCAAAGGTGACAGATGAGCCTTTCTTGTTCCCTTATTATCGGGGAATGCATTGAAATGTTTTTGTTTTTACCGAAGTGAGAATTAAAAATTTGATTGAACGACTCGCCTACCTACACGCCTTGTAAATGACAAGGTTTTTAAAGGGGAGTAAAAAGAAAACGTTGAGATGTATTTATATTTTTTAAACTTTTGTAAAAAAAATCTTGTTTTTTCAGGTATGTCTATTAAGCTGAAAGACTTAGGACTGAGGCCTACTTTATGGGGATTATTTTACCTATTTCAAACGTGTCTTCATATCTAGTTTATTTCATTGATGGATACAAAACATGCCATTGACCCAAACACACCCTGTGTGTCCGGCTTAATTTCTGTGTGATGGGGTCCTTCTATCTGTCCTGTTGTCACAGGATTCTTTCTTATTTAATTTTAATTTTTTCATTTTGATTAGACACTGTTGCGTGGTTCCATGGAATCCCTTCATTCTTATCCTGGCACTATCTGAAAGTGTGAACGTGTCAGAGGGAGTTGGTATTAATGGTATTGATCTTACCTCTTCCAAGCAAGCCAGAATACAGTGGAAAGCACTGGAATTTGAATTAAATTAACTAAGTGTAGGGTTTGGAGTCGATTGATGACCACAATGACACCTAAATTACACAATGAATATTCTCTCTTCTGCCAAAACCGTCTTGAAATGATCTACCATTAGCATCACCTTTCCCCTTTCGGCCATTTTGTAATGAACTGGCTTGCAGGGGTGAATTTGGGCGCTCTACTTGCACACTAACCCCGGTCAATCCCTCTACTTATTAGTGAGAGTGACACCGACAGATTATATGGCTGTGGCTTGGTGGGCCAGAATTAACCAAAGAATGTAAATGGTTCTGCTCTCTGATATGGTGCATGTGATAAAGTTGCTATTACCCCTTTTAGCTTTATTTGAGATAATTTTGTGCAGGCAAGGGGCGCTATGTTCAAACCAACGTAAATTCAATGAATGAAATGTTTTGGGCTTGTGTGTATTATTTAACATTTGCTGTATTTAGAGATTGAAATTATGTTTTCATTGCAAAACTTATTTTTTTAAAGGGGCTCATGACAATTCCATACCATAAATTCAGTAGCTTGGAGAAAAGCCCTGTTTGCTCACAAATTAAAGAGCCTGATACGTTCTAATAAAATATGTATATCAGTTATGGTCTGAAACTTTTATATTGTACATATGCTATTGTGATTTATTTTTGTGTTGTTTGTAAGTTATTTCTTCTTACAGATAATTTGAATTTCCATTGTTTTTTCCGCGTATACAGGGCCTTGCCCAGCTGGAGATCCTATGTAAGCAGCTCTATGAGACCACCGACACAGCCGTCCGACACCAAGCAGAGAAGGCTCTGGTTGAGTTCACCAACAGCCCAGACTGTCTCAGCAAGTGTCAGCTGCTGCTGGAGCGGGGCAGCGTGAGTACTTCAGGCTCTCCTGTTGAGCGCCATGCAAGGCTGGCGACAGGTGGCGCCGTGTCAGTAACACCTCACATTACAAATGATATCAAATAAATGCTCTGATCTAATCCAGAGGCGGTTTGGGCCGGCTGGGTTATTGCATATGTGGTAGCCGGCCACTGACTAATATGAAAACTCTTAAGGTTTTACCATTTTAGTTTTACAAATTGTTGATAAAATAAGTTATGACCAGCTACTTTCTCATAACATATAGACTAGGCTGCTTCAGCTCTGGGAAACACCCAGGGGCCATGTGATGTGACTGGAGGGCCATTATGGCTTGTCTACTTGTTGGAGGGTGGTCCCATTGACAGATTGATTTGAGTTGTTGTATATGAAGGAATTGATCAATTTTAATGTTGAACCAAATCTTTTCCGTAATCAGAAAGATTTTATTTCGCCAGGGGCATTTACATTTAGGTGGAATATGTCACTGTGATTATTGGTGCGCGTCTACAGACAATTGGCATCAAAAAAAAGCTTAACACTCTGAGAGAAAAAAATAGAATAAAAGGTATAAAATAAAAAAATTCCAAATATACACAACTGGCAGAATTATACGAAACAGAAATAGTCAAATATATTAAACAATTTACAACAAATGCAATTCTATGCATAGATAATGGTTTTATTTTGGTATGGGTGGGGGGAAAAAAAAAATATATATATATATATATATATATATATATATATATATATATATATATATATAAAATTTTAATTGGGACCGTTGCCTAAGAGAAAAGCTAGGAAGACCTCAAAATACTTTTAAGAAATAATATATTTGCCCAGTTTATTTAATAATGTAAGAAAAGTTAAAAAAATGAAATGAACTGTCCATCCAAATTGGTATGTTCAATGCCGCTAAACTGCCGTTCTTCATAAGGAGGATGTGTATTATTAAAGGTAATTATATTATAGTGGCACAAAATGAACAAAAAAAGGAAACTTAATCGTTCACCACCATTATTTGTGTGACGATTAATTGTCCACAATCCCTAATTAGAGGCAATGTTTTCAAAGTACGGTCCCTGCGTAATATCTGTTGCTGCACTCATGTACTGTATGTTCTCTCTGCATCTCCTCCTCAGTCGTCATATTCTCAGCTTCTGGCTGCCACCTGTCTGTCTAAACTGGTGTCTCGAACCAGCAACCCTCTGCCTCTCGAGCAGCGCATTGACATTCGTAAGTCTATCTACTATCTTTAGTTATATGAGCCTTGTTTGCATTTGATTAAAAAATACCAGAATGTAGTACACCACACAATCTGGAATTCAAAAAGACTTATTTGGCAAAATGACAAAATTGTTGTTTATTGTTGTGTTTTCTGGCTCTAATCAGGCCTTTAATTTAATTTGACTTTATTTTATTTTCCTTTGGAGACTTCAACTAAACTGCCGTGTCTTGACTATATATTTTTATTTTTATTTTTATTTTTTTCCCGTATTTGGTACTGCCGTATTCCAAAAAGCTCATCTATCTATCTCTAAATACAATCCAAAATTAATATTTTGGAATAAAAACACAAAAGTCTAAAAGCCCCCTAACTCATCTAGGGGTGTCACAATTAGAAATCAAAAACTGATTGAAATGAGCGTTCGATTTTGAACTTTGAAATCACAAGCAGGTTTGCGATTCTCCCCATATTTTTGTGGGTAATATTGTCTGACATGGCTGCCATATTGGGGCGGTTAAGATCCGCTGGTAAACAAATGGAGTGTGCGCTGGGGGGTACGGGCACCTCTGCGGAGTCGACTGTGGCTTGCCCGCTCTGAACTGACTTGAGAAATTTGGTTGAAGTTTGGAGTTGGGCTAGCTGTGGTCGGCTCCACGGAGGGTCCGCTGCGCCGCATCCCTCAGGGCTCGACGCTTGCCCAGGGCAAGTGGGCTGTGTTCGGGCAAGTGGAATGCCTCATGAAGTTGTCTGATAAGGCAAGTGAAAAATTATTCAAAAATGAACTGTGTACTGTATCGTCGAAGAGGAGCTTTTCCAGCTGAGCTGCGTGAGAAGGAGGGGCGAGGGAGAGTTCTCATAATTTTAAAGAAAACCTGTGTATGATATATTTTCCAATATGTCCACTTAAGATGACAGAACGGAGACCGGCAGCTTGTGAGAAGTGCCGATGCGCACCAGTATGCGCTCCAGAAGAGTATTTAATGTTATGGATATGATTTAGATTGATCTTATCAAAGAAAAGATAATAATGTTCAAGGAACATGAATATATACGATATTTGCGCATATTGAGATCATCGGCCGATGCCTGCGTGTGCTCACAATGCCAATAAACAAAATGTCTGCAGACTAGTGTTGTGGAAAAAAATATATATTTTTTTACATATCAATTCTGAGTGTCATTTGGAAATACTTCGCATTTAAAGCAAAATGTAAACCTAACTTAGAATATTGGCGTGGAGTTGTTTTTTTTTCTACCTCAATCAGGGCTGCGGGCGTGCCTTTGTTCCCGTGGCAGTTTTCCTGTGTTTTTCTTTAGATCTATTTATTTTTATGCATTTCCTAACTTGTATGAAACGTTTTTTTCATTACCTGTGGACATTTATTTAGTTGAAAGTTTTTTCCCTGACCAATTTATTTATTTAAAATAAATGCACTGCAGAGACAATGCAGACAATAACATTTTTGTTAAATAAATGTTCATCTAAGTTCAGCAATTTAGTGTGTCATTTGTTATCATTGTTAAATTATTGTGTTTTATCAGATGCAAAAACAACAACAACATGATTTGGGCATTATGTTGGCCATTGGCCACCCCGCTCTTTAAATATTGGCATCGGCCATTGGGGGAAAAAACCCATATGGGTTGACCACTACAAAAACTAACAAATGTTTCTCAAATGTAGCTTAAGCACCAACAAAACTCATATTTCTTTTACAAATGTTAAATTATAAAGGATGACATTTTTATTTCATTTATTGCCTTGTGGGGAGAAAAAGGGTGTGGTTGTGAAAATTTTTTCTACTTTTCGTTCACTGTACAGGGAACTATGTGCTGAATTATCTGGCAACCCGGCCAAAGTTAGCTGCCTTCGTGACCCAGGCCTTGATCCAGCTGTACGCCAGGATCACTAAGCTGGGTTGGTTCGACTGTCAGAAGGACGACTACGTCTTCAGAAACGTCATTGCCGATGTGACGCGTTTTCTACAGGTGTGTGTGTGTGTGTGTGTGTGTGTGTGTGTGTGTGTGTGTGTGTGTGTGTGTGTGTGTGTGTGTGTGTGTGTGTGGTATTTTACTCACGTGTGTTAACATGCTTTTGTTGTGTCGCTCATGTGTTTACGTACGTTTGCAGGATAGCGTGGAGCATTGCATTATAGGAGTTACGATTCTTTCCCAGCTAACAAATGAGATTAATCAGGTAAGCGCCTCCGTCCTACTCTCTAATCAATGTAGTTCTCTTAAAACAAATTGTATTTATTTTAATATTGTGCCTTTCACCAACAGGCGGACACCACACATCCTCTTACCAAACATAGGAAGATAGCGTCGTCATTCAGAGACTCCTCCCTGTTTGAGATTTTCACTCTCTCCTGTAATTTGCTAAAGCAGGTTCGTTTATTAATTCATATTCATTATGATAATAAATACTATTATTTCTATTATGAATGGATGAAGAAATTGGGTTTGTTCATTAGTTTTATTTTCAGAATTTCATTATATTCAGTAAGTATCATCCCATGGTTCGTGATGACCATTGTGTTATATGTGCCTTGTTTGTTTTTGTCCATATGGTTTCCAGGCATCAGGGAAGAACTTGAACCTGAACGATGAATCTCAGCACGGTCTGCTCATGCAGCTGCTGAAGCTCAGTTACAATTGCCTCAACTATGACTTCATAGGAACTTCGACGGATGAGTCCTCAGACGACCTCTGCACCGTACAGATACCCACATCTTGGAGATCAGGTAGTTGTCGGCCAATGAGGGGAGGCGCAGGTGATTTATTTATTAATTATTTGACACCAACCAAATTGACATGTCTCTGATGTATTTTTTTGTTTTTATTCCACAGCATTTCTTGATTCCTCCACTCTACAGCTGTTTTTCAATTTATATCATTCCATCCCGCCATCCCTTTCCCCATTGGTAAGTAAAGACTAACCTCCTTTTCTTCCACAGCACACTTTTTACAATTAAATTGTCCCGGTATCCTGTTAATCACTAGAAATGTCAGAAACATTTCCGACTATGCTTATTATTAGGGCCTAGTAATACTAAAGGCCTACGTGCGACTTGCAAGTGATTCGTTCATCATGAACAAATCTTTTAAATGAGTCGGGTGCCACTCCGTCCAAAGAGTGAATCTTTGACTCACTAACTAAAAATAATGACTGAGGACTACATTTAATTCCAAGGCGAAAAAGGACAATATCATTTGGCATAATTCATATAGATTGCAACTGATTTACTCTTGGCATTCCACCAAATTAAATACTTTTCACACAGTGCAATGATTCTTGTGAGAATCCCATTCACCACTCGCAGCCGAACCGACCCCTCTGCCTCTTGTTTACCGGAAGTCTTCCCTCTGAATCATGTCAACAAGAAGTCGGAAAATGGAAAGATTCTTTTTACCAAGTGACTTGTCAAGAACCAAATTTCAAAGTCTTATCCTTTGGTCACGACGAATACTCCTCACTCTCGGAACGAAACGTCTTCTACTGGAGCTGCTATTCTAGGGCTGCTATTCTGGCTGGAACCGATTAATTAGTGCAGCCTTGCAATTGTGATCTTGTCGCATTCTTTATTGAAGTGGCATTTGAAATGTTTTCGTGGCACTATTATCGACACTGTCAACACTGATATCGACACAGCCAAAATAAGGCAGAAGTTGAGGCAACGTTTACAGTTTTTACAAATGCTAATGGTCGTTGTGTTTGCGTGTGTGTAGGTGTTGTCATGTCTAGTTCAGATAGCCTCAGTTCGGAGATCTCTGTTCAACAACGCAGAGAGAGCTAAGTTCCTTTCACACCTGGTGGACGGAGTGAAGAGGATACTCGCAAACCCACAGGTATGCACATGGCCGTTGATGTACATACATACCCTATTGGACTCCTGTCAGTAAACTTATTTTTAAGATAAACCAGCGTCATCGTTGACCTGTATGTTGTTATCTCCCCTCAGTGTCTGCCAGATCCAAACAACTACCATGAGTTTTGTCGTCTACTGGCAAGGCTGAAGAGTAACTACCAGCTGGGAGAGTTGGTTAAAGTGGAGAACTATCCTGAAGTCATACGCCTCATAGCTAACTTTACAGTCACCAGTCTCCAGGTAGGTGCATTGTAAATGGAGGTGGGGAAAGAAAAAAAGCAGATGGTTGGTTTAACAATAAAATAAAAATGTCATTGTTTTGTTTTGTGGGTTCTAGCACTGGGAGTTTGCCCCCAACAGCGTTCACTACCTGCTCAGCCTCTGGCAACGTCTGGCGGCGTCCGTCCCCTACGTCAAAGCCACAGAACCCCATCTGCTGGAGACGTACACGCCGGAGGTCACCAAGGCCTACATCACATCACGCTTGGAATCGGTGCATGTCATCCTGAGGTTAGCTTATGGAATGTGACGCGTGCTGGTTGTATATGTTCCCGCACAGGATACTATCTAATGCTTTTCCGCTGGGGCTGGGCAATAAGATATGGCCAAAATCTTCTATTCCGATAATAGGTAATTTCATATCTTGATAAAGATGTATATCACGATATAGCATGTGTTGCGTCTATTCAATTAATAAATAGTTTATTTTAAAAAAACACATGGTAAAGGCTATTTGTGACACAGGAGAGGCAAAATAAGTGGAAAAATCAGCTACATGTATCGAAATTCAACTTTTAACATATTTGCAAAATTGAAGATGCAAACTTTGATTCCCTGCAACCTCGAACTAAAATGCCATCGGCAAACATGTAAATTGCCCTCACCTTAGGTGTTGGCGGCGTGGTAGCAGACGGCCAAATTTCGTAGTAATCCATGAATGGTGCTGACAAAACACGACCATATTTCATCAACAGACACAAAAAAATTATGCTCCATGGGCCATGATTCTTCCGAGTAATTTCCCAAAACATGTTTGTTTACATCCGCTCCAGAGTGCAGATAAAGCACAGGGAATTGATTGTCTGTCCGAATGTGTGCTGTTTCTGTACAGAGATGGGTTGGAAGACCCCTTGGACGACGCCGGCCTGGTTCAGCAGCAGCTGGACCAACTGTCCACCATCGGGAGGTGTGAGTACGAGAAAACCTGCGCGTTGTTGGTGCAGCTCTTTGACCAGGCAGCACAGTCTTATCAGGAGCTGCTCCAGTCCACCAACTCCAGCACGGCCGATGTCACTGTACAAGAGGGTATGTGTTGTTGTTGAGTGTTTTGGGGTTTGTTTGTTTTTTACTGTCCAATGTGACTTTTCATTTTACAGGCTACCCAAAAACATATTGGCCCAACAAGAGCAGCTTAAAGTCGGCTTTATCTAGTATTACCATTTTGATTCCTTTGCTCTTATTGATAGAAATCAACCAATGCGCTTGACGCCAATGAGCAATTATCTAGAGGTGAAATCGATAATTGAAAAGAACCAAAAAGCAGTCTTTACAGTTGGATGGAAATGTTTGTTGAACTGCAAACAAATGGACTAAATCAAATTGGAGTGGTGTAGACTGAGGCTGGCATTGGCCATGTTGCCATCAAGAGCCAAATGGTTAAAGTGTTTTGTGAAGAAATTAAATGTTCTTGCAGCAATATGAAGTATTTATTCAGGCTCCGGCTAGAATCAAGCTTTGAATTTTTCAATTGAAATTGTGGGGAATGCTTTGGGCACATTTGAAAATACTATATGTATTTGGTGAATTTGCCTGTATGCGTCTGCCCTAACCCCTGTTGTGAAACCTTTTTTTTTTCCAAGCAGGGCGGTTGACGTGGTTGGTTTATATAATCGGAGCCGTGATTGGCGGACGGGTGTCGTTTGCCAGTACGGACGAGCAGGACGCCATGGACGGAGAGCTAGTATGTCGGTAAGAATTCAAACCGCTTTCCCTCATGCATACTACATCTATGTATTAGACCCATTACAGAGTGTGTGTATGTGTGTCTCTCTCTCTCTCACACAGGGTTCTCCAACTGATGAACCTCACCGACTCTCGGTTAGCCCAGGCCGGCAATGAGAGACTGGAGCTGGCCATGCTCAGCTTCTTCGAGCAGTTCAGAAAGATCTACATTGGCGACCAGGTGCAAAAATCATCTAAGGTAAAATCCTGCCTGCCATGTGGGATTTTTTGTTTTTAAATCCCTCACTCTGTCGACTCTGTCCATCCTCGTAGCTGTGTTTGGGGGGGGGGGGGGCTATTTTCACCCCTTTCCTAACCGAGCCAGTGCTAGCCGTTAGGGCCGGGGGGCTAAGTTGATGGAAACGAGTAAGTCGTTTTGTCCTGAGCTTTTGTGGAGTCCAATAGTGCTGACTTATCGAAAAACCTCTAAAGAGCCCCCGGGGGTCTGAGTCTGCACCTACTTTTTATTGTGGATGGGTTTTTTTAAACCATTGTTGAGCTTCGGCATTGTGAAGTTTATTATGGCCTGCCTGACTGAGTGTGTTCTCTTTGTTCTGGGCAGAAACTGCAAAATGTGAACAGCCCAGATAAGTGGTTGAACTTAGAACCAATAGCTTCCCTCCCATTATGTGTCTCTTGTGGGTTTGGTTTGAGTCTAGCTAGTCACATGTACAATAGGTGTTTCTGTTTAAATGCCTACTAAAAATGCTAAATTCACGATGTGCAATTCAACCTCAAAAAGTTGAAAGTAATCCTTGTCCAAGGTCTTGGAGAAATTTAGGAAGGAACTAAACTCAGGAAGAGGTGTGGAGATATGAAAACCTGTTTAAACGAAAATTGTTTTTTTTCCACACTCGGGAACCTGCAGTTAATGGCAAACTTAATTTTTTTCCGTACTTTTCTAGTTGTATCGTTGTTGAAACATGCTACTAACTCTCTCTTAAGTCTCGTTCGCAAGAACAATATGATTTTTATCGCAGCTAGAAGTTCTTGGACAGGGCTGGACATTAACGCTTGCCCGGGGCAAGTAAACTGTGTTTGGGCAAGTGGAATTTCTCATGCAGTTGTCAGATCGGGCAAGGGAAAAATAGCTTATTTTCAGTTATCTTAAAATAAACTACGTCTTGTGTCGCTGAAGCGGAGCTTTTCCAGCTGAGCTGCGTGCGCTCCGATTCAATAAAATACAATATATTTTACAATATGTCCACGTGACTTGTCCACTTGAGAGGGCAGAAAAGAGTACCGGCAGCTTGTGAGAAGTGCTATCCGGTAGCCGGTAGCTATCGGTACGCGCTCCCTAAAACAGAAGGTACACTTAAAAAGACGCAGAAACAAAAAATGTTAGAACCACCGGAGAACATGTCCCACAACACCGTCAGCAGAATACTCAATGAGAACTTACTAAGAACTCGGCGGTGAAAGATTCATTTACATAAAGATGAAAAAATGTAATAAGAAAATTTTTAATCAAACTCAATGTAATTTATTGTTAGTACCCATATTTCCTCAAATAGTGACCAGGGCTTTTATTTACCTCAACTGACGTCTGGGCACTATGCTCCTCAAAATAAATACATAAATACATAAACTTGCATTATTACTTTTTTTTGTTCGGAGACACCTGACGCACAGTGGACCAAGGATCGCTCTCTCTCAATTACACAATCCACTGTCCTAATTCAAGGCGGAACGTCCCTTGGTTGGGTTTAAAATGTTATCATACAAGTAGAAACTGACCAAAACAATAAATCTAAAATAAAACACATGGGAACCACAAGGCAGGTGTGGAGCGTGACGCAGTGCTTGGGGGGGGGGGGGCACTGACTCAGATTCAGCCTTGTTTACTGTTTTTATTTGATTGCGTCAAATATATTTGAGGAGATGGGGGTGTATAAATAAAACGTTCTCCGGAAAAATCAAGCTTGTTGAACCAGGAAAAGGAGGAGGTTGAATGACCCGGAAAGGGAGGTTGAAGTCCGTCCCCCTGCCATGACGCAACTGCAATTTGACCAATCTGGACAAGGGGAGCTCTCAGAACGAGAGAATGACGAAAGACACAGTTTGCCTCAGGGTCTTGTGCCGAGAACACCGCAAGAACCCAGATCACTGTGTCAATTTGTTCTCATCTTTTTCTGAACACGTCTTTTTGGTTCAAAACTTCCAACTTGTTTTTAAGTGTACCTCTACCTTAAGAGCAGTAAACGTTAGGGATATGATTTGAGCATTTGAATGGTTGTTAGAATTCTCAGGTAGCTTTGTTTACTGGAAAGATCTACCTCTAAATAGTTATTGTTTACTAGCCAACATTGCTTTTAGCAAGGTAGATTTTGGGGGATGCATGTGATACATCCCCCTCAATTTAGAACATTTGCCCCCCTTCCCCACCAATAAAAACACTTTTGTGTTTTTCCTTTACATGAATAGAGATACAGTATTTCCACCATAAATTGATGCAGAAAGGCCCCTGCACTCACAGACCCAGACTTTTAAAAGGGAGCTGTTGTTTGAATAGAGGGCACATTGTTATTAAATGGATTTTTTTTCATGTTTTAAATATTAAAAGAAAATGTCAGATTCTCTTATAAATGTTGTTATTGCTTGCAGAAAGCTTAAAGGTAAGATTTTCAAATATCCCTCAGACACTGAGCCATGCTCAAGATGGTTATTCAAAATCTAAAATCACATTTTCATTCTAACATCAATAATATTGTTTAAATTTCTAAACGGAGAATAAATGATAAAAATGAATAAACATTTGTTTCCACGCTGGCATTTCACTGGCGGGCTGTGAGTTAACTCCCCCTCCTACTCCTGCCGCCCCCTGGCGATAGCATCACCTATTGACGATCTTGAGTAGATTGGACAAAAAATATAAACGATTGCCTAACCCGTATATATACTATACTGTGTGTATTTACCTTATTTATAGTAATTGATAATTTTATGATTTATACATTAATAAATTATAATAATTATCCAAATCCCTGTTGGTTTTATTTATTTTTTAATAGGACTACATTTTTCATTTGGAACAAGTAAATTTGGCTATTGGGCAAGTAAAACATCTTACTCACTTGCCAGAAGCCACTTGCCCAAAAAAAAAGCATAATGTTAAGCCCTGTTGGACCACATCGGTGTCTGCCAATGTTTAGTGTCGAGTTTAGGATGGCTTCCATTTCCCGTCAACTTACCCTTTGATCCACAATATCCCATTTCAGCCTTGTCTGTGGAGCTCGACCCTTAGTTATGTTTCACATGTGAAGGATTCTTGTTTTGTCTCTGCGTTGTGCCCTTAAAACCTTATAACCTTTTTTTTAAATTGAGAAAACGGATGGTAGCCAATGCTGGGTTTCCCCCAGAAAAGTTGTTAAGCCCGGTGGCATTGTGGCCGGGTGAGGGGGTTAAGAGTGATGCTGAGTGTTCCCGTTACGCATGGTGCTTTTATTTATTTATTTTATTATTAAAAAAATGTTTAGGGGTGAAGGGTAATAAAAAAAAAGATAATAAATTAAAATACATTTTAAATAAAAACACAATGTTTTTATTTTCTTTATTTAGAGGAATGGGACACGTGATTGCTCCCTCTCCAATGAGGGAGACTGGGGCACAAAATGCGCCCAGAGCGAGAGAGAGCGAGAGAGAGACACACTACATACATTAAGACGCGCTTAACATTTTACCTCTTGTAAATGGTAAAATAAAAAATCAATATGTGGCAATCAATGTTGATATTTTGATTAATATAAAAATACACTTGAAAAAAATGCAGGTGCTTAGGCCTGGCGGGGCAGGCTTGCAATACACTGGGGGAAACCTTGCAATGTCTTATCCTTTAGGCAACTAATAAAAGAAAAATGGGTTGTCAATAGGATAATGGATGTTTTTGAGAGTGTTTGCATTTTGGATTGATGGAGTGAGCCGTGTCTTGTCTGTCTCTGTGCCCGCATGCTCATATTTCCTTCAGCTTTACCGGCGGCTATCAGAAGTACTGGGGCTGAACGATGAAACCATGGTACTTAGTGTCTTCATTGGCAAAATGTAAGTGTATTCGTCATCACTATATTCAGAGCACGTGTATATCTGCAGATATGGGAGGTCACCGGGATGTTTTGGAGACGAGTCATAAATTTGACCAAATGTTTATTCGCCACAAAAAATTATATTATTTGTAGATCTATATCATTGACTATTTTTTGTTTTTTTTGTTACCCTTTGCAGCATCACTAATCTGAAGTACTGGGGTCAGTGTGAACCAATCACCTCCAAGACGCTGCAGCTCCTCAACGACCTCTCTTTAGGATATCCTTTTTTGCCGTTTTCAAAGTTGTCTTGACAAACCGTTGCCACGTTCGAGCCACTATTATTTTCGGGGACCTCCAGATCGTTCTGAGTTTCTTCCTTGACGCTGCTTTGCACATACAGCAGCGTGAGAAAGCTGGTGAAGCTGAGCGCCGTCCAGTTCATGTTGAACAACCATACGGTAAGTACTCCCTCCAAGCATCTCTAAACTCTAGATCTCCGTGAGATTTGAAGGAATGTTTTCTGCTGTCCACCTTGCCAGAGTGAGCACTTCTCCTTCCTGGGCGTCAACAACCAGTCCAACCTTAGTGACATGAGATGTCGCACCACGTTTTACACCGCGCTGGGGCGCCTGCTCATGGTTGATCTAGGTAAGTGCTCACCGATCCAGCCACTCCCTTAGATTTAACAGGGTGAAGTAACTGACGGGTCGATGATCTTCTATCCGTGTGTGCAGGGGAAGACGAAGACCAGTTTGAGCAGTTCATGCTCCCGCTGACAGCCGCGTTCGAAGCCGTCGCCCAAATGCTCAGCACCAACACCTTCAACGAACAGGAAGCCAAGGTATCTCATGCAAACAGCGCCTATGTACAGTAAAACAAGACCACGCACAGATGTTTTCCTTGTTTGACATGTGTTCTGTTTATCTTCTGTTCTTAACGTCATTCCCTGTAGAGGACTTTGGTTGGTTTGGTTCGAGACCTGAGGGGAATTGCCTTTGCCTTCAATGCCAAGACCAGCTTCATGATGCTCTTTGATTGGATGTATCCTTTGCTGTGCACGACTAACCAGTACAAACACTGTTATGAACTAGATGTATTTGCTAATGCCGATTGGTAAAAATGCATCTTCCAACCTTGGAACATATTAAAGTGGTTTAGTAGGGGTGCAACAGATCACAAAACTCATGGTTCATCATCTGTCTTGTCTATCTTCTTTTCACTGCAACTCTGCATCGAGATAAAGAAAAAAAAAAAAAAGTACTTAAAAAGTAACAGTGGCAGTAAAACTGTATTGAAATTTTGCAATTGATCCGCAGTTCACATGCGTACAGAACCGTGGAGGGCAATCCGTACAGATCAACTACGTTCTGTTACACCACTGGTTTAGTGGCGATATGGCTATTACGGAATACTATCGATATAAAAAAAAAAAATATATATATATATATATATATACACACACACACACACACATATACATGTTCCCTTGACCTACCACCGCAGATATCCAGCTTACATGCCCATTTTACAGAGGGCCATAGAGCTGTGGTACCATGACCCGGCATGCACCACACCGGTCCTCAAACTCATGGCGGAGCTCGTTCACAACAGGTAAAGGCGATGGTCGTTGTTGTAGCTATGAGCTATATGCCGGGAGTGCTAAGGTTTTCTTACGAATCCCAAACCTTATTTACCTTTCCCAGGTCCCAAAGGCTACAGTTTGACGTGTCCTCGCCCAATGGGATTCTGCTGTTCAGAGAGACCAGCAAAATGATCACCACCTACGGTACCTCCAAACCAGCCTTAAACTCCTGAATACTCCTACCGCCTCTCATCCTGGGAAGGCTAGGTGTGGTTTAGGTGTCTCGGTGTAAAATTTCAGTATTTTTTGGGGGCGTCTCCCCTCCTTCCTCTCCTCCCACCTGCAGGAAACCGCATCCTGACCCTAGGGGAGGTTCCCAAGGACCAGGTATACGGCGTGAAGCTGAAGGGCGTGAGCGTGTGCTTCGCCATGCTTAAGGCCGTGCTCAGCGGCAACTACGTCAACTTTGGCGTGTTCCGCCTGTACGGTGACGATGCCCTTGACAACGCCCTGCAGACCTTCATCAAGCTGCTGCTGTCAATTCCTCACAGCGACTTACTAGTGAGCTTGCCTTTTTGAACCTTCAAATCGAGCGCGGTTGTTTGAGCAAGTGAATCCATGAACTGCAACAGTGGGGTTTTTTTTGTGTTTTTGTAGGACTATCCCAAGCTTAGCCAGTCGTTCTACTCTCTGCTGGAAGTGCTCACTCAGGACCACATGAATTTCATTGCCAGTCTGGAGCCACATGTGGTCATGTACATCCTGTCCTCGATATCGGAAGGACTCACCGCACTAGGTAAGTCAAACCTGTCTCTCTCTCTGGTTGTATATGTTGCTTTTGTGGCATGTGTTGTCATTATACCATTTCTACTTTTGTTTTTTGGGGGTTCTTTTGTCAGATACGATGGTGTGCACAGGTTGCTGCTCCAGTCTGGACCACATAGTAACCTACTTGTTCAAGCAGCTCTCGCGCTCTACCAAGAAACGACCTGCTCCCATGGCAACAGATGATCGTTTCCTACACATCATGCAGCAGCATCCAGAGATGATCCAGCAGGTGGAATCACCTATTAGTACATCTGTTTTTAATTGTAACAAATGTGTTTATAGAACAGCAGGTAGATTTTTTTTTATTTTTTTTATTTATTTTTTATTTTTTTTAAGGGCTGTGATTAAATTGCAATTGTGTAATGTACTCAAATTTGACCCTTAGACATTTTATTTCCTATTTCGAAAGCAGTGAGAGAACAAACACAAAACAATCTCTATTAAAATGTATTTAATGGCAATTTCAGAAGTAGATTTTTTTTTTTTTTTTTTTTTTTTTTATAAGGACTGTCTAACAATGAAAGTAATAAATCACAAAAAAAAAATCTATTTCAAAAGCAGTGCATTGAGTTAGATCCAAACTATAAAGCAAATCTTTATCAAAAAGCATTTAATGGAGTTTTCACCAGCATCGCTCCCCTATTCCTTTGCGGTAACGTGTTAACGACTTCACATTGACAGCCCTCATTTATTTATTTTAATTTTTTTTTTTTTTTTTTTTTATGCCAGCAACTCAACAGGTTGTTCAACCTATCCTCCTTTCACATCATTCATCCTTTTAGATGCTGTCCACTGTTTTAAACATCATTATCTTCGAAGACTGCCGCAACCAGTGGTCAATGTCAAGACCTCTTTTAGGCCTAATCCTGCTTAACGAAAAGGTAAAGATACAACTTGTATGTTTCATCTATATATGCAACACTACATTATTCCCATTAATAAATCTATGTATACTATGTACTGTTGAATTTCCCACAGTATTTTGCTGACTTGAGGAACAGCATTGTCAACAGCCAGCCCCCGGAGAAGCAGCAGGCCATGCACCTATGTTTTGAGAACCTGATGGAAGGAATAGAACGCAACTTGCTCACCAAGAACCGAGACAGGTCAGTCATGGCCATAATATCATCACGTTCCCGACTCTCGAATTTCACACGACACATCTTTGAGTCCAAAAGGCCACGGTGCATTTTTGACCCATATCTTCAGTTCGGGCTGGCAATATGGGCAAAATCTTCCATACCGATTATAGATCATCTCATTTCTCGATGACGATATGTATCAGGTTTTTTCTATATTAAATTAATATAGTTTATATTTTAAAAAACACTTAATAATAATGTAATGCCTAATGCCTAAGGTAATGCCTATATGTGACACAGGAGAGGCAAAATAAGCAAAAAAAAAAATGCTATATAAATATACACACACACACACACACACCGATCAGCCACAACATTTAAACCACCACTAATATTGTGTAGCTCCCCCTTGTGCCACATAAACAGCTCTGACCCGTCAAGGCATGGACTTCACAAGACCTCTGAAGGTGTCCTGTGGTATCTGGCACCAAGATGTTAGCAGCAGATCCTTTAAGTCCTGTAAGTTGGGAGGTGGGGCCCCCGTGGATCGGGCTTGATGTCCCAGCACAGATCCCACAGATGCACGAACGGATTGGACCCTAACCCCGGCCATCCACATGATGCAGAAGAAAATGTGATTCATCAGACCAGGCCACCTTCCGTTGCTCCGTGGTCCTGTTCTGATGCTCACATCACCTTTCTATCATAGCAGCATTAACTTTTTCAGCAGTTTGTGCTACAGTAGCTCTTCTGTGGGATTCGTCCAGACGGTCTAGACTTCGCTCCCCACGTGCATCAATGAGCCCATGGGCACCCATGACCCTGTGGCCGGTTCACCGACCAGTTGTCCTTCTTTGGACCACGTTTGTTAGGTACTAGCCACTGCATTCCGTGAACACCCCACAAGACCGGTGGTTTTGGAGATGCTCTGACCCAGTTGTTTAGCCATCACAGTGTGGCCCTTGTCAAAGTTGCTCAGATCCTTACGCTTGTCCATTTTTCCTGCTTCCAACACATCAACTTCAAGAAGTGACTGATCACTTGTTGCCTAATATATCCCACCCCTTGACGGGTGTCATTGGAACAAGATGAGCAATGTTATTCACTTCAACTGTCAGTGGTTTTAATGTTGTTGATGGTGTATTCCGAAGTCTGACTTTTAACATATGTGCACAATTCAAGATTCAAGAGGTTTATTTGTCACATACATATTTTCATACATATATGCAGTGAAATGTCGTTATAACGCACACAGAGATTTTCCTACCTAGATAACTAACTGAAACAAACTGATTCCTAAAACGTAATGCAGTTAGTGAATGGAATAATATAAATAAAATAAAACAAATTAAGACTCAAACGTAATACAAAGTGGGGGTACAAAATAGAATGGAATAGAGTTATGTATATGAGAGCCTATTTGTGTATACAGATATGTGCAGTAAAGTGCGAACAAATTCTTCATTTGAAGATGTAAACTTTAATTCCCTGAAACCTTGAACTAAAACGCCATCTGGAAACATGTTAAATGCTTCCAAAAAGGTACTTTGGTTCAGCTCTGTAGTTGCCCTCACCTTATGTCGTGTCGGCAGACGCCAAATTTTGTGATAATCCATGAATGGTGCCCTTGTGCAATTTGAGATATCCTTATCAAACACAAGTTTGATATTGTTTAGCGACAAGGGACAGGTTTGTTTTTGTTTTTGCTTCTGTGAGTAATTTCCCAAAGTGCCACATTTTACATTCACTGCAGATGACGTGAAGCACCATGACTCCAAATCTAAAACTATCGCCGTGAAGCAGAGCTGCTGCTTAATTGAGTCATAGCAATAGAAACGGTTTAATACAAATATGACGGTAATCTTTACGATATACAGACATGGACGAATTTGTTGGTACCCTCACTGCTTATTGAAACAATGCTTCATTCCTCCTTAAAAGTGATGACATTTAAAGCAATTTTCTCATGTATACCTGCATGCCTTTGGTATGTCATAGAGTAAAGCAGAGGAATTGTCACAAGAGATAAATTATTGCTTGAGAGATCATTTATATTCTAAACATTGACAAAAACGATGGGACCCTTAACCTAATATTTTGTTGCACAGCCTTTAGAGCTAATCACTGCAATCAAGCGATTTCTGTAGCTCTCAATGAGACTTCTGACTGTCAACAGGTAGTTTGGCCCACTCTTCCTGAGCAAACTGCTCCAGCTGTCTCAGGTTTAAAAGGTGCCTTCTCCAGACTGCATGTTTCAGCTATTTTCATAGATGTTTGAAAGGATTTAGATCAGGGCTCATAGAAGGCCACTTCAGAACAGTCCAATGTTTTGTTCTTATCCATTTTTGGGTGCTTTGCCTGTTTTCTTTTGGGTTATCCTGTTGGAGGACCCATGACCTGCGACTGAGACAGAGCTTTCTGACACCAGGCAGTTTGTTTTCCTCCAGAATGTCTTCATAGTCTTGAGATTACATTGTGCCCTGCAGATTCAAGGCACCCTGTGCCAGACCTGCAAAGCAGCCCCAAAACATTAACAAGCCTCCTCCATGTTTCACAGTAGGTATGGTGTAATTTTCTTAGAAAGCTTCATTTTTTCATCTATGAACTGAGCTGATGTGACTTGCCAAAAAGCTCCAGTCCAAAGGACATTCTCCCAGAAGCATTGTGGCTTTACAATATGCATTTAAGGAAATTCCAGTCTGGCTTTGTTTTTCTTTCAAAAGTGGAGTCCTCCTGGGTCTTCTTCCATGGAGCCCACTGTCACTCAAAAAGCGGCGGATGGTGCAATCAGACACTGATGTACCTTGACCTTGGAGTCCACCTTGTACCTCTTTGAAGGTTGCTCTTGGCTCTTTTTCTACCACTCACACTCTCCTTCTGTTCAATTTGGGGTCGATTTTCCTCTTGCGGCTGCGCCCAGGGAGGTTGGCTACAGTCCCATGGACCTTCAATTTCTTAATAATATTTGCAACTGTAGTCACAGGAACATCAAGATGCTTGGAGATGGTCTTGTAACATTTACCTTAAACATGCTTGTCTATAATTTTCTTTCTGATCTCGTCAGACAACTCTCTCCTTTGCTTTCTCTGGTCCATGTTCAGTGCGGTGCACACGATTATACTAAATAGAGGGACTACTTTTCTCCATTTAAATAGGCTGAATGACTGATTATAAGATTGAAGACATGTGATTCCAATTAAAGAAGTTTAGTTTTGAAAAATCACCATAATACAATTATTTATGATCTTTTCTACGGAGTACCAACAAGTCTGTCCAGGCCATTTTAGACTATAATTGATCTTTTCAGTTTCTTGCTTTACTCTTGACGTACCAAAGGCATGCAGGTGTACATGAGAATTGCTTTTAATTTCATCACTTTTCAGGGGGAATGAAGCAGTGCTTCAATGAGCTGTAAGGGTACCAACAAATGTGTCCACGCCTGTATGTAGTATACCATATGACCTTCAGTCATTCACAGATGCGCTTGAATTTTCTTCTCTCCGCAGGTTCACCCAGAACCTGTCTGTGTTCAGGCGGGAAGTCAACGACAGCATGAAGAACTCAACGTACGGCGTCAACAGCAACGACATGATGAGCTGACATTCCACGCAGTCTTACCCTAAATGGACCCAGAGTCTCCTCAACTCCTTTATTCCCAGCTAGCGTTTTGTCCCCCATCCACCCACCCGCACCTCCGCCACTGTCAGTCCTCTTCTCGCCTTGGGCCAGGATGCTCTAAGGAATCCTTTTTTTTTTTTTTTTTTTTACCTCAAGAAGAGCGGACGCTGCATGTGCAGTTGCTCGTGGAGGTATCGCTCAATTTAAAAAGAAAATCAACACAATTCATAAATCTTTACGTTGTTCACCTCATCCACCCCTTATTTTTGACCCCCCACCCGCACCCCCTTTTGATATAAACATATATAAATATATACAGATCTATTTTAAAGCCAGTTTGCAGAGGCCTCAAGGGGGCTAGTCCTCTGGCTAGAACGGAGGGGGAGCGGGGGGGGTCAGGATTTGGGGAGGGAAGGGCACATTCTTGAAGGAGGAAAAAAAATCGTAGAGAAACTACGAGTAAGTGTTTCTGGTTTGAAACGGGCTAATCAAAGCTGGTAATAAAAAAATAAAGACAAAATAGTAATCTGCTTCTGCCTGCCTTGTATAGAAAACACACAAAACAAGTGTACATTTTTTTCGTAACATTTTGAACAATGTTTATACTGAATTTAAAAACGGAAGATGAGTAAAAAGCGTGATTGAGTTTGTTTCCCCCCCCCCCCCCTCCTAAGTATAGTCAGTTAGTGCAACTGTGTCCATGTGGCGGGGGCGGGGCGATTTCTACCGCATTTCAGAGAGGAAGACAGAGGGAGTAATGTGAGCGCACCTGAGCTGGGGAGTAGCCGGATTAAAAGAAAAATGGTACAAACACTAATTGGATCGAGAGGGTCGCAGCGTTTATGTACATACTTTTTTTTTTTTTGTTGTTTTTTTAACCAAGTCTGGTCTGGAACGTTGTTAATAAGCCACTTTCCCCCAATGGCGGCAGATGAGGCATGGCATCACTCCCAGACTTTTATCCATCACCGCTCTACCTTCTTCCTCCTTCTCTAAACAATCTAGAAACACAACGGACCCCTAGGCTGTCGGGTCTTCTGTGCACACACACTTCTCCTCTTGTTCCCCTTTTACAGTTGGCGAGGATTGATGTGCAAGCAATTTGGTATTGGCTACATTTTACCCTCTGGTAGGCTGGGTGCAGTTTCCACCATTTTGTTTACACTCCTCTGGGTCCCCTTGGACCAGGTTTTCGGGACCGTCCCCATTCTTAGGACAAGGCTCTCCGGTGGAGTCCTATTTGCGTGTGTGTGTGTGCGTGTGCAAGAATGTGTTATTGAGTGTGGTGTGGGAGGTGTGTTGTGGCTGTGTGTGTGTGTGTGTGTGTGGTGTCCCATGGTGCTGTGACTGCTAGAACCTCTTGGAGCACGGGGTTCCGGTTCACCCGGAAAGATTAATTCCCAGTTCCGGAGCGCTGGCGGCGTTGGAGTGCGAGTCATCAGAGCTCCTTGAAGGAATCCCTTTTTTTTTTTTTTGTTTGTTTTTTTTTTTATATATATATCTGAAAAATATTGCATCAACCTTGGTAGAAGTCAGGACAGTGTAAAGAGATAGGAGAATATTAGCAACTTGTATTACTCCCTACGACGTTGCTGCTAACTGTTTGTGACGACTAGCTCTCATCTCTAACCATGTTGACACTCATGGATGTTTATTTGAGTTCCTACTTTATTTTTGGTTTGTGTCCCTGATGTGAATGTGTTGGGTCCATAGAGTGAATAGCTGTTTGAGTTGTTTGGATGTCTGCTACATATAGTGTAAGCATTGTGACTGCAAATAAACCTCATTGGTTTGTACACGGGGGCCTTTGTGTCGTTTTGTGCAAATCAATCTGTACTTCAGGACTCTGAGTTTGTAAGATTGTAAATTGCCTTTTTAATAACTTTGCTAACAGGCTTTCATTCATTCAACTGGTGGTCGCCACAAAAACTAGGATTGGCACGAAATAAAATGTACAATACATAAAAAGATGAGGATGAAGTATACAAATAGTACACTGACACTACTGTACAGATGCTATTTGAGGATGTGGGGTTTTAATCTAAGCAACAACAAATTGCAATTATCGTGACTTGTGTTTTTGGGAGTCCTTGGATAATGATAAATTAGGATTGGGTTTCTCACTAAAGTAGAGGCTAAGTTTTGGAACCACTGGCTGTATACACAAAGCTGTTGAAACCCTCTCTGTTGCGGGCGATCTCGATGGCAAAAAACTGGATCCTGGTAGCTGAAAGAGAGAAGATGGAAAACAGGGTCAAATATTCCATTAGTTTCAACTGACAGTTTTTGTGTTTTGTTTTCAATGGCAACCTACCGAATATCGTATTCTCCTCCGTGTAGTCTTTCTCGCAGTCTAGGCGAAGCAGAGTGCCATAGTTGAAATCCTCAATGACCCCGTCGAACTGGTTACAGAATGGCCGCCACGTCTGCATAGAAAGAGCTGAAGTTAGAATAACCGCTGCCTTGCTGTAAATGTCACGGAAAGGAATAACTACACAAACAATTGAGTTTGGTCAGTTTGAATCCCTTTTCTGAAGAAACACAATTAAAAACAATTCCAAATCATAGAATAACTTTTACTGAGGCGTATATTGTAGAATTGTACTGTTTGTGTCCACCGGAACGTGAGAAGTGTATTTCAGTTTTATTGGAAACGTCTAGAAGGCTTTGCTTTTTCTTTAATATCCGACATGTTTGATCTAGCTCTCGGTATCGGACGTCTGTATTGGATTGGATGCTAAAAACGCACCGCTATCAATACGAGGTCACGCTGGCACGTGGACCCAGAGAGTATCTTTAAAAGTCACAGTCGGCACAAACCGTTTTGGCTTCGTCGGACTTGAGATCGTCCGGATTCAGCAGCTTGATGTCGAAGTCCTTGAACATCTCCCGAAAGGAGGAGTAGATTTGATCGTCCACCTTCGTCAGCTTCAGGTACTTCGGGTCGACGGACGAGATGAGCTGGAGGAGAGAAGCGGGCGGGAGTTGGGACGGTGAGCGCGGCGTTCCCCATCGCCCAAAGAATTCCACCAATCCCTTCCCGTGTCCCGTTTGTTTCAGAATTTCCTATGTCTATGAAGCGGAAAAACTTAAACACATCTGCAGCGGCAGCGCAGAGCCTCGTCTTATTCGGGGAGATCGCCGCGATTTTTTTATTTTTTATTTTAGATTTCAACGGAGGTGCGTTGCTGTGCCAGAGACGACGACTCCCACCTGTGACATCACCGACCAGGCCTATTTTACCCGCAAACGCCTACATTTTACCAAAAGAACTTCAGACCATCGTCTCCATAAGCCCAAATTTGTAGATTCATTAAAAGAAAACCTGATCGTTGCTCTTTCAAGCAAAGACCTTACATTGAAGTAGACCTCAGCGTGGTTGTAGGCCTTCATCGCCCACATGACCTCCACCTGGGGCTGGAAATGAGGGGAAGACAAAATGTCAAGGCTAGTAAAGAACAAAATGAAATAAATAACTTCTTATATGTACTTTCACTTTGTATAGGCAGATCATCACACACAGAGCTGACTTACACATCACAGGTGAATAGTTTTCCCTAGCAGTGAACTTTAGGGTTAGGCATAGCTCAGCAATTAACAATCAATACAATGCAATTCCATCTGGTTCTTCACACTGAATCCCGATTAAAATAGTCACTCAAATAATTTCACATTGATTTTTTTACACATTTATTTTCGAAAAAAAAATTATTTTAAAAATAAATATTTCATGATTTTAAAGCAACACTATGTAACTTTTTTTTTTTTTTTTTTAACCTTGAAATAACAGCTTCCAAATAGTTTTGATGGTACACTGACTTGTAATATGGAGGATGGCGCCTACCCCCGGTTCTTGCACTATGCAACTCTGATGTTCGGGTACGAAACCGGGAGGAAAAGTGCGTTACGATTTTTGCCTGCTAAAATGTATCTAAAAAAAATAAAAATAATGATAAATTATAAACTTGCCTGTCAAAATGTCCGGTAATAATGCTCATACAAAGGGGATTCATTCTTTGTGCCACGTTTGTTTCACCCTCTCGACTCGTGCGTGCGAGCAGATCCGCCGGGCCGAGCACATCTGGTACCTACACCGGTAGCAGGGGGCCCCGGCCCTACCCATGGCGGCGTGGTCCGTGCAAGGGGCACTGTAACCTAGGTGTACTATATGTTTTATATTTGCGTTTGCACCATAAGACTGTTATTGAAACGTGACCCATGAGGCTCAAATTTGTCCGGGGGAAATACATTTTCGGACACCGGACAGACTTTCACGACAGCGGTGTAAAAATTGCACTCAGAAACTGTAGAGGCGCCAAATACCAAAGACAAAATACAAAAAGTTACATAGTGCTGCTTAAAATGACGTGACATTATTTAAGTCAACAGTGTACAATACGTAAGCAATGTTAACGTTCTATGACTTGACAACATAGTATATAATTATGCATTTTCTTCTGTAGTTTATTCTGCAGAGGACATTTCCATATACAGGGGATTTGCCATGGAGAATAGCATAAAACGTAAAAAAAAAAAGTCACGTTAGGTACGTACAGGTACTCCTTACTTAACGACTGAGTTTGTTGCGAGGACCAGGTCGTTAAGTGACTTGGTGGATAAGCAGGACCCGTGTTATTTCACGGTAAGGGGGTGTTGCCATTGCGAACGCCAGTGTAGAGAATACTGAGACTGCGGGAACGAGACTGAGAACAGTGATATGCCGTGAGATGTATACAGTCTATATAGTGTACTGTATATATAGTATCTATAATGTGTAACTTGTATATGTGTATATATAGTGTATATAGTGTATATGGTATATATGGTATATATAGTATATAAAGGGTGATGTGTGATAAGATGCTTGATGCTGAGACGCTGTGGTATTTTACGCTGCATACAATACAGACTGGTCAGAGAGCCTCTCGTAAGTCGTCAAGTACCTGTAGGAGTACACAGGAGTACCTGTGGATGCAGTTTCCAGAGGTTTCTGCAATAACACAACCAGACCACGCAAATTCAGCCCGATATCGACCCGCTTTTTGTCGGGGGCCGAAGATTGCCCATCGGGAGGACGGTTACAACACATTACCCTTTTTCAACATTCATTTATGCCGTGGGCACGGTATGACAAGGGAAGGCTTGTGGCTCGGAAGCCGTGGTTGCCTGATGCCGCACGGGCACAAAAGAAAAGGCCGGTTCCTCCAAAGGTTCTTAGAACTTCCTGCAGTGCAGAACGGCTTCTGTAACCAATTATAGTTATATAAATATATATGTGTGTGAGTCGGGCAATGATGACGTAGTGACTATGAGTGTTGACAGTTTGACGCCACGTGGGGCAACCACGACGGAGCGACGTGGTGAAGTTTTTAGAACCCGGGCGTATCGGCGACGCGCGGGTTCTCACCGTTACGGAAGACACCCGACGCGCCAGACGTCCGAGGCGTCCGGGTTCTAACGAGACCTCAACCGCGTCCGTGGGGCCAGACGTTTTGAGCCCGGGAACCAGCCCAGGAGAATAACAACACAACAACAACAACAACAAAAAACAAAAAAAAAACACGAAGAATAACAATTGCATGAGAGGAACCGCTTACATTGTTTCCATACGCGTCCGCCGGAAGGGACAGGGCGTGGGCAGCCGCCGAGGCTCCATCGACACCCTGTACAGATACAAACATGGGAGACATCATTGACTCGCTGTTGTACAACGCCATTAACCGGGAGACCATCCTCCCCCCTAGTTAGCGGCCATGGTTAGTCAGCAAGACTACCACGTGTAATCCAAACCTCACATTGTGTGGTTTCGTAGGCGGTCAGTCAACATGGCCAACAGGCGGGCTAAGGCGGGCTAGGGCGGGCTAAGGCGGGCTAGGGCGGGCTAAGGCGGGCTAAGGCGGGCGGGGAGCCGCTCCAGTGCGCTTCCAGCGGGGCGCACATGTTTGTCTCGCCATTGTAACGACGCTTCCGTATCACACGCTCACCTGCTTTTTATTATCTCGGTTCCATGTGAACCGCTGGTTATTTACCTTCAGCGCACCTTCACATAACACCTTCATATCTATATATTTTTTTTTGTTTGTAACGTTGTGTTTTGCGCCCTTACCAGAGACGTAAGACCGCTGTCCGACGCCATTGCTCCGTGACGTCAGCTTTAGGTGACGTAACGTTTTAAAGGGCTACGAGGCTGGGACGAGAGCACACTATTTCGTTCGCCAAAAATACCGTTTGTTTATTTATATTTACAGGTTATATATTGCCGATATATTTTTATATTTTATATTATATTATTATCCACATAAAGGCCCGAGCGCTAAAATGACGTCACCAGGTCATTGTTGCCCCGTACTGAACCCGTCAAACTTCAGTAAATACGTCATTATTGCCTCACCCGACAACAAATGTCACACATGTCACTGTAGCTGCAGCTCTATTTCCACAGACAACAAGGTGAGTTCTAACAATGACAAGGTTTGGTTTGGAGGCACCACGTCACAATAACATGTATTTAGTGTGTTTGTGATTAAAAATAATTACAACGTTTGTTCATTCTTGTTCCAGGTGCCGAGAAATAACCAAAGGTCTATTGCTGAAAGAAAGTGTCCAAACACCCAGCCACAGAAGGCAGCCACACTGTTCTCAAAGAAAACACTAAAGAAAAAGACTGGGAAAAAGCCGACGAAACACAATGTGGGGGGAAAAAAGATGGCTAAACATTAAAAAAAAAAAAAATAAAGAAATATTAAAATGATACCTATGAAAAAAAAGTTAATAGAGATGAGAAGCCGTTAAATATAACTGTTGATTCCCCCGACATATATACGGGTGTTAACACGTTCATTTCATGGGGATGATTCACAGGAACAGGCAGCATGCGGCTGTCAGTTTAACAGCAGTACTTTAAAACAAGATCAAGAACGTTTGCGCGTGGCACTCTAGAAACGACAAAGGATGCAGTGAAGCCTCACCTGGATGTTACAGTGATTATTACAATGTCTGTCGTGCACCGTTACCTGGTAAAAATACAACATGACTCACTGAATGACAGGTGCTTCAGCCACCCAGCGACGGGTGGCAGTTTCTTATGGTGACTAATATTATGGAAGTTAGAAAAAAAATGGTAAAAACAGAAGATGGAGGTGAATCATTTATATATTTTCCTTTGTGAAGATGGCCTAGTTATTGTAATAAACATATTACAAATATCAAGATTCAAGATTTAAGCGAGCTGTCTTTATAAAAATGTGGTTTCCGAACATCGTGTTTTTGTGTTAAATGACTACATATGACATAATGTTTATGTCAATTGCTTTTTTTCCCCTTTTTTTGGAATTACTTAAAATTGGCATTTTAATATTACACAATTATTACATGCTCTTTATAAATACTGTGATATTTTGTTTGAGTTTTTTTGTCCAGATGTTTTGGACAACTGTTTAATAAAACAATTATCTGACCTGTTTTGTCATCTCCCAATTTCCCAATGCACCCTACTTTATGAATACCGAAGGTTTTGACCTAAATATGTTCAACTGGTCTTACATTTACGAGTGAAGAATTAGAAATGTTGTAATTCGTGTCAGTATAGAAAAAAGTGTTTTGCAAAACCTTGACAGCCTGGAGAACTTGTAAAGCTATAACGTACAAATAATTGCCCCTTTGTCTCAGAATTCACCTGTTATGCCACACTGCACAAAATAAGGACAAAGAATAAAGATGACTATTATGGCTGGATAATTAAAATATTGTCCAACATTACAAATTCAGGTCCGAATCAGGCTGAATTGATCCCGGATTAGGGAAAATCTGCAAAATGTAATACGTACCTAAATTACGAAAATGGTTACGTCACACTACACAGGATAAAAGATTAATATCGTGGACGGACAATCAAAAAATTGTGGTCAGGATTCATGTAGTTTGATCCCACATTAGGGAAAATCTGCAAAATGTAATATGTGACTAACACTACTAAAATGGACCCTGTGTATTGCTGCCTGCAGCTTTATTTATGATATTGTGCCTTGCATGCATGCGCCGGTCTCATGTATGTATTGTATTTGTGTTTTAGTGTATTTATTCCTATTGCACACTGACACTTTCACTCGACCGCTGCACCGATCAACCGCTGCAAAGGCCTTCCGCGTGCAAGTGAACTTCGAGCAGCACATTTGAAACGTCTCAACATCCCGGTTGACCTAAGTCGTCCCTGGAAGACAGTCTCTTTCTTGTCTTGAAAACATACTTTCTCCCAACGGAATTTACTTTTTTTTTTTTCAAATTGGTTATTCGCGGTAAAACAATACATTTATTTGATTGTTTGTTCGTTTGTTTGTTTGTTCTTATCGACGTTTGTCCACATTGACAGTCTACCGACTCGCTGTTTGGCACGATAAAATATCAAATGTGGAAACTTTTTTTTTTTTCCTTCTCGTTGAAATCCAATCATCCTCAGCATTACGACTTTAAAGCTGAATATAATGCAGTGTCATGCCTTCGCTGCATAGTTTGCCCCCCCCCCCCCCCCCCCCCCATCCAGACCCGAGAGTGGAACGGTCCACTGGAAAGTGGGCTGTCTCGCTCTGCTGCGACTGAGGCCGCCTGCCCCGCCTCCCACGCACACGCCTTTTTTATTTATTTGTATTTTTTTTTTACTTCACCAAAAAACACGCACCACCGCACCACCGCACCCCTCCACCCAACGTCGCCCTCCCGCCCACTCCCCCACCCCGCACACTCCCCCACACCCACCCGCCCAGTCCAGCTCCATCCATCCTGCGCGCGGGGGCAGAGCAGCGTCATCGACGGTCCCCGAATGATGTCGGATCATATGAATATAAACGTATATATACGTCAATAAAATATATATCAACGCGGTTTGAGGAGCTGAACTAAACCCGTTGGGGTTTTGTTTTTGTTTTTTTTCCTACGCCGTTGGGAGGTAGGTTATTCATTCGGGTGTGTTGTTATTATTATATATTATTAGCCTGCTGTTCTCCAGGATCAGGTGTTATTTGGTGTCGTGTTGGAGCCCGGGGCCATGCGCTCAGCGACGGTTGTTTTTGCCGCAAACGCGCTCGTCCGCTCCCCCGCTGGATAGGGATGGAAACAGGACACATACTGGGGTCCAAGGTATTTCAAGGTCCACGCCGTACGATGGAGCTGTAGAACGCGTAAAGCAGCGTATTGAAAGAATGTGTGCTCCCGTTTTACTTCCTGACGTTGTTTCTCCTTGTGGCCTACAGTGTATTAATTTTATTAATATATATAGATATATATATATCTATATATTTGGCGTTCTGACTATTTTCTTTTGCAGCCTACGACAATATGTGGTATTTCCAAACCATAACAAAATGAAACTAGCCCTCCACCAGAAGGCCTCCTCCTTCATCATAATATAGCGCCACTTGTGGTGCTGAGATTGCCTCGCTCATTTTCAATTATATATGTGATATATATGATGTCTTTCTGTGATATATATGATGTCTTTCTGTGATATATATGATGTCTTCCCTCGGATAACCAACCTTACCTAATTCATTCAAACAACTGCCTCAAACCCCTAAGGAAAGAAGCCCTGGATATGAAACATAGATATGAAAGTTGGATTATTGCATAGAGGCCAATTCTTTTTATTGTCACAGTTTCAAAAACAAATAGTGTGTGTGTGTGTGTGTGTGTGTGTGTGTGTGTGTGTGTGTGTGTGTGTGTGTGTGTGTGTGTGTGTGTGTGTGTGTGTGTGTGTGTGTGTGTGTGTGTGGCAGTTAAAAGCTCTGAGTGATAAGGCTCCCTCCTCAGCCCAGACCTCTCCTCCCCCCATTGAGCGCTGGACACATGCTCCACTTATCCCCCCCCCCCCCCCCCCCCACAGAGCTGTAAGGCCACAGGGGTGGATCACTGTCACTTCCAGCACATGGCTAAAGCTGCCAAACGAAAGGGCATGCACAATGATTTGTTTTTATTTTTACTTTTATTTTATAATTTTTTTTTTTTTGCACCTGCCAGAAAAGAAGTCAGAGATCACTTTGATTCTGCTATGCAGGTATATTTACATGTTATTATACGAGGAATTTGTTCTGGTGAGGTTTGGTGCGTGCCACTGGAGACCATTAGCATTAAAAAACAAACAAATAAAGACAAACTTAACAGTCTGAAAAGTGGAGAATAATTAAATAAAATTAAATAGAAATAAAGTTTAAATAAAAAAAAAAATATATATATATAAATAACAAAAAAAAAAATATATATATATATATAATATACGTGGCCTTGGTACATGTTAAAGTATTTCTGTGTCTTTTACCATTGGACCCTCGGACATAAAGATAAAGGCCGGTGATCACTGGCAGGTCTTACTTGATTCATGGCCAAAAAATTGTTTTTATGCTTTTGCACATACTGTGATAGGGCTGGGTAGCAAGATACCATAGAGAAAAGTGTGTTGATGGTTTTGAAGTTTAATTATGCAATTATGAGACTGGGGTAGGAATTACACAGATCCCAAATTATTTAACGAAGCCCACTTTACTAAAGCCGTAAGTGGTCACATTATATAATTAAGAGTATTTTAGGGAACATTAATCAGTATGCGATACTGGAATTGAAAATGGAAAATCAGCTCTATATAATGGACATAATCTGATATCGTGCCTGTGCCGTTACTTTACTCACTATTTAGGCTTTTTCAGAGTGTATTTACATTATAAACAGAGGAGGAGATCTGAGACAATGAGAGCAGTGTATCTCACAGGGAGGAGTGTAACCGTAGCGGTACAGTAGTTGTTAAACCATGGCTGGGGCGTCGGCCTGACTGGGCCGGCTGATAAAGTAAGAGGTGGCAGCGTTTGAGGGGAAGAGGAAGCCTGAGCCCAAGGAATGGGGAGGGGGGGCAGATGAAAGTCGAGGAACAGCCGTGTTTTTGAGGAAAGTCGTGAATACTTTGAGTAAAGGAAGTCGGGTTCGTTTGCCACAGGATATCCTCTCAAGCGCAAGGTCTCGTGGATTCTGTTGTCCTGTTGTTGTTTTCGGCTGCAAGGTTCTGTTCTGCCACTTCAGTTACCCCGGAGACCAGGGTTCCCTAGTAGAGCTCCACCCCTCCCATCTGTTTTAGCACAGAACACCCCCATACAAGTGTACAACTAAATTTTAAACAGACCCTCTTTGCCTCTCTATCTAATCACTTATAACTAATAACTGAACAGAGTCACTCATAACATTGATTTGGTAGACAGGCTCGATTGCTATAATTATCTACACAAAACATATTTCAATCAGGTTATTAGATTGTTTCAGAAAATGTCAGTTGGTGATTGAGTTATGAAACCATTAAAAAAAAATGCCCATCACCTGTCTCTGTGTCACACAACTTTCCCCCCCTAGAACATTTTGGCCTAAACGCGAGCGAGTTGTTTCTCCAACCATGCATAAGGTAATCGACACTAATCCTGAATAAATATGAATATAAAATACATAGTACTATATTGAGACGTACAACTCTTGATTGTGGATGTTTGCTGCACAGGTGGAGGGAGGGGTAACCCCAGTGGGCTTGGCTTCCTCCCGGGGTCCTAGTGCCCCTGGTTCACCTGCCGCAGGCATCACAGTAAATAATGCACGCATATCTAAACATGACACATGGATGTATTTCATCAACGTCTTCATTTTTTATTTTGTTATTGATATGAATCTGTTCTTTTCTTTGTGTGTGTGTGTGTGTAGGCTCGTTTGAATGACCAAGTGGTGGGTTACAGAGACCTGGCGGCCATCCCCAGAGATAAAGCCATCCTGCAGGTGGAGAGACCCGACCTGATGACCTACCAGCCTCACCTCAGCTTCTCCTCCCTGGACCAACCACGCAGAGAGGTACACACACACACACACACACAAGCACACGCACATTTCCGCGTTGTTTAATGAAAGGTGTTTTTTTTTTTGTGTAATGTTTCTCTTCTGATCCCCAGAGATCCCTGTCTCCTCCCAACACATCTCCCTCCACATCTCCCAAGGTAAAACCAAGTTGTTGTGATCGATGAATATGTCTTAAATAATTGCACTCCTGTTAAGCCCAAGACCCGCCGGTAGGTCCACGGCTCAGTCCGAGTGACGAGTTCTCCCAAGCTAATTTCTTAAACCGAAAAGCGGGTGTAACACAGCTCCAAAGCCTTAGATCTTTTTTGACAAAAGTAAATGGGCATGACCATTTTCAAAGGGGTCACAACCTCTTACATCAAGATATCTGAATGAAATTGGCTCATTAGAACCTGCAAGAGTCTCACCTTTACAGCCATGCCTGACATACAGTATGTCAGCTACACAGGGTATGTTGGCTTCATGGTCCTAAATACACTGTTTTCTGAATGCGGTGAAAATATGTTATTTATATTTATATACTTTTTTTCTTTTCCCTATTTCTGCGCACTGCGATGCCCAAACAGTCTTGAAATCGTAGAACTTGGGTATGACTACAAAGCTGACTCTTGTGAATCCAAAGAGCCAAATTGCTTTTGTGTTCGATGAAATATGGCCTCACAGTAACCATTTCGATATGATGACAGCATTTCTTTTTAAAACTTCAGCTTACTGTATAAAATGACCTATTGTGACCTCTAGGATAAACACAGCCACAGCCTCTCGACACAGAATAGCACCTAGAACATTTAGAAAATGTATGGGATGTCGAGGTCAATTGAAGAGAAGTGGGCTTTTCTGAGTCATTTTCAGAAAATAGTGCTGGGTTGTCCAACCATCAAAATCGTACAAATCTCCAATTTTCAAACGTTATTGATACTGCATCACAGCACTGAGTTTTCTTAAGAAAGCAATCATGTTTCCCACTATAGCATTCAATGTTCTCTTTTTAAGGTTTTTAGGATTACCAGCTCCAGTCTGCTGGCAGCTGGAGCTTTACAGAGTCAGACTCAATGTCTTTCAGTGCTGGTGCGTTTTCTGTTGAGTACTAAAATCTTGTAGTTCTAACTTGAGTTGCCCAGTCATGCCACAACAAGTTTTGGCATTGTAGCCCTCCTCTGTCATAAGCTAAATACAGAAGGGACCAAAAAAGTCTGGGGTGTCTATTTTTCCACATAAAATGATTGAATCATTTCTTCAGTCGAGAAACAAAGTTTGGGGGAGGTTTGGGGCAAGGGGATATTTTGAAAGAGATGGTTTGAGAGTAGGTTTGAAATAGCTTGGGGAGAGTATTCATTTTCAGTATATTAACTGTATCTTTTGGGGAGATTGGAAGTGATGACCATCTATCAACTGACTCATCAATAGATGTTATAACAGGAGTATAATTGGCTTGTACGACTTCTTCTAACCTGTAAGTAATTTGTATTCCTAAGTAAGTAAAACTGTTAACTGTTTTGAAGTGACCAACATGACTGGGTGGGTTATCCTTCTCATCCGAATTTGTAATCGGAGATATTACCAAATCTTTCATTGAGATCCATTAGAGCTGGAACAGATTCACCCAATTTATTAAAAAATGTCGTATGCATAGAGAGCTATACGATGTTGGCCTACAGCATATAATCGATTGCAATCGTAAATAGGAGAGGTGATAATGGACAACCCTGTCTACACCCTCTATTGTATTTGTATTTGTATTTATTGGTTTGGATAGATTGTTGTTAGTAACTATCTCTGCATATGGCTCTGTATATAAAAGTTTCACACAATTACAAAAAAAATCTAGCTTTTTCTGCAGGAAATGACAGGAAAGCTATCTGCTACCTCTCTCTGGACATGTAAGATGTTTAAAACCCTTCTTATATTGTGAAATCCCTTATGGCCCACAATTAAACCATTTTGGTCTCCATTTATAATTCCTGGGAGAAGATTCTCGAATCTTTTTGCTAGGTTTTTGGAGAGTATTTTCAAATCCGAGTTTAAAAGACTCGGTCTCAGATTTTTACATTTATCGTTTGACTTTCCGGATTTAGGAAGAAATATGATCCAAGCTCCTCTCAAGGAGGTGTCTTAAATTTTGTTAAAATTTCTTATAAATATCAGTGGGCAGGCTGTTTGGTCCTGCAGCTTTCCCAGATTTCACGCTATTGCCACAGAGATGTCCTCGAAGGGTTAGGGTTATTAAGATTATTTAGAAATAGACTTTGGTCTAATAGTTCCCTATCTCTTTCCTAACTACAGTTTTTCATTATACTCTCCAAATGCCCTGTTAATTTTAATAGGGTCTATGATGGTATCGTCATTTTCTTTTTTGTGGATGGTGATAGCTTTTTTGGTTTAATTTAGAATAGGGATTTTGATCATATTTTATCTCCAAGAGATATTTGATCTCTTCATTTTTGACTCCAACATTGTTAGTTTTTCTTTCGATGTTTTAGATGTAGAAGTTCTAAAACAAATGATCTTGTATCAGATCAGGTCTGATTCTAGACATCAGACCTGCAGAGACTAAAACGTAATCAATTCATGAGTACGATTTTTGTGTATTAGAAGAACATGAATAGAAAAATACTTAAGTGTTTCTATCTCTCCATGCATCCCTTAGATTTAGCGTCTTAATAAATGTATGTATTATTCCTCTGCTTTTGTTATCTATGTATCTTTACTGGGGTCTAATGTATAATTTAAATCTCCTGCTATTATATATTGACCTTGAGTCGTTTGAATTGCTTGACTAAAGGGCGCTGACAATACCTTACCCTGCCACCTCCTCCTAATCCTAATGTCTTCATCTAATGAAAGGTTTATTGAAGAAAAAATATTTGGGAATTAATACTTTTTAACCTCCCCACCACCTTCTTTACCTTTTTTTTGTATCCAACCCTCTGCAATTACAAGAAATAAACTTAATCTCAAATTCATAGATATTCATTCATGGATAATTATAAATAAAAAGAAAAGGAGGAAAATAAAAACAAAAATGACATCTCTCAATAAACTAACCTCACACGGAGTGAGGTGCTAATCGGAAACTAACTTAACATTACTCAATATCAAAGTACTTAAGTACTTATTTACTTACTTATAAACTAACCAACTAATCAACCAACCAACCAACTCACTTACTTACTTACTTACTTACTTACTTACTTACTTACTTACTTACTAACTTACTTTTTTACTTACTTACTGACATAATTATTAACTAACTAACTAACTAACTAACTAACTAACTAACTAACTAACTAACTAACTAACTAACTAACTAACTAACTAACTAACTAACTAACTAACTAGCTAGCTAACTAACTAACTAACTAACTAACTAACCAAACAACCAAACAACCAAACAACCAACCAACCAACCAACCAACCAACCAACCAACCAAGCTACTTACTTACTAACCTACTTACTTACTTACTTACTTACTTACTTACTTGCTTGCTTACGTACTTATTTAATGCCATACTTAGTTACTTAATAATTAACTAACACACAAACGAACTTACTTACGGAACTAACTAACAAACTAACTAACTAACTAACTAACTAACTAACTAACTTGTTACTTACTCGGTTACCTACTTACCTCTTACTTACTTACTTACTTACTTACTTACTTACTGACATTCTTAGTTTCTTAATAACTAATTAACAAATTACTTACTGGTTTACTTACTTACTTAACTTATTCAGTTATTTACTTACTTACTTAATAACTAACTAACAAATTACTTACTTACTTGCATACTTACCTACTGAAATACTTAGTTACTAACAAACAAAGTAAGTAAGTAACCAAAGAACTAATACACGAACAAACTAACTAACTAACTGACAGACGGACGGACTGACTGACTGACTGACTGACTGACCGACTGACTGACTAACTAACTAACTAACTAACTAACTAACTAACTAACCAGCCAACTAACTAACTAAATAACTAACCAACTAACTAAATAACGAACTAATTTACTTACTTACTTACTTACTGACATACTAAGTCACTCACCCACTCACTCACTCACTCACTCACGCACTTACTCGCTCACTCACTCACTCACTCACTCATTCACTCACTTACAAACATCTGTACTAACTTACTTTCTTATTCACTTACTAATTCACATTTACTAGTCCCACATTAGTAACCATATATAAGCAATCTGACCTAGACTATACAAAATGAAAAATTAAAAATCAGTAGCACTTAGCACTCATCATATGCTAATCAAGATTCAAGATGTTTATTTATCACATACATATACAGTACATACAAGCATACATATATGCAGTGAAATGTCATTGCAACGCACCCGGAGACTATGCAGAATAAGTACTAACTGACAGAATAGCTAACTAATTAACTAACTAACTGATTCCTAAAACTTAATCATTTAGCAAATATAATAAAATAAGAGTAAAAACATAATACAGGTACTCCTCACTTAACGACCGAATTCCGTTCCTACAACCAGGTCATTAAGTGAATTGGTCGATAAGCGAGGACCCGTGTTATTTCACGGTAAGGGGGCGTGGCCATTGTGAACATTAGTATAGTGAATACTGACAGACTGAGGCAACGAGACTGAGAACGGTGATGTAGAATGGGATTGCTTGATGCTGAGACGCCACGCTCGCAGCGGGCACGCTGGGGCTGAGGACGCAGCCCTGGGGGGATCCTGTGTTCAGGCTGAGGGAGCTGGACATGTGCCCCCCCACCCTAACCACCTGGGGCCGGGCTGAGAGGAAGTCCAGGATCCAGGCACACAGCGGAGCGTTCAGTCCTAGCTCCCGCAGCTTGACAGCCAGTCTGGTGGGGACTGTGGTATTGAAAGCTGAACTGTAGTCAATGAACCGCAATCTCACACAGCCCCCCTTCCGGCCATCAATGTGCGTGAGCTTGTGGATCTGTCCGGCCGGTACGCAAACTGCAGTGGGCCAATGGTGCGGGGAGGGAGGCGCAGATGTAATCCTTAATCAGCCTCTCGAAACACTGCATGACCACCGAGGTGAGGGCCACCGGACGGTAGTCATTCAGGCAGGCTGGAGAGGCGATCTTCGGCACAGGGATGATGGTGGACCTCTTAGAGTAGGACGTGACCACTGACTCGGCCAGGGAGGCTTTGAATATCCTAGTGAGCACTAGCTAGCTGGCTAGCACAGGTCTTCTGTTCTCGCCCAGATATGCCACCTGAGCCTACAGCTTTCCTGGTGTTCACACGCATCAGAGCCCTCCTGACGTCATGCTCAGACGCTGAGAGTGCACGCTCATCCCAGCGGTGTAACTCCAATTAGCCGGCGAGGAAGCGGTGTTGTTGCCAGCCTCAAAACGCGCATAAAAGAAGTTCAGTTCGTTGGCTAGGGAGGCGTTCACACTCGCGGAACTAAATTAATGTTACTCGCTATAAAAGTACTTAGATACTTTACTTTCTTAAAAAAATAACTGACTAACTAACGAGCAAGCTAGCTTGCTTGCTTAGTAAAAAGTTTCAGTCTAGAAGTTTAACAGAAAGCAAAATACACATACAATACACTTATAATAAACAAGATGTGCTCTTTACAAAGAAAGAGAACATAAAAAAGGTTATGGCAGGGCACAAGTGCCAGTAAGGATGCAAGTATTGCCTGGATATAAATACAAATATGGTATATTATTATTTTTACCATTTCAAAATCAAGTACATTTCAAATAAACGTCCTGTACAAGGTCAGTCTCAATGTAATCACTCATGTGATTGTCTCAGGACATTATTTCAAGGTAGGGCCAGATGATATAGAAGATTTTGCTATGATCATAGGTCATTTTGCATGATAACTAATGTAGACATTTCTTGTTTTAAATCCCTTGTTAAATTACATTGAAATACATGGTTATGCAAGTGTGATACCCAACTAAAACTTCTGTTTTCAAATAAAACACCAAAATACTTAAGGTCTCAGCTTGTATCATCTCATCATGGCTAATTTTCAATGTCATATATATCACAAATTGTTGATTTTAATTATATGATGAGAACACAAGTGATATACAACAATTTGAAGATATTATTTCTATGTATAGATAGCTTGCTTGCTTTCTTGCATGCGTAACTAACTAACTTACAAACTTATTTACTTACCTACTTACTTACTTACTTAGTTGCTCACTCACTCACTCACTCACTCACTCACTCACTTAATCACTCACTCACTCACCCACAATTTCATTTAATGACGTGTTATTGAAAAGAAAAATAATAATAATAATAATAATAATAATAATAGTCGTCTATTTGAACAAATATCTAACGCTGTTATTCTCTGTGTCTCAGCTGAAGCCACGCAGAGCGGGCAGCGAGAGCGGTTCTCCGGGAGGTTCCATGCTTCAACTCCAACCTGGACGCAAAATTAGCGTCAGCCTACAGCATTTCCACAGACCAGGTAAACACAAGCGCACACACTATTTTTCTTTATTATCTTCGTTCTAGATTGAGATTGCACTCATTGTTGTTCTGTATTTCAGATAATGGCGCCAACATATATATGAAACCGCCCATCTATAAACAAGGTAGAGTCCCTCTAACGGAAATGGCATTGTAATAACATTGTAATAACATAGTGACAACATATACCTACTCATTCATTGTCATTCACCCCCCTATTATTGTATTGTATTCATATTTATTTATTCCTGTACGAACGAGCCACCAGTCACTTTTAACACAGCCTGACCTTTGCTTTAGGCTTTAAATTCAGCTCTTCATATGCATAGAATTGCCTTTTGTATATTCTGCTTATTTTGCTTTGTTTGTTTTTGTATTTGGCTATTTTTGTACTTTTGGCCATTTTATTTGATTTTTTCAGCATGTTGAGCTTGTTTATGCCAATTGTCTGCACTTGCAATGCACCAATCTTCACCACCACAAATTTCTCGTGTATGAGAATGTACTCGGCCGAACAAACGGATTTCGTTGCAGACGGCGGTAAACACGTGGAAGGGAGCATCATCGAGTCGTCCAAGTTCCCAGCGGCCCAGCGGCCCGACCCCAACCTGCCGTCCAAGATAGAGACCGACTACTGGCCCTGCCCTCCCTCACTAGCTGCCATGGGTAACTCATACAAACACACACACACACACACACACACACACACACACACACACAGGAGAAGAGAGAGAATATGTATGTTTTTCGTTTTTTTTCCTCGTTGCGTAAACCTTTGTCACCCGCTGTCAAACAGAGATTGAATGGAAGAAGAAGAAGTTGGAAGAGGAGGACGAGTTTGAGGACCTGACGGAGGAGGCCAAGACGGTGCAGGAGCAGGAGCTTGAGAAGGTGTGAAGACGCACTAGCGTGGTCTAACGGTGAGCGACCCGCGGCGGAAGTGAAGTATGAAACGATTTCGCTTTTTTTTTTTTTTTTTTTTTTTTGTTTGTTTTTTTTCTGACTGCAGATCAAGTCCAACCTGGGCCGCCTGATCCTCAAGGAGGAGAAGGAGAAGGCCGTTCATTTCCGCAGGAAGACGCAGTCGCTGCCGGACAGAACGCACATGCACGCCAGTGAGGCCGAGCTTCATATTCCCACCGTCCAAAATGTGCACGATGACTTGAATATTGGTCTGAGTTTAAAGTGGTGGTTTCTGCCCGCCAGGTATCTCTGCTAGTGCATCGAAATCCCCCTCCCGTTCAGGCCTGACAAGGGTAAGGGCATTTCCTGTTCAATTAGTTATGAAAAAAATAGTGAATTCAGGGTAATAGACCGTATGAATTATGTGCAATATTAGCTGATAATTTCACTATTTAAAGAATCTGAACATACCAATAATATATACTGTAAATAATAATAATAATAATAATAATAATAATCAAGTATCTGTTACTGTGTGAATATATATACCAGATACCATATCTTAATTTGAAGGCAAGTTAATTATTATTGTATTTTTTACGCAGATGCAGTCTGCAGAGTTTTCCATGGATGGAGATAAGGGACCACAAGGTATGTTTTTTCCAAGGTTTAGTCTATGTTTAGATAAGGTAGATACCACGTTATAAAACTATAATGGAGAAAAAAAGGTCTTATAAGGCAGATATATATGTGTGTGTGTGTGTGTGTGTGTGTACTGTATACGATATATATATATATATATATATATATATATATATGGTATAGGATATATTTTTTATGACACTCCAGATCTCACCACCTTCTCTTTTTCCTCTCTCCCGCACTTTGCAGCCGCTCAGGTAGGCTCGCTAAGCTCGCTAGGCCTCTGCTTAACCTGGTGCCGGTGGCATGCGCACGGGTCGGCATCATCCATTAGTCTAACGTCGCTCGTGTTTAACAGTTGTACGTTTGCGATGGCTTTCCGTTTGAGTTGTTTTTTTGTTTGTTTTTGTCGAATAACCCAACCCAAAACCTTGTCGTCCTATTCCGTTTGCATGAAATCACCGAACGGCGCTGGTTGGCCATATATTCCTTCCGTTAATTCCTGGATGGTGCTACTTGCAGTTGCGGCTCAATATTAAGATAGGCATGTGTGTCATTTTAAGAGTTTCTATAACATATCATTGAGATGCATCATATAGTATCGATTTCACTCTTTTCCTGTGTGTGTGTGTGTGTGTGTGTGTGTGTTTTCAGAATGGAGAGGCACGAAGGGAACGAATGGATAGAGGGAACTCACTGCCTAGTATTCTGGAGCAAAAGGTGAAGGATGCCACGGACTTCACACGGTTTTCAAACGCTGTTCTAAGGTCTTCACATATACAAACAAACTCAATTTGAGCTAAAATGCAGCACTCACAGATGGAAGACTCAGACTCAGAAGAAGGCGTATTAAATGCCGCACTCACTCGCAGTTCTTTGTTTTAACGTCCCTCCTTGCCTACGTGAGTATCACGCGGTGATCATTCATCGCAGAAACATTCCTCTTTGCTGTTCATGTAACATCAGACATAAATCAATGTCATCAAATAATCGAATCAAACACAATTTGGAATAATGGTGTATATTGAATATAATTTTTTTTTATGATTTGTAAAGAATTTTTCCACCTCTTCATAGTTCATCTGTTCTTCATAGATTTTATATCAGGTTTGTATCAAAAATTACTTTGTTTCTGGGCCCAGATTCCAGATTTTTATGGAGTAAGCGCTCAAATGTTTTTGGGAGAAGTAGAATAGCTGAGAAAAATAACCAAAAAAGAACCAAAAAATAGGGAACATACGACAAAACTAGAACGATCAATTCAAAAATAATGTTGCGTTTTCTGTACATTTTCACCCTCTAGGTCTATCCCTATGAAGCTCTTATTGTGACCCACAGAGGGCGCTGTAAGCTACCACCGGGCGTCGACCGCACTCGACTGGAGGTTTGTATCGCCAGCCTCTTTTTTTCCCCGTACGTCTTCGAGGGCCACGAACCCGGGGTCGGCTCATCAACCGCTCTGATCTCTCCCCGCAGAGGCACGTGGCTCCCGAGGAGTTCCAGCGGTTGTTCGGAATGCAGATCGCTGAGTTTGACCGCCTGTCGCTTTGGAAACGAAATGAACTAAAGAAGAGAGTTTCCCTGTTCTGACCGGGGAGATCCAGCTCGCCCCTCGAACGTTCAATCGCCGCTCGGTCGGAAAAAAAAAAACGGGAGACGGGATCCTGACCAAAACAGTCACGGAACAACGATAGTAGTATAGTATCTGCCATAATGTTCTATACCAGTCCACTCCAACCCGGCTTATTATACCTCTTCAAGAGTATACTTAAGGTGGGCGCTGACTAACCTCTGACCCCGACTCTTACTAATCTGAACTGATGCACTGAGGATTCACTGATAGTCATTCCAAGTGGAGATGTGCTCTCCCACGCATTATTCCGCTGCACTTATAATCACCGTTTCTCATAAATGTCAAATGCTCATTCTCAATGTATGTTGTGTCTACCCATATATCATATATAATGTTAATATTATGGTGATTTGGACCTTTACCTGAATGAATGCGGTTCAACCCGACCCGAGACCACCATCATGTTAATTAATCCATTCAATTGTAGGATAGACTGTAATGATATCCAATAACGAATCATGCTGAGAGTTAGGAATTAGTTGCCACTGACTGAATGAGATTTAAACAATATTTATCTTATGACTTTTTACTCTACTCCACATAAGTACCCTGTTGGCTAGCTATTATTTAATTTTTATTATTATTATCATGAAGAATGATTGCTGTACAGATTTGTTTTTGTCATTTTCAAAGCACCCAGTGCTGCACTGGCTTTTAAAACATGCCTTATTGAAATTGCAACATTTATAAATAAAAGGGTATTGCAAAGAAAGCAAGTGGTAATTATCAATAATGGTGTGTGCTTGGATCTTGTATTGGGGTTGAGGAACATATCAAATGACAATGTGTCTATGGCATATCAGCAGATGTTCACTACTCGTCATCTATCATGTTTTGGTGCACTTTGCTTAATTTCTGCTAATGCCATCACATAACATCTGGCTTCTATTGTACAATATAGGACCAAACCAAATAAAAACTTAAAATACCTATGGACTGACTTGTGTTGGTATATTGTCAATAACAACCAAAAAGTGCAACGATTCTTCCAGAAACATTTCATCCATTCTTAAATAGTCTTTCAAGTAGATTCAAGATTATGATTTCACATGAGAAGCTAATGGCACACATCACTCCGAGTTGCACTTAAATTAGGTAATAAACTCAAGGCTTTGTGTTGCTAAGCAACATATGGTCTGCACAAAAGAGGGCAGCTTGGCAATCCTGCATCCCTCTCTCCCACTGAGTAAAGCTGCACATGAAATGCCTCCCACACAAGCCCTTTATATGCTGACAAGGTGCGGGAGAAAGTTCTGAGTCAAGACAACAGAGAGAAAAGCAGTTGTTTTTTAGCTTTTTATTGAATGGAGTGAAACATCTACATAAATGAGAGGCCTCGCAGTACAAGTACTTGACAAAAATTATTTTCAATTGCAGCTATAGAGAAAATCTTGATTATCCATTTCTGTACATTCTGTGAGATATGTTCCATGTCTGAAACAGAAGTCAGAAGAAAAAAAAAAAAAATATGAGGCCTCAATCGCAACTCCCCTCCCCAGAAAAAATAAAAATAAAAAAATAATAAGACACCTCAAACCCACCCATTTGCATCCATCAGCTTCATACTCACACCTGAAATAAACAGCACCTCTTCTCTGCAATAACACAAAACCATTATCAACCCACAATTTTCCCTCTCTCCCTTGACCTTTTCTTTTTATCCTCGCAGGCATCTTTCTACTGTCACACTCATCACGTAACATCTCTCCTCTTTCTTCGAATGGCATTTCAGTCATTCTCCGCCTTGCACTCGTTCTCTTATCTCTCCTCAATTCCCTTGTCAGCATTTCTATCCCGGGGATTATATGCCTAAACCTATGTATTGTAAAAAAAAAACTAAACAAAGAAAAAAAAAAAAAAGAAATCAAAATAAATTCAACCATCACATTGAAAAGAGGGAACAATTATAATGTACATATATAATATAAATGTCAATACTAGCGGAGGTCGGAGCTCAGTTACATTATTATTGGCATAAGAAAGGATGGACTTAATGCGGTGGGGGGCTCCAATTAACATTGCTCATTTCTATTCAAGTGCTTGTGGTTTGCTCTTTTGTGTGGACACAAACACAGCATTGGGATGGCGGACGAGAAATTACAGCATCAGTTCTTCCTTTTTGCCAAGCATGGAGGAAAATTTGATAAAGAAAATATATCTAAAACAACAAGAGTTGATAAAAAAAAAACAAAACAAAAAAAAAAAAAGTGCCAAAGCATCAACCCATATTCTATTTAAAAAAAATAAAAAGATTTTCCTTGGAAACGAATTGATTGGGCGATCGCCTTTTTCTGTTTGTTTGTGTGTTGCAAATCGGCGTAAAACGTCAAACCCAAGGTTTTGATCCTGTGTATCTCGTTCGGTTCCGATGTAAAACATGACGCCACATCTTTAATAGATGATTTAATAAATAAGCGTTGTAAGTGTTGGTCGGGCTGAAGGATTGCGGTGGGATCCCCGCCCCTCCCTCCCTCCCTCCCTCCCTCCCTCCATCCATCCCTCCCTCCCTCCCTCCCCTCTCTCCTGCCCTCGTTTAGCAAAAAGATGGGAAGAAGATGGGTAAGATAAGGGGTGGGGTGAGGGGACATAGCAGGAGCCCGGAGAATGGAAAAGGGGAGAAAGGGAGATGAAGTGATGAAAAGAGGAATGGAACTTGGAGAGCAGGACAGGGACGGGTGCTTTTCTAGGCCTGTGCGTTGGTGCCGTTCTTGTCCGGGGGGCCCGGGCTGGCGGGCAGGTTGTTTAGGGAGGCGGCGGCCTCCTGTTGCTTGCTGTCCCGGCGTGGCGGCATCCTCTCGTTGATGCGATCCAGGCCCCGGGCTTCCTCGAAACTCTGGATCTTGTGCTGCGGGTTGAAACCCTGAATGGCTGCGGGGTAGATGGGGGAGGGGAGGGGGGTTGGATCAGGGCAAAGTCGATGTGCAAACAAAGTCACGAACGGAGAGACTTTGGGGGCAGTTCTGCGGACACGGACTAGGCTTCATCTTCAAACCGGGCCGCACTTTCAATCTCGATTTAAACTGAAACGGTCTTTCCTCGTTCCTCGGTCATGGTTGAAAATAGTCTCAGACTAAGTCTTGGTTTAATGGTTGGTTGGATTAATGGACGTGGGGCCTCCAGGTCGACCTCCACAACAGAGGAAATGGATCAAGACCAGAGAGAAGGAGCCGAGCAGTCCTCCAGACCGTACCTCGGTCGAGGACTCCCTAATCTAGAACGAATTCATCTGAAGTTAAACGTCTCACAAAAGGCACTTTAAAATGGCGGCTTGATTTAAGTTGGATTAGCTCCTTCCCCATTTAGATTTAAAACCCTGCCGCGAGACCGCCCCCAAAACAACGGGTCAAATCGGTTTGACTAACTGGTAGCATTGGCAGGAGTAGGAGAAGAGTATTTAGTTGAGCAGAGGAAAGAAAATAAAGACAACAAAGAATGGAAACAAACTGACGCGGCTTCTCTACAAAAAGCTGTTTCTTACAGTTTATTATTATTATTATTATTATTATTAATAATAACCAGGTTAGCACTTCAAACCGAAGCTTTCTAATTTTTTATTTTTTTGTCCAGAACAAAGAAAGGCGAGGCATCAAAAGCATCCACATGACACGCGTACTCGACAAGGAGAGTGTGAGGAGGAGGAGAGAGAGAGAGAGAGAGAGAGAGAGAGAATAGTAGATAGAGACTTGCATACCTCGTGCCTCTTCTGCTTCTACGGTGGCTGTGTAAGCGTGAGTAGAAGTGCCATGCCCAAAAAAAAACAAAAACAAAAACCAATGGAGAGAAAGTGGTAACATTGCATTCACTCAGTCCGGTTATCATTTAGCTCAAAAATCATACACCATAACAACCCCCCCCCCCCCCCCCACCCTATCCCACCCATCAAATATAGAATAAATAATAACAACAATAATACTAACAACAACAACAACAACAACAACAACAAGATTGGGGGCAGGAGAAGGGGAGCTACACGACTAAGGATACTAAGGATTTAGTGAGTTATCTCCACGAGGCCTGCTAAAGGGAAGGTGGTGGGTTTTCGGACGATATCTCCGAATAAAGGCAAACTCTTGTTCGCGGATTGTATTTCGTGGGTTATGTCGGGGTGCGCGTCGCGCTCCATCAAATCGATAAAGGAAAAAAGCAGATTAGGGCTGAGATTCTGATCTAGATGAGCAGTGTGTCGGCGTATGTGTAAGGGTGTGTTAGATCTTCTAATGGTGAGTGCAGGCGTAGAAGGTTAATATTAAGTTAGTATACTTATGTTAGTGTTTTTTTTTTGTTTTTTACATTGTAGGGGGAGGGAGGGAGGGAGGGAGGGGTCACTTTGCTTACCGCTTTGCAGGGTTTGGCGGCCTCCGGACAGAACGCCCATAGGCAACGTTCCGGTGGGCGTCAGGCCCTTCAGCTGGAGAACGCTCTCGTTCTCCTCTCTGTGCGTGCAGGGGGAAGCGGGACACAGTTAACGTTTTTTTCAACACACTTACGACGGCTCAGGCAGATTAGCCGGGGTCGTTTTATCCAGGAAGAAGTGCGGCTGGTTTTTTGGAAAGCAGGGCAAATTCCAAAAGGCAGGAGAAAGTGCCAAAAAAAAAAAAAAAAAAAGAATTTGCATTTTGGACAGCCCTTCACCTACAGCGCATAGAATTTAACAAAGTGAAGAATGTCAATGTCCCACATGGGAACATGGCGCCGCTAAAGAGGAGTAAGCGGGTAATGAAAATGGAGAAGAAAAAAATTAACTTAAACCTCAAGAGATCAGACCCAAAATTCACCAGAAGGTAAATTAAGACGGGCATTGTAATTGAATCAATTCCGGGCTTGATCGTCTCTCTGTATGATACATGCCGGTGATTCCACTTTCCACCACAGGTGTTCAATGTGAAATAACAACACTGATATATTACCTGTACCAAAGAATATGAGGTTTGGGCCGTGCTTAAAACAGTCTTTGAGGTATATGAAGAATTATTATTAATAAGACCCAAAAAAGCCGCAGATATACATTCACTGAAGTCTAAACTGATGAAGGCAAAATTTCCCTTCAAACGTTGTATTCGTTGACTCATACAGCCTAAACTAACAATAACAATAACCCAATCACTAATATTTAATTACAACTAGTATACATTTATCCCAAAAACTAAATTGTCTCCTTAATGAACAAACTCCAACAAATTCCCAATAAGACGACTTAAAAGAATTGTTTATTGATCAAAATTTCTGTTACTTAATTAAACACGTGATGTTTGGCAACTAGTTTGGGGGTGACATCATACTCATGTTCAACTGTAGTTTGATTCCTAAACATGGGTTTTCAATTGATCAGCCAATATTAAGAGATCTGTCCATCTTGTGTCAAAAATAAAATAAAAAATAAAAATAAAAACATTTGCGCATCGAGATAAAAATAAACAACCAGGATAAAACAACCAACCAGGCAGCAACAGCAGCATACGCACCTGAGAACAGAGAACACGCGGGCCATCTTCCCAATCGCCCGAATCTTATTTCTGATAACCTCCTTCCTGACAGCAGGAGTGCCGCCTAGACCGGAAGAGGAAGGAAGACGCCTCAGTTGATGTTCATTCTTTTTGTTCCCGTTAAACAAACACATTTCCACAAAACCCCCAAACTTTAGGGGAAGGCCTTTAAAAAGGGAAAAATAGGCCAGTGGATCCTTGAATGACGTTCGGTGGCAACCTTAACGCCCGCTGCCTGCTATGAAGGTGTTGGAGCTATAATTGAAATCCGCCCCATCACATTCAAATTATCTCATAATTAGCCATCGCTACACTCTCCAAACATAACTGGGTCATCTGCAGCAGATCATAGCTACAAATAACTTAACTAAAAACCTAGCATTTTCTCTGCGTTATGGCCTCCCCCGTCTGCACAAAAAAACAAAAAAAAAACAGCGTTTTAGATCACCCAAAAGTAAAGTTTTGGAAAACACCTTCCAGGTTGGAGATTTTTTCAAAACTCAAGTTTTCCGTGTATTCCTGTGGACAGGTAAAACGGGGGCCTCTGATAAAACGTCGACGTCATGACCTCATCCTTGGCATTGGCGCCGGCGTCGGGAACCTACGAGCGGCGGCGACACTGTGATGTCCTTAGTGTCACCGTGAACAAGTCTCTCCGACTCGAGGAGTGGCGCCTGTACAGCGTCGAGTATGAATATTATTACGCTCAAGAAGAAGCTCTGCACGCTGCACGCTCCTCATGTTCGTCGCTGGTGTTTGACCTTGCGTATGTATGTTGAAAAATCCGTAAAGATATGGACAGGGCCTAAGAATCGGTATTGATGCGCGACACCCAACTGATCTCATTAAAAAGTGACATCACCGGCAAGGAGAATTAACAGCAACGACAGTCACGCTTTGTGGGTTAAGGCTTTATAGCGTAGCATAAAGTAGATAGCGCATTTAAACTGAATAAAAACACTTCCACCTACTCAGCCGCCTCAAAATCTGTCTTCACCAGTCGTGTGCAACAGCAGGAAAATGCATACCCAGCTTGATGAAACAGTCGTCTTGGAATGACATTAAACAGACGGGCGCAAGCTGCAAAACAGTGTTGTTTGGCCTTACCCTCGCACGTGTCGTCCCCTTCGGACATCAGCTCGTCATCCGAGCAGATGTTCAGCACGTTCACCAGCATTTCCGTCACTGCCGGAATGGAGCAGAGTTTGTCAAGTCGAGTCCCCCCCCCTCATGAGGCGCCGTGTAAGTACAGGGTGGTAAATGGTTTTCAAACGAGAAACGTCCACAATGAAAAGGGTCGATACAAACATTTTATATTGTGATAATAAATAAATACATTGGTGTCTTTCCCAGCTGATTAACTGAGTGCATGCTGATGGGAGTTCTGGAAGTCTTTCAATTATAATTAGTTTGATAAGAAACAAAAGCTGTACAATAATATAAACCGGAATAACCATATATGCTGGACAGCAGGACAACTTTTTTTTTTTCCCCCCTTAACATCTTTCTCTATAAAGATTTAATTGGAGGATGGAATCTGCGCCCCCCCCCCCCCCCCCCCCCGCTCTATTCCAAAAACACAACGAGCATTTGATTTTTTGCTTTTCTAAAAAAACAATTTCTTTTTCTGAAGTTGTTAACATTTATCGCACCTGCAACAGTTTGTTTTCTGGACTAGGGTTCGGGTTGCCAGCTTTGCAGCTTTCAGGTTGAATAAGACAATGCAAAAGTAGTCGACAAAAGTCAGTTAAGGTTTTGTTGAGTCCAAAATAGAATCGAATACAAAGAATGAACGAATATTACACTGAGTTAAAAGAAAGTTATTAGTTAGTCATTATTTTCTTCGCCTACAATCTGTTGATAAAGTAAATGAAAACTAACATTATTTCACTCTCCCAGCTATCACTTTTTGGTCCTTTTTATTTATCAACATATCGCTTTTCCCGTGTTCATGATCGCATGCGCGCGCACGCGCGCACACACACACACACACACACACACACACACACACACACACACACACACACACACACACACCCTCTTGTACGAGTCTTGCCTTTCTCGCCTACGAAGGGGAGTGACCAGGTGAAGACATCCATGAAGTTAGGCAGCCAGTAGGGGTGAGGCGAGCAGTTGAACTGGCGGATGTTCATCACGTTATTTTCGTATTTCAGCACCGCCGCTGAGGAACAAAGTGGCGAGACGCAGACACACACAGAACACCACAGACAAGTCTTAGGATTCGCGAGCAAGGGGCCCTGTTGCCAAGGTTTCCCGTGCGGTGTTGCCATGGTTTCCGCTCTCTTACCTTTATTATTGTATACATCCAGGTAGTTGGGAGCGGAGAAGATTGTAATTAAAGATGGGAAACCCGTCGTTTGACTTTTCCTGTACATTCGATACCTGGCAAAGAGAGAACATGAAATGAGGGTATTGGCTGAAAAAAAAGAAAAAAGGAGCTTACATTTTGACACTGCATACATGCAGTGTCAAAATTGCATACATGGATAGAGATAAAATCACCAGCACGAGTTACTTACCCTGCGTCTTGTGCCTCATGTGCTCGTATTACTGACAACAGATTATTGTTCATCAGGAAGTCACATACTGCGGGGTAACTGATGGACAAGAAGAAAAGATGGGGATGGATGAGTATCTCGTCATTTTTAATATGAAAAATACCCACACAGTTATTAAAGGAAGAAAATACATTTTAATGTAATGCGTTTATTTGTATTTTATTTAATACGTATAATAATAAAATAATACAAATAAATTAAAGATATATATAATTAAAATAAAATAATAATAATAATATAATACTAATAAAATACTCAAATATATTATATAATACTACTAATAAAATAATACTACTAATAAACAAATAATAATAATATACTATTACTAGATTCAAGATTCAAGAGGTTTATTCATCACATACATATACATACGTTCATACATATATGCAGTGAAATGTCGTTGCAACGCAGCCGGAGATTATACACAATAGTGACTAAAGCGAACATAATATCTAATCTAATCCCTACCAAACTAACGGATTCCTTAAATGTCTACGTCTAATAATAAAAATAATAGATGTGGTCTTATTTAAGTGAAAACATTAAGTGCTACGCCCACATACTAAAGGCCCACCAACTCGATCCTTTCATATGTCCCTTATAAAACTCAACCTGAAAAACAAGAGGCGCATGTGATCATCACTTTTTAATTCAGTAGTTTAATTTCCCTGAATTCTTTCTTTTCTTTTAACTACATTTTTGTCCCTAAGATGTGCCTTTGTGTGACAAAAGGACAGCACAGGCGTGTATTTAATCCTCGTGAATAGACCTTCCAAAATGCTACTACCTCTTTTCCTGTCACCTTGGTTGTCATGACAGCTAAAGGAAAAAAATCGAGTTCAGCTCAATGACGTGAAAAAAAAAACACAAATAAAAACTCTGAAAAACACCTATCGTCCGTTTTTCTCATTTATTTTCATGCATCCAGTTGTTTAACTATTTCTCGTTAAAAGCATACTGAATTTGGATCCAATCCTTTTCAACAATATTGACAATGTTTATTGATGTGTTTAAAGAGCGAGTGAAAAGGGCACACAAGCATAAATATTATCCTTATATCCTTGTGTACCTGTAGAAATAGGAGCAGCCTCTGACGCTGTTATGGCAGAAGTGTTCTTGGGATTTTTCGGAACCGTAGTCCTCCCCTGGGTCTGACCACAGCAGATCACACATGGGTCCAAATGCAGGTGGTTCCTTAAAGCGGTCCAGCTGCGAAAAGCGAAATTACCGTCAATATTTTGCCAAATTAAATCCCGATCCAAGCCGACTGGTGTGTTTGCTCGAGCTGAACAAGTTAAAACTATAAAAAAAAAAAATTATATAGGCCAGTTTGGGTTAATTGGCCTTGTTTCATCCACGATGAGTGCGGACCGCGTTTGGTCCAAGGCGTCAGGAATATAGGCGGGGAAATTGAAACCTTGCGTATGTCATCCAGGCAGGTGATTTCGGGGCTCAGGCCTCCGTGCACGCAGAGGAACTGCTGGTTGAGGAGCGCAGCCAGAGGCAAACAGTCAAACGCCTCCATGCAAGCGTCGTATACACGCTCCGAGTACTTTATTTTACCTGGAGGAGACACACACACACACACACACAAAAACAAAAGGTCTGGAAAATAAGACATTTGCTCACGGTAAAAGCTGACCGTGACAGTCTGTTTGGTAGGGGGCGGGGGGGCTAGACAGATCGTGACAGTGACTTACACTCCTGTTTGAAGGTGAAGTACTCTGTGAGATGCCGGCACTCGTGGTTGCCTCTGAGGAGAAAGAGAGTAGTGGGGTGGTTGATCTTCAGAGTCCACAGGAAAAGAACACACTGTAGGGAGTTCAAACAAAAACAAAAAAAAGGATCACGTGCTTAACATGCGTAATGACATGAAAATCCGAGAGGAAGAACATTATTTCAACTGGAGGGGGGGGGGGGGGACGTCAACACCTTGAGAATTCTGATTCACCTTCATTCGTCAGCAATACAAACAAACAGCCCGATCACCGAACATGCCGAAATAAAACCACTAAACAAAAATAGGGAGCCAATAAAAAAATGACACTTTTAGAAAACACACGGGCGGCTTCACTACTTCACTACTCCACCCAGATTGTTCTAAAGTGGGACAGAGAGCCCGGAGGCACCATGCCAGGCTTAGGTCTGCGTGTGCACTTATTAAACGGGCCCGTGCCTGTGTCTGTGGAAGTGGAGGCGGGCGGGGGTTTGATGCGGCAGTTTTGGAGTTTCTTTTAGGGCATGCAACTTAGGCCAATGCGATCACACCACTACTTGAAGGAGCAAAAACGACCGTTTGAGAGGCATAAACCTGTACAGCGCCACCGTACCTCAATGCTGAAATACCCCCGATCCACGTAGTCTCCGAGAAACAAGTAGCGGGTGCTGCTGGGGGATCCGCCCACCTCAAACAGCTTCATAAGGTCAAAGAACTGACCGTGGACATCTCCGCACACTGAAAACAAAACAAGATTTTTATTTTATTTCATTTTTTTCCCCCCAAACAGAGAAGCTGAAGGTTTATTTCCTAATGACGACATATAAAAGAGAGAGGACGGCAAGAAAGGGGAAGAGGGCATGATATGAGGAAAACCTGTGATGTGCGATAACATTGTTCAGAGTTGCGATGATGATATGACCTGGGATGAATAAACAAATAAGTGTGTACATTGAATAGCGTATGGCCACTGAATAAGGAAATTAAAATGATTTTGAACATGCTTTTACTGAACAAATTGCACATGAATACCGAGAACATTAATTTAATGAAGACATCATAACTATAAGAAATTAAAGTCTAATTTCCCCTGCTCCCTCGAAAATATTTTCTTCCAAACTCAACAAAAGCATCTCTTGAAAATTTATTATATTTAATAAAATGATTTCTCATTCTTCGTGTTTCAGCCAGTCTTTTAAGTCTTTTGCAATTTTTCTTTTAATGTGATGAACGTCGGCACTGACACATGAAAGTTAACTTGAATGGGTTTTATTTCTATAAAAAAAAATGTCAATAAACTACAGTGGGGGCTGTGGGCAAGTAATGTACGCCTTAACACCTGTAACACTGAGAACCGCGGCAACCCTAGTCGGCTCCATTTGTCTCATGTACAGGGACTTCTCTGCCTCTCTTCAACCAATACCTTTTCATTTCTATGAGAGATTTGTTCACTTGCTTTCAAAGTGCGAACTAGTTCAATTACACTGCTCATGCCAGATTACCTGACTGCAGGTTGCTTTGGACTAAATCATTAACAGGACAGAGACTGAGACGGAGTTTCTTCCTGCAGGCCATAAGGACTGTCAATGCTGAACTCACCAGGGGTCCTCAACTGAGCCACACACACACACGTAGGCCCCACTGCCTTACTGTACTGTATGTAGCATACTGTGCTGCAAATTACTGTATCACTGTTCTGGGTTACTGCATACTGCGCAGTTCTGTTCGGTGTTATTGTATTGCTGTGTCGTGCTGTTGTATACTGTACTGTATATGTCCATACTCACTTTATTCACATGTACTTTGCTGCACATATCTGTAAATACAAATAGTCTATCCCATATACATAACTCTATTCCCTTCACTTCTATTTTGTATCCCCACTCTGTATTACCTTATCTTCTTATTTTATTTTTATTTTATTTATGTTATTATATTCACTAACTGCATTACGTTTAAGGAATCGTTAGTTTCAGTTATTTAGCTAGGTAGATATTAAGGTCAGCTATTACGTTCGGTTTAGAAAATATTGTGCATAATCTCCGCAGAGACATTTCACTGCATATATGTATGAACGTATGTATATGTATTTGACAAATAAACCTCTTGAACACGGGTATTTACATAACGTGATGTAACTTAACTATTCTAACAGGGCACTCCAGTCTACACCGAGTTAAGGCTTACCTGTAATTGGGGCTTCGACTTCCAGCATGCATTTCTCCTGGCGGAGGATGCTGGCGCCTTCATTGATGATACGCAGAGCAGCCTCTTCTTCTAACCGGCCCTCCTTGACCAGATGGCCCTTCAACACCTCCACACTGGGCTTTCCATCCACATAAAGGTCCCTGACCGTTAGGCGCGTGCCGGGAGGATATGGCACCGCTACGCAGACAGGTCCAGCAAGAGGGAGCGACAAAGAAGAAGAAAGAGAATGAGAAAGATGGGTTAAAAAGTAAAAACAAAAAGGTGTTTTTGAAAGCCTTCATTAAGCATTCAACATAAGCATGTTTTATATTATGGTACCAGGCAAAGTTGAATGGATGCCAAAGGCTATCCACAAAAAAAATATTAAAAATCAGTAAAAACAAATCAGAAATAAAATGTTGATTGAAAGACCTGGATCTGGTTGAATAAATAAAGCAGAAGGCTTAAAAAGCATTGCATAGCAGTAGAACATATATCTTTATATATTAGTCAATGAAATTAAATGTTCGTGGTTGATTCTTATCCACTAAAAGTGTGACAATATTTCACACCTTGTGTCGGCTGAATGGCCACATGATGATTACAGCAACGGCAGCAGTTCTCTTTTTTTTTTTTACTTAGGCAAATTGGCTACAGTCACATGCTACAATAATAAAATTCCAAAGTAGAAGAGCTGCAACTATGGGTATTAGATGTACATGCATTGTACCACCCAGTCTTACGCTTAAGCAAAATAAATTGTAGTGATACTACCTACCAACCATTACAATCCCACACACACACCCATCCCCCCACCCACCCCAACCCCCACCCCCACGCACACGCCTTCCTCCCTTCCTTCCTTCCCCTCCCCTGGCTCTCTGCCTTCATTCTCACAGACAAACTATTTCAGAATACATGACATGCATCCGTACACACTCTTCTGGCCCAGTGATCCAGTTAGTGTAGAACTCTGAAAGCAAACCAGGTCGCTGATTAAGCCAATCATCTCATAGGCCCTGAACTGGTTCTTCCAAAGCTCAGTGGTTCATATATTGGGTTCTAGGGGTTGGTGGTAAACTGTATAAATGGCACACTACATTGGTCACAATATGTGCCACAATACGAATGTGGTTGTATCATTTGTACCAGTAGAGAATAGATTTTGACGGTTATGGCAATGGTTGACTGTTAACTTCATTGTCGCAGAAGGTTTTTATTTTCTATGAAAACAAACAAACCTGTGTACAAAGATGATGAGTGAAGGGGGAACAAATCATTGAGAAAGGGGTTCTATAGTTTGGACTTTAAGACATAATATAGTTACGCTTTTTCTAACATTTGTATTAAGCAAATCACATCACTTCAGCATTGTTTTTGTTGTACTCTGTACTCTCACATAGACAACACATAGAATCAGCAAATTCAAAGAGTCGTACGGTCTCATGGTTTGATGGCCATTTTATTGGGGAATTGTATTGTAAACTAAATTCAAAGTTAAAAGTTCATGTGAAGTCATCATATGTAGCTTTGACAAAAACACAAGGTTAAAGGGACCGTATGTACATGTATGTGACAATTAATCTCTTGAACTTAAAATAAATCAAAGAAAATCAGCAAAGAGAATAAAGTTAAAGATAAAATATCTTCACTCTATAGTCACTGAGTTCTGCGGGACAACATCTGGACCACTCGGATCGCTCCACATATCCGCCTGTTGTGCCTGCTCTACTAAAGGATGAGTAGCAAATATTAAAACTAGTCAGGGTTCCATAGTAAGGGCATCCCAAATCACAAATGTAGCACTCCACCTTTATGATAAATAATAACTACGTGGTTGTTAGTTGCAGAGAACACTGTATGATTGTATGAGATTAGGAATCAGGCTACATTCTACATTTAATGAGTCAAGCGGAGTCTTTTCAAAGATCATTTGTTGGAGCATTCCACCAAACTGTATGCTGTCAAATAACGTAGTAGGGGGAGGTGCCAGCCAGAGAGAGCACACCCATCGCCTGCGTGGGATAGTGTCGTTGGGCACCGCAAACTACATAAGCCAAGACCAAATAATCACAAATGTATTAAATGTTACATGGATTTGTGTTTGTCAGTGACATCATGTATTGACTAGAGATGTTAACGACACTTTTTTGCTAGTCTCCGTGTCGCAGGCACATACCGATATTTACGACTAGTCTTTTTTGTGTGTGTTTTGATTCTGGTGTACATCGGCTTAAAAAATGCATTGTTATATGGCTTAATTCCACACAAAATGTATCTTAACGGACGGTTATTTTCAGAGATAGGCCTATTTATTTTCCCATCGGATATGGATTTGCTTAACCACACTTAGGGAGCTTTCACACCTACCCTGATTGGTCTGTTTTAATCAACCCATGGTGCGTTTACTCCGTTAGTCTGATTCGTTTGGAGAGGTGAACACACGATCAAACTGGTGCGGACCAAACAATCAAACGATGGTCCTCCTGAAAAGTCAGGACTTGGTCCGGTTACAAGTGAACCAGGGTTTAGTTTTTGCTACAAGTGAGAACGTAACTGTACTTAATATAGGACCTAATATAGGAAGTAAACCTAAATTTTACATTTACATCACATTTAGCAGATATATAGATATATAAATATAGTGCATTGTGGGTTGAAACGTGTTGGCACTTGTGTTTCCACTGTTCTTATTTGGTTGGAACACTAAATCATTATAATGAAAGCTAGTTTCACGGTTGCAATGCTGCAGTTGCTCTAGCCGGAAAACATTTGGTCGAGGGCACCTTTCAGCATACATTATGTGGTACAAATATAGGCCTAAGTGCATAAACAAGACTCGTTAGAGTGGTTGTAGGGATGCATGAATACCACTTTCATTAATTCAGTGTTGAATGTTAAGTATGGACTGATATAGAGAACAACCTCCAAAAAAGAAAGCTTTTAATATTTTAAATGTCAGATATGGCTCTTGGTATCCCGTTTCGCTATTGGCAATATATTCTGATATATTCTAACCACTCGTGACAAACTGTTTGTTCATGAGTTTCATATACACACTCATTATGCTCCCCAAGGTTTACATAATTTCAGCAGGCAAGCTGTTTAAGAAAAAGACTGAAAAGAATTAACAGAAAGCTGAGAGTAAAAGTTTGGATTTCATTGATCGACACTCTCCTACACAGAGAGCCATTTCCAAAGCACCTACTTCTACAGGTATGCATTGAGCAAGAGCCTATTGTTTGGTGCTTGTTGGTGAGCGCTCAAGGCTCATGTGTAGCTACAGTTACGAAACCAACCCTATGCCAGCTGAATATTTGACTATGTAGTCAAAACAACCCAACTACGGCCACTTTTGCATGCTTGGGAAAGGGCAGAGCCAACAGTGAACATGTCCTCATTTGCTAACAAGCTACTGTTAGCAGTCACTCACGCCACCTTTAGCAATAGAAACATTGCCAATGAAGCCAGTCACCAAAAATATAAGATAAGCCTCTTGGTATCCCATTTCTGTATTTGTGTTGCTCCATTGTTGTCCGCGACACTGTGATTTTGTGACAGAAAGTGATTTTCCCTCATTCGTGTTTTTCTTTTCTTTCTCCAGATTAAGCTCTGAAATGATTCCTCCTCACCACACCTGTGGCATTACAAGGTGTTAAAAGAGGTATATGCCACAACGTAAGTTGAAAACTGACGCGCTACTGGAAACTGCAGAGTTGTTTATAAATAAAAAGCCAATCGCCTTTATGGACACATGGGACTCTACCTACGGAACAGACCGGCGGTTGCGAGTAAAGATCCCAGACATTGGACAATAGATGTGTGAACGCAGGGTTATATCATTGCGTAAAGACTGTGAAAAGGACTGTCAGTGCGCCTGATCAAGTTGAACAGCTGTCTCTGTTTTAATTTCCAGTTTGGCATGGACATTTGGAGTGCTGCTGGTGTTATTGCATTTTAGTGTTTGTGATTCACACTGTTACAATGGAAGATGACAGCGGTTGGGCACAGCAAAGTGCAAACAGGGACGTCACCGCTGGTCAGATACATTTTCCCTCTGAAATTTTCTGCCCAATAGATGAACAACCTGTTTGGCCGCGTCTCATTTGTTTACGAATTTTGGTTGTTTAACACGGGGACCGTGTGAAAAGTAATCGGACCCAACGAAAAATGCGACAAAGTAGCAACTTGCTCTTGAACATGGCCAAATCTAGCCAACTGTAGATGTGAAGGCGCCCTTATAAACTGCCATTCCAACAGACCGTGTCTGCGCTGTCCTTTCAGCACCACAATTGCGGAGCGGAGATGGATGTTCAGAATTTGAAAATGTCTTTCTTTGCCATGTTTTCAGCTTAGCAATTTTGTAACATTTAAAGGCAATCGCCTGTTAAAATTGAAATAATTAAATTAGTTATTTTAACGTGATGTCTAAAAATGAAACCATTATGCGGAATCAACAATGCATCTTTTTGTGTGCATTTGCCAATGTAGGCTAAAATACATAAATTAATCAGATATTAGATATTCTGCTAGAAAAAGGCTCCCGCAGCGCACACCACCAGGTGCACTCGCAAACTCTGCTCCCTCTCCCATTTGTACCGCTGTACAGTACCGCTAGTTTTTCGTTTTATTTTGATCGTTTTGAATAGGCCATGTTGGAAAACAGTAAAGTTTTAGAACGCTTTATGTATGAACGCCCCTTGTATTGACATGCAATCAACAAAGTGGAGCGTGAGTAGTTTATAACGAGATAAACTATAAAAGAAAATAGGATCTGTCTGCTTCTAAATAGCTGGAAAACATCTGGCGGAGGGCACCTTTCAGCATACATTATGTGGTGCAAATGTAGTCCTAACTGCATAAACAGGATGGGTTAGAGTGGTTGTAGGGATGCATGAATACCACTTTCACTAATTCAGTGTTGAATGTTAAGTATGGACTGATATAGAGAACAACCTCCAAAAAAGAGAGCTTTTAATATTTTAAATGTCAGATATGGCTCTTGGTATCCCTTTTCTGTATTGGCAATATATTCTGACCCCATCAATCTGAATTGTTGAACCACTCGTGACAAATTGTTTGTTCATGAGTTTATCATATACAAACTCATGATGCTCACCGAGGTTTGTATAATTTCAGCAGGCAAACTGTTTAAGAAAAAGAATCGAAAGAAATACCAGAAAGCTGAAAGTAATAAGTTGGATTTTATTGATCGACTCTCCCACCGAGAGCCATTCCAACAGCACCTACTTGTACAGGTATGCATTGAGCAAGAGCCTAGTATATGGTGCTTGTCGGTGAGCGCTCAAGGCTACATGTGTAGCTACAGTTACGAAACCAACCCTATACCAGCTGAATATTTGACTATGTAGTCAAAACAACCCAACTACGGCCACTTTTGCATGCTTGGGAAAGGGCAGAGCCAACAATGAACATGTCCTCATTTGCTAACAAGCTACTGTTAGCAGTGGCTCCTGTCACCTTTAGCAATAGAAACATTGCCAATGATGCCATTCATTGATTTCCATGAAAATAGCCTTATGATGAACACTAGGGCTGTCCCCAAATAGTCTATCAAATGTTAGTTGACGAGAAGAGTCTTAGACGATCAAGCTTTTATTGATCGGTTGGTAGCAGGAAAAAAAACAAACAAACAAAAAAAAATCCATTACGGGGGTGCACCTTTTCAAAATTAACATTAAAACCTACAGTGGCTGGACCAGTGTATGAAACTCTAAAGGGCTTTTCATTTGAAACAAATTTTAGCACAAATAAATGTTCAGTCTCGTTGCTGGTTGTTCCCACTCTAACAACTACAGCTTTTGATGAGCGCCTATTCCCCGGTAATTAACAGGCGGCTCGCTTCATGCGTGCGCACCGTGCAGAGCTTTTAAATTCAATTTATATTTTAAAGGCTGGTTATAAGTTATTGTGTTGGTGTTACTGATAAATTCCTGACGTTTAAATGGAAGTTAAAGCCCCGGGGGGCCGGGGAAGGCGCAGCGAGGTTTAAGCAAGTCCACGGCACTGGGAAGTGCCGAGGTCGGGGCAGAGGGGCGCTGTAAAGCCGACGGATCCCTGGCGGGTACTGGGAAGGAGCAGCGATAAACCGAGTCCACGGCCCCAGGAAATGGGCCCCACAAGGGGTCCCTAACGAGGGGATCCCGACACCGGGAAAACGATCTTCCGTACACCATACTTCAGTGCAAATTATGTCAATGTTATTTAAATGTGCACATTAATAACATTATAATAGCGCCTAATAAGTTTAACCGATGTCATGTTTAGCCGGTGTAATCAACAGGCGGCTCGCTTTGTGCGCGCAGCACTTGAAAATGTAATTAATATTTTAAGGGCTGCTTATTAGGTTTTGTATTTATCTGTAATGCAGCACAGTGTTAACAATGTTAGTTATAACAATTGTCAGCCCTGGAACTCAAACGATTTTCTGATGCCCCAAAAAAATATGAATAAATTATTAAAAGTATATCACAAATGGTCAACGATTAGTCGACTAATGCCTTGAACTGATGACCAATAGTCGACTAGGAAAATCTTTAGTCATTTCTTTCAGTTAACTTTTGTGATCCAAATAAAAATGGTTCAAGCACACCTTGATATAAACGTAGGACACAGTAAGGGCTTTGGTTATTCCATGTTCCTGCTAGTGGAGCGCAACTTCATAGATGCTGCAAACAGCAAACACTGAGGAAAACATCAGCAAGCGGCAGAAGTTCTCTAGCTTACTATAGTTGCCTGCTTAAATTGAATCATTGATAGTTATTAATATGCCCGACAATTACAGGTTAGGCCGGATATCCCGTTTTATTATTACATTACATTTTACATTTAGTCATTTAGCAGACGCTTTTATCCAAAGCGACTTACTTACTTATTAAAATGACAATTTTTGATTTTGTCTCTCGCAAGACCTTACCGTAAAGTGGCATATCTTGCTCTATTTAAAGAAGGCACATGCTGCATTGTGCAGCAAGTCTGTTTCCAAAGTGAGTAGATTCATTATGCAGAAAAATGACTGCCTCATAAACAGCCTGATGTTATTGTTATAAATTTCTCTGGGTTTTGAACAAAATACAATTCACATATCCCCATTTATTTTTGGTCACTGCCACATTCCAAAGGGAAACTTGGGATAGATCCTGTATCTCACAACCAATGCTCAGCTGTTTAAACCCATCAGTCATTCATGCAATTATTTCAAACCACAACATGCTTGATCCTCATATCGCTGCGCAACATGCCAGAAAAAAAACTTGCAACAAAAAACTTGCATGCAAGATCTAGTGCGCTTTGTTAAGTGAACTACATCACACACTGTCACTGCAGTTTACGATAATAGGGTTTAAGAATTGTTTAGTGGAACTACCCCACCACCTTACTTCTGTGCCATTGCAAGGTTTCAATGTGATTCGATCGCTGACAACAAACATGCTGCAATAAAAGCACCATAATTTTACAAATTAGTTTTTGTTTATACAAAAGGTTATTACTTATTTGTGCGGATCATCTGTAATGCGAATGGGACTTTTCTCAACATCAACTGAAAGAGCCAGACTGCTTTGTCATGGCTCGACAGTAACAGTTGCCTGGTTACCCTTGACAACCAGATAAAGTAAATTAGCAACCATTTCATGGCCTCTGGTTGCCCCCTTTGGCAACCACTTAACATAAAAAATAGGGACAGCAAACAGCAAAGCGTGCACCCCCAAATAAATAAATGTAATATTGGTGTTACAGTCTGAACAAGAATGCTGCATGTGCATTGGTGCGTTTACTCATGCGCACACCAGTGCGCACAGGCACCTGTTTGAAGCCGATAGCAAAGCAAATGAAGTTGTTTGACTATGGTTAAACGTTTGACTAACCCGTCGATATCACAAATAATTGTGCAAATTGATTAAACTGACAAAGAACCAGATAAACCTGAACGAAAAACAAAGGGAAACTTGGGATTAACTAGTGGACTCATTTTCTAAAATTACATTAGAAGTGAGACGCTGACAAGGCTCTAGTCTCCAGTTGAAAGTGCTCCAAGCAGGAAGCGATGTTGCGTTCCGGGCTGGGAATACTAATGCGTGTCGGCAAAATGATGAGTTTATTGGAACTCGGAAAAAAGTATATTTCAGACCTTTTCTTCCACCAAAGATGTGTTTGCATCCCTGTAAAGTTAACTAAAACTAAAAACTAAAACTAGGTGTGAAAAAAAGAAAACAAGACAGAAAAAAAACTAAAACTAACTAAAAGAATATTGTGTATTTATAAACTAATATAAAATAAAAAATATACAGGAAATGTCTGTAGTTTTAGTATTTTCTAGTCAATTTGGTCAAATTTGTCAACATATAGCCGTTACAATACAATAACCGGATCTCATCTTTGGAGACAGACAGCATTAATAATGAGCATGGCTCAGACCTCATCTAGAGGAGAGCTACTTTTAAATGGAAAGATGCAAACAAAGAGGACTGTTGAGATTTTGATTGTCTATGTGACAAGCATATACATGTGTGTGTAAGAGAGAGACAGAGACACAGTCTAAGTGTAATCAGGCCACGTGTGAGCAGAGGAGGTAGTGTTACTACAGCTCCTGTCCGTCTTAACTTCTGTTTCTTCCCTTCTGAAGATGCAAATTCTGTAATGCATTAGATAAATCTAAAACTAGAAAGAATTTTGTTTGTTAATGAAGACAACTTTTAAAAGTTTTTTAAACAACTTTTATGTCACATTTTCAGAATTAAGCTGACATATAACTGCATAGTATCTTAATTACTCAAACTATAAGGTGATCATGGCAACTATATTTTCAGTTTCGGCAACCAAAAGCTGATGCCTGGTTGGCAGCCTAGCAAGCACTTTTAAAAGTTAGTGTTGAGCCCTGTATGTTTGTTGGTAGGAATGGCTGTAAGCAAACTCTGATTCCTATAAAAGATACAGCATTTTCATCTTGACTAGTATTGTTCTACAAACTTTTCACATTTGTACTCTTAGTGTTAAACTATACTTTGGCTATAATAGGAGATAACATATTTCACAGATTCTTGTTATGAAAAATTCTTTCAGGAGAATGTTTTTTGTCTTTCTAAAATATTGCGATGTATCACAAGTAATGAGCTTGCTATAAACAATGTAATGCAGATGGGCTCCAATGTTGACAATTGTATTGTGCCCCTTGAAATGTACAATTATTGTATGCTGATTTACAGTTTGCAATTCCCACACCTACCATTTTTCAAATTTGAGGTATGCTCAACGCCTACATTTTCTTCAAAGAATAATTATAGAATGACATTATTTTTATATGCTTCAATTTGCAATTCACTAATCCTGAAATCCACCCTATCGTAATCTCGGTCACGGTCCCATTCGTCTCAGCCTCATTAATGAAACCAACCCGAACCCTCCTGGCAGGTGCGGGTTTTAACGCCAGACTGTCTGACGGATTGTCAGAAAGAAGAAGGAAGGTGGAAGGAAGGAAGTGTTTAACTGTTAATTTTCCAGAGAATGGACATCCTTCTTTGAGCTGAAGGACTCCAGAAATATCACCATCCTTAATCTGGGAAACAGCAAAGGCAGTTCTAAGGTAGTATTTCATTCTCCAAAATAAAACAAACAAAACAAAAGGTCAAGAATGCCAAAATAAATTAGAACAACAACTAAAAGACTTGCACTCCCAACAAGCCCTTATTTGCATTGCTAAGCCACTGAGCAAATCAGAGAACCATAACCTTAACCTCAGCAGTGAAGCAGTGGAAGGAGGCAACGACCGATTCCACCCGGGCGGGCCCTTTCCAGAAATCATCTCTCGCCACGCCAGAGCACGGATGTGGCCGCGCTACAATGCCAGTTTTCTGATGTCTTCTGCCCCCTGCAGGGCCGCACGTCCCTCATACACCACCATGTGGAGACGACCCCAGGGGTGAAAGTACGCTCCTGGCCGTATGGCCTGCCCGAACATAAACGCAAAGTCGTGCAGGCAGAATTTAATGCCATGCTGGACATGGGGTTGATAGAGTCTACAAGCGACTGGTGTAGTTCCATCATGCTGGAGGTAAGTCAGATGGGTCGGTACCCTTCTGTATAGACTACCGGATTGCAAACGCGGTGTGGAAACTCGATGCGTATCCCATTCCCCAAGTCGAGGAACACCTTGACTGGTTAGGCATGGCTTGGTTTTTTACGACACTGGATTTAACCAATGGCTACTGGCAGATTCCCTTTTTGAGTCCAAGAAGAAATCAGCGTTCTCCACCTCGCAGGGGTTGTACCAATTTGTGACGCTTCCGTTCGGGTTATGCGGCATATGCAGCATGTGGATGCAGTACTCGAGTTCCTGAGGTGGGCGGGGCTCACCGCCAACCATAAGAAGTGTGCGGTGGGTACAGTATCTGGGGTAGCACTTCAGCAGAGGACTGGTGCGGACTATTCAATAAATTGGACTAAAACTAAAACCCCCACTCGGTGGGCAAGACTTGGATGCTGTAACCCAGAAACTTCCCTTAACTATCATACCAGGCAACATTTGATAAATTGGTATTGATATCTCCACCAATCTGTCAGATTTGTTAACACTTAACTTTACTCCATTACTCCATTGCTCAAATCCATCGAAGAACATCTCGCCTCAATGGACATGGAACAACCTACTAATTTCACTAATTGGCAGGGTAGCATCAGTGAAAATGAACCTACTACCAAAAATAAACTACATATGTTTAGTAAATTGGTTTAATACTCTAGACTCTATGAATAATAAATTATATTGGAAACACAAGAATTAAGAATTGAGAATTAAACTAACAATACTACAGAAAAACTGTGGAGGCTTAGCAGATACCAGTATTTGGCAAACCAGCTTCAATTTCTTTTGTAATGAAATGGTTACAACCAGAGCAACAATTGGGCCATGGATCGCATGACATTGAAAAAAACAGAATGTCATTCCCAGACTCCCATTCCTTACTGAATCTATAAAGAAACATAATTGCTTTTAAAAACCCATTTATTGCAACAACTCTGTCAGCCTGGTAAAAATTCAACAAACTCAGCGGTTACTCTCCATCTCCAGACAAATTCACTCAATTTGGCAGCACACAGATTTTCTGGTTAAAAACAAACAAATTATCTTCGGGACGAACAACATCCTACAACCACCACCGATGATTGAACATCTTGCTCATATATGCTTTTTTAAAAATCTCTCCCCCAGAATATACAAACTCTTTTAAAAATCAGATGACACTTTGTCCTTACTGAGACCTTGTTGTTACCACTGATATCAACTTCTGGAAGCAACTAATTTGCAACAACACGTTTATGAGATATAAGATTTTACTTATACTGAAGAAGTACAGAGCACATATCACCACACAATATGTTCAAAATAGAATTCCTGGATAAAGACACTTGTTCTCTATTGTTCCCTCAAAACCAGAGATGAAACATTCTGGACCAACATCACAAAGACGCTATCAACCGTTTTGGGTCACAGGATTCCAGTTTCCCTGTCTATATGTCTCCACGGTGACCTCTCGTCAGTTGACCTGCCACTCAAACACCAGCATCACATTTTGATCGCCCTAACAATCGCCAAGGAATTTATATTACTCAATTGGAAAAACCGAGATCATCTCACTACATCCCAATGGTTACATTAATAAAAATAACACATCTCAATGCAAAGACTACTGGCAACATCCAAAACAAGGTTGATTCATTTAATGAAATATGGGCTGCTTTTATCACTGACATAACTCCATTCATCAATAATTGAGTCTTCTTCAGTCGGGGCGATGTCGTGGTGTTTCAGGGCAGGTGGGGGTCTTCCGGGCCTCACCGGGGCTCTGCTCTTGTCTCTGGGTTGAGCTGGCTTGTGGGTGTGTGTGTATGGGGGGGTGCTGTGCCTTGGGAGATGCATGCAGCTGGCTTCCTTGTGCTGCTTTGGGGCGGAATTGCAGGTGCTTTCCAGGGCCCCTTTGGAGGCTGCTCGCCATCGGGGGTGTGAGTTGCGGTGCAGGAGGCTGTCGGCCTTGCTCCCACTGAGTGTTTTCTCTGCAGCGGTGGCCCCAGGTGGTGGTAGCGGTACAGGGGCCACATATCCGGCTCTCTGCGGGTGTTGGCGGGGCTGACGTCGGGATGTCCTGCGCCATGCACACCCAGTTACGTGGGTGGGCATTCAGGGCTCGTGGCCGGTCGGGTCATCTGGCTGGTTGAAGTATGGCGGGCCTTGCCTTTGCGCGGGTATTTCTCAACGACCAGCGACGACAGGGTCCTTACTCACAAAAATGATTTATATTCAAACAATTTATTCTAACTGCCCCCTCCCTTCTTTTATCAACTTTTCCAAGGTCATTAGCACTCATCATGCGTGACTGCTCACTCCCATGCGGGGACTGGTGTTGTCTGGTCATCTGATGGGAGCGGCTACCCAATTGGCTGGGTGAGTAAGCCTCTTAAGTTCGACTGGAAGTAAACAGTAATAAAGGAAAAAATAATTTATTTATATTTTCAGATCACATTTTTATAACGGTTTTAAGTTTTTATTTATTAAATTATTTTTCCTAAACATGCATAAATCACCTAATTATCTTTCCACAATATGCATAAAAGACCCATCTTTATTTCTGACTTCTATTTATAGTGCCAGGTTCTTTTCTGTACTTCTTCATATGTTATTTAACTTTGGTTACAAACAGTATGGTAAAATGACAATAATTGTTTGAGTTTAAGAAATTGTCCAAATGTGTATTAATGTGAAAAGAAAAGGCAAAAATATCATCGTTGTTGTAAATTATATTTACTATCCCAATATTCTCAGAACATTTAATATCAGTGGACAAAAACCCATAAATCTATGCAAACTAAACCAGTTGGGTTTTTTTTTTTTAACCAGATCCTTCACCATGTAACACCATATGTGGAGCTAATCAAATTAAGTAACTAGAACAATACTGTTTGAAAGAAAAATAAACGAATAAAAACAATTCCAGCAGATTTTGGACTGCAAAGAGCCACTGTACCACACTACTTGCTTATGAGTTGCCATTGAACAGCTCACAATAGCCACTTGATATCTGTCCTGGCTAATGAAACCTTGAATTTCTATTATAGGCCTACCTTAGACATTATATGACAATGTGTATGCACGTTACAACAATGCAAATGCACAATCTTCATTTGAAATGTTGTGGAAACAGGAATTCTGGGTAAGCTAAAACAGGGAGGTGGGAAGGTAAGGAAAAGAGACCAAAATGCCTGACTAGACATTACGGCATATGCCTGATTTATTTTCCAGCTCTGTCTCAACCTCTTTCAGTTCTTTGACTGTGCCTGATTTACCCTCAGCTTGCTCTGCCAGTTTGTCTGCATCTTTTTCCAGACTGTTTGCTACCTCACTAAGTGTCATCTGCTCTTTAAGCTGCTCAAGCTGGTCCTTCAGAACTTCTCTCTTCCATTTTCTCTCTCTCTCTTTTCCTGGTCCAGGTGAAGCCGATACAGAGACCTTGCTGAAGCTGCAGCTGCCAGGAGCTCCTTCACCAGAAGTAGTAGGGAGAGACAGTCACATATCATCCTCTGAGCAACAACCTGCATGTTATCAGCCTGCAGCTCCTTGTTTAGAGAATAGCCTGTCTCAACCATTGCTTGGCCATGGGACAGCAGCAAATGTTTCTTGCAGAAAGTCCAAAGCTAAGAGTAAGATTGACAGAGGAGTCCATGCAGGAAAACATTCAGTCTTGTGCGCATGGGTGGTAAAGGAGAGAAGGATTCCGCTTTTGCCTCCAGGGACAAGAAATTTCTAAATTTCTTAACAATTACATCACCTGTCGTAAAACAGATTAACACAAAATTAAAAAAAAAAAAAAAAACACAATCAATCAATGTAATGAAAACAAAATACTGAATCAGACAAACCTATCACTGCTTTATTGTGCTGTGACTGAACAGGCTTCAGGTAAGTGTGACAGTGTATATTCTGCTAGACCTCTAAAAACTTAAGAACCAGCAGAGACACCTCCAAACAGCTGGTTGTCTTGCAGAAACTGACCAAGTCGTTTCATTCTTTCCTGTCACAAGTCGGGGTCTGAGAACATGTTTGTTGGGTCCAAACATGCCATTTGCCTCACAATGGGGTACTTCAGTGGGTTCTTGTCTTGCATTTTCTGGACGATGTTAGTCAAACAGTCCATAGTCCCTTCTAAGCTCCAACACAGTGAGCTCTCCTACACTGCTGCTGGAGCTACTCTGGAGTTCCTCACAGGTAGGGTGGGGGTATTCCCACAATACCTTAAGGACTGCTTCTGCTCCTAAGCCGATGTCCACATCCTTGAGGTGAACCCTTGACTTCTTGTAAGTCGTGTCCAGTCTGACCATCTGCATCTCTTGTAGTGATGTCATTAAGGATCTCTGCCTTGAAGAACCTCTTCAGCAGGCTCTATAAACATATACAGTACAACACATTAACAATACAAAGAAAAACATGTTGGATGTAATGCTATACCTATCAGTTATGGTGGAAAGCTATTGAATTCAAATGGAAATATCATACACTATATACGTGGCATGTCATTCATTATTTTCATGAGCAGAGCCAGGTCTTTACTGAATTTCATCACAGGCTCATCTGTCTGATATTTAGTCAAATATCATTGGTGGTGAAGGTCCAGGAGACAGCCATGAAGAAGTGCAACTTGGCCATTATTAGAGGGTCCTTCCGTGCCTCTACAAGAGAGTCATAGGATGATGTTCTAGGGTTGGTGGAAGTTTTCCCCTGTCACTGCATCCACGTACATCACGATTGCAATCGCCCTGTAGACAACAGGCAGGTTCCCTATCCAGCAATGCCCACAGAACGGTAGGGGAAACACAGATGTCTTGGTCAAAGTGCAGAAATCTTGTCTTCTAGCAGGGGTATTATGGAAGACTTTATGTAATGCTCTGCCACTTTCTCCAGCTGCCAGACACTAAAGCCACTTTTTCAGGTGTTGAGTGTGTGAAACCCAAAGCTCTCCACCACAGTCAGCTGGGCACCTCCAAACCTCTCTACCTGTTCCTGCAGCAGTTAAAAAAAAAAAAAAAAACTTCCAGTTGACACTGGTCCATCCAGAGACTAAAATCATATTTCTCAGGTCAAGGTGCTGCACACACTCCTGGAAATTAAAAAAAGATGCATTAGACATTAGATACAACAGTCAACACAACTCATCTCTGACATTCTACTTCAGACTAATGTTAGACTGGGTAGGATAAAAAAGGATTGAATACTATTTTACAAATGAAGCAAAACGAACCATTTACTTAACTAGCCAACTATGGTAGATAGCCTTTTGCCATGGTATGTGTGGGAGATATCACCAACCGAATGCTGGTAAATTCTGCCTGTGGCTGATACGTTTGTATACTGTATTTAGAACCAGACTCTCCCCTATTCTAAAGTTCAATTTGGCTGGTAGACTAATTAAAGGGCGAATTAACAAAACTGCGAGACACTTTGGCAGCTGGATATTTAACATAGTGCCTTGGCCATAGTTGTTATTCACTCGGCAAATCAGTAAAGGTGCTTCTATGATACACTAATGTATCCAAGAGGTAAGTTAATAAATAGATAGATTGACAGCAAACTTACTTTGAAATGCTGAAGCAGGTCCTGGACAGTTGCATGGCCCATGAACTGTGATCCATAGTATCTTGAACGAATATGGACGTTTAACCAATAACACACATGCAGGTCCAGTTGTTTGCTTTTTGTTGTATGGTTCAGGGTCTTGTCAGGCATGATTACAAATGTGCTCGTGTTGACTTCGGCTATAAGCTCTTTGTTAATATACAGGGCCAATCCAAAGTTATCCATATATCCGGTCTTGTCTTTTCCACATGTAAATGTCTGATCAAGCCTCGAATCTAAAAATATAGCTTTGAACAAGAGTTTCCACTATCCGGTAATTGGCGGTTTTTGACCAGGGAAATCTGTTGTCCGACATATTTAAATCTCTCCGGTCATAATGGCCGGTGAAAATAATTCCCTCTAAGCACAATTTCCATTATTGCTGGGCGATAAAACAAAAAAGTAATTATCGCAACTTTATTTTCCCTCTATGTCGAAATAAAATAGACTATAATTTTGATAAAAAACAAAATCCACAGAAATGTTCATTCCTGCGTTCGGCAAGTTGCAACGGATAGCCAATCAGTTTGGACAATCTAAGGCTGACCTTTCATTTCTAACCAATCACGTTGAAGTAATAAGAAATAAGCCCCGCCCGCAGGTTGCACTTGTAAACACAGTACACACAGAGCGGAGACAGAGTGCAGCATCCAAAACTTGGAGAAGCAGAAAAATTATGTATTGTTGACAACAGGGACACATACATCCATATTTTGGTGTTTTTTTGGATATTAAAGTTCAGACCCAAAGCAGACGGTTGATATCCATTGTATCCAAATATGTCGACGAGACGTCCCAACAAAGACGGACACACTTTCAAATTTGTTTAGACCTAGTTGTCATACTTAATTTGTTTTTGATTTTATCAAAATGTTGTTTAAGTGAAATGTTAATTAAAAGAGGCTGCGCTTTTTACTTATATTTCACCAAAATTTGATTTCAAGAAGCAATATTTGTGATATTTATTAATACATTTTTTAAATAGCTTAACTAACGGGACTTATTTATTTTGAATATTAAATATGAAAATACATATAATATTTGACTGGAATCGCTCCCATTTGTCCAGGACATTGAAATCTTCCAGGACCAATTTTTTTCTAACCGAAACTGCTTTGAACACATCTTCAATCCCATCATTTGACCTGTATGAGTGGTGGCTTGTCACCGTCCTCAGCACCCAAAACACCTCTGAGTGTTGGCGTAGAGCCACAAATTGTTTGGAGGTCAGACAATTACGTTGTTGGCTGTGTATTTCCCTCCATGGTTCCCTCCAACATAGCGCAGTTCAGCGTATTTGCTTTGTAAGTATTTCCAGGCACCGGCTTCAACCACCACGAGTAATTGTTATTCTCAAGCCATTTGTCGTAGAACTTGCATTTTCCCTTTTTTATAAAGAAGTGATTTAAATGCCTAGAGGAGCATAATATGGGCGTTGCACGCATACCAGAAGCAATCGAAATGCGGAGAGGGGGCGAAAACAGGGGCATAACTTAAAAACATTTAAGAACCATCCAATCAGAATTTAAGATTTGTTAAGGCCTTTAATTAGGAAATGTTATGTGAGTTTTAAGACTTTTGAAGGACCCACGGTCACCCTGACACACACACACACACACACACACACACCCACCCACACACACTAACAGAACCTGCTTCTAACATCCCCCGAACGAACACCATTCTCATTACATCCTTCTCCTTTTCTCCCTCCTTTACTGCCATAGTTATCACAGGAAGAGGTAATGTACCAAATTGCTGTCCCAATTTTCCTGGACTTAAATTATGTTTTGTCCATACATTTTGTCATCTGATATTTCTATGTTTTTCCAGGTACATGTTTCTTTTTCTATGTTTATTTTTCTCACCCGTGGTGATTCTCCCCCTCTTGGAGAAGTAATGATGATTAATTGTAGGGCTGTGCCTGACTCAGAATTTTGTCAGTCAAATCGGATTTGGCTGTTCAATGCGAATAATCAACTATTCAGCGGTAGCAGGGAGGAGACCTGTGAGACCAGTCCCTCTTCGATAATGCACGCACTAGTGATGCGCAAGACAGTGATGGGGTGCCCACGATCAGCATGCCAAAGCAGTGCATTTTTAATTTAGATGTAGGTTATTTTATGTCTCCTTATGGAACGAAACAAGTGCGTATGGAACGAAACCGTGCATAATGGGGACACTTTCTCCGTGACACTCTCTCCAATCACTCCCTCTCCATGCGTTATGTGCAGAAAATACTCTTGACTAATCTACTAGCCCCATCCCCACACTGTTCCTAGTTATCTTATTTGAAGGAACAGGGCACGGCAATCGAGGCACACGAAGAACCGTGTTTGCGTCCGTGTGATTCACACATATCAAGATATGTTTATGATTCCCCTTATTCATAGTTCTCAATGAAATGTTATCCCTGTGCATTTTGTAAGCTCTATCTATTTTATCCTGTTATTGTAATGGACACTGACTGAAAAAAAAAATAATAATAAAAATGACTGCTCGACTTGAAGAATCTCAGTCAATTGACGGGTTTTCGTCTGATGAATAAAATTGTCGACTTTCAAGGGGGACGTCCTAATCAGTTGTTTATAGACCAAAACATGGTAAGATTGTCCTCCAAGCAGTTCTTGATAATTAAAGAATGCATAGAGAGTTGCATTGAAGGTTGAGAAGTTGAACTCCACTTACAGATTAACTTTGTCCTAGATGCAATGGCATACAAATGCACTGCGTTGTATGCCAAGCATGCTGACAGCAAAGGTTTAAAAAAATATGATAAAATAATAATAATAATAATAATAATAATAGTAATAATAATAATAATAATAATAATATGCAATGGAAGGTCAGCCAACTGTGGATCAAGGTAAAACTGAAAATCTAATAACTTTGTATAAATATGCCCAATTCTAGAAAATCTGTGTTGAGGCTTTAACTCAAGGTCTAGGTCCATCAATGATGAAAAAGGACAGAATCATTACACAAGTCAGTAAACCAAGAGGTCAAACCATTAAGCCCAGAACAGACATCCAGCAGTCCTAGGACACACACAGACAAACCAGTGACAGAAACATAGCCCACTCTCCACAACTTCATTGCACAATTGAATAGTCTAGGGCTGAAGTTAATGGAATTCTCCAGACTGCTATAATGTGGCCACATGCTAGGCAATGCTGATGGGTTTGATAGGACTAAATGTTATAGCTTAGCTTTAACTTCCGTCTTTAAATTAGAGATGAATTCAGGCCTAAGGGCTGCTTTATAGTTCTGCGTCTATAGCCGCCATAGGTACGCCGTGGGTATCTATGGCAGTGCTTGTATTTATGGTTCTGCGTCAGTGATTACGCACTTAGACCTCCGAAACGCTCGATGGGAGTGTCGAGTCTATTTAAGCACGGACGTAATAAAAACAACACATGGTGTCAGATCGGATGTTGGCGGATATTTCACACCACGAATTCTAACACAATATAAATATAATAATCATATAAATTGACATTTCCGAACCTCCTCAGCTAGCCTCTCTTTGATTTTCTCCATTTGCATTGGGGAAAATAGCGGCCATAAATGTAAAAAAAAAAAAAAAAAAAAAGTCGCTTTTTTAAATACGATTTGCATTCTGATGACTTTGAAAGTCATCAGATCGCTGTACTGTTCACACTACACAACTTTCTGTCTTGTGATCAGGAATCGGGCAGTCTTGTGGTTTGCACACTACATAAGTGCTCAGTGACAGGGGGTCAGCAATTACAAGATCTTTCCCCAGGAGGAGCCCCGACGAGTCTGTCGGGTCTTCAAACTATGTTTTGTCACGAAAAAACGCATTAAATGACACAATACATGCGTGGGACATGATTATTATTTTTTTATTATTATATTCTCGATCACTGTAAAAAAAACAAAAAAAAAAACATCAAATGAAATCAGAATTTAAATAGGAAATATATTAAAAACCTAGAGAAGAAAAGTAAAATATGTATGTTGTGTGTTTCTGGCGGCTGCTCTGTGCACTCCTGTCTCCTCTTCTCGACTCCCTTCCCTCCCCCTCACCCGGTGTCTGCTGTCATTGGCTGTAGCTTGTTGCATCACGCCCAACTTGATGCCGACACAACCAGATATTTAACATACTTGATATCTCGCTGGTGTCGGCGAGATCTGATCGCATCGTGAGCAGCCTGCTATGATTTTCCTCCAACCTGGGAGTTGGCTCTGCGATGTCCAAAAACCTGACGGCGAGCGGAAAATGAGCCCAGAATAAAGTAGTCTGAATTCGGCATAACAGGTGCGTGTCTCTGAGGGCGCTCTGCACCACCGAGATGTTCCTCCAGTATCTGAACCGAACCGAGCAAAAGAAAGAGAGGAAGCCCGTTTCAGAATGACCTGGAAATGGGGTTTACTGTTATTTATTTCTTCTTTTGGAGGATTTCTCCTGATGGGGAGAAACGCACAGGTGTGGTTAAAGAAGACGTGGAATACCAGTTCCTATTCATTCAAGCTTTGAATTGCGCTTTACAGGTCATTCCATTAGCGAAATTAAAGTAAAGAAGTGGCCAAAAAAAAACAAAAAAAAAAACAAAACAGCTAATTGCCAATATATTCGTCCAATCACCCAAGCATATTACACATCAAAATGTGATTAAATAAATCAAGGCTACTGTGGATGTTGCCTAATTTGTGGCAATGTACAATATCCACTTTCACCATGGTACAATAGAGGCCTTCGCTCTACAACACTGCGCTCTGTGTCTACTGACTGTTAGAGAAGGTGCTTCTCTGTGTTGATAGTAGATTGAAGTGATAAAATAGGGGCATCATATCTGTTAATGCTTTTACAGAGATGTTTACGTGTCAATATGATCAGTTATCGTTCCACATCAACTACAAGTGCTGGCATGTGGACGGTTTTATGCATAAAACAGGTGATCGGTATGTGGTCAGTTTTATCTGTTTTCACAAGAAAACAGTGAAAGATATCAGAAGCTTGTTTGTTTAGTGGGGTTCAGTTTGTGGTAATTGGTTAAAGTTTGGCTTCATCGTTCAGTACTACAATTTTGAAAATCCAATATCCATTTCTGAGCATCTTAGAACTTATTTGGCAACACAGTGCATTGCACTGCTGCCTCAGAGCAAGAAGGTCCTGGGTTTGATTCCCGCCTGGGGCGCTGTTGGCACCGTGCTCCGGCGGGTTATCTCCCAAATAGGAGCCTTTCTGTGTGGAGTTTGCATGTTCTCCCCGTGCTCACATGGGGTTTCCTCCACCTCACGTCAGTAAGGACCCCCACCAAAAACATGCACCCATCATCGTCTGACCAGCGATGGACACTCATCACCAGGTCCCCGCGCGTCCTGGCTGTGCCCCCGGAGGAAGGACAAGCCAGGATGGGTTAAACGCAGAGGCCTCATTTCACCGCCCACCATGCAAAGCATGTGCGTGTGGGTGGGTGCGCGTGCATGTGTTGTAGTGTGGTGTGGTGTGTGACGATTAAAGATTGCTCTTCTTCTCAGGTACAGCAGCGTTCTGCTAAACACGTTGGGTTTCTACAACAAATACTGCTAGTAGAAACCACTACCTATGCGCTACATACAGGAAGTTTGTCCATTCATCACAAAACAGGTCACTGACAGGCAATGCTCACTTTGCTGAGCCAATCATTGATGGGGGCCATGCTGAACTCCCAGCATGTCTTTCCACCTAATTTCAATAAGCCCCTGTGTACAAGTGTCCAGCCCCTTTCGTTACAAGGCTCAGATAACAGCATGCGCCTGCACCTGAATGCGCACAGAATGAATCGGGTTCAAACGTACATTTACAACCAATGCGTTGAGGTTTCTCAGCACCACACACACTCTCTTCTATGTAGACAGGATATGGGACAACATAATACATGATGGATAAAGACTCGCCGGTGTGGCATCGGTTGACCAAACTGTCAAACCAGGTACTATTACGAGGTCAAATGTGAATCAAGATTCAGCTACAACGACAACAGCCATCTCTTCGATCAAGTGTTTATGGGGGAACCGCCACGTTTTTCTATTTGAAAATAGAGTAAAAGTTAAAGTCATATTTAACAGTCTAATTAATATATTTAACTCTGCCATTCATTGAAATTGCTTTATTTCTGACTGCGGGGCGCTGAAATTTGTCTTTTTCTTTTTTTTTTTGTGAAGCACTTACAATTGGTCATTTCATCCACAAAGAGACTGTGGCTATTTTTGTGGAAAAACTGGAAGAAAGGGTGTGTCAATACACATTTTTTTTTAATAGGTTTCGAGTGAGAAACACAGGCATCCACTCACGAGGAAACATCCAAAGAAAAGGAAGACGTGGTGGCAGTTAAGCAGAGCCGGCTGAGCCCTTACTACTTTGACAGACAGTGGTTTCAGCGGTGTCAGTAAAAAAAGGTCTGTCTAACTAAATCAAAACCGTGCCATCCGCAGTAATGGCAACATTATCTGCAGACTGGATATTGCGAATAAGCTTGTAATTCACATGCATTTTATAATCGCATCATAAAGCTGAAAGGCGTGTGAGGTATTCTCGTTTGTGCTAGAAATGTGCTTGCAAGCCGGGAACCGGCGCGATAGCAAGTCAGTCATCCGTTTTACCATTTCGATTGCTATCGCGAGGGTTCCGCAAGTTCAAAAGGGACGCACTTTGGGCGCAAAGCCACGAGCCCCGGCAAGTCGCGGCAGACACACGCCCGGTGCGCGGAGGCTTCCGAACAGCTGCACGGAGACAAGTCGGGACGGGCGAGGGGATGAAGGAATACAGCTTTGACATCTTTCAACGTGGAGGGGGGGTGGGGTGGTGTGGTGTGAGCCGGTTTAATGGTCTCAAGTTCTCCCACACGGTCCCGAGCCTCCCTCCGCGCACCGAGCCCACGGACACTTCACCGAGGCTGGGCGACGATCCCGCCGTGTGCCCACGATCGGGCACATGCCTCCCTTACGATGTACATACTGATCTCTTCGAATCCGATTATTTAAATAAATAGATAGATAGATAGATAGATAGATAGATAGATAGATAGATAAATAAATAAATGGAATTGCGGCACCGCGGTGCAAGCGGCTCATTGCAAACAAACGAAAAACACCTTTCGCCGCTTGATGTGCCACGAAAAGGGATCTGAAACTAGACTCTGGTGACAAAGAAAAAAAAAAACACAGCACTTCAATGAGCGCCCGTGAAATATGCTGCAGAGCAGACACGTAGCTCCGCGGCTATCTTATTAGCCGCTGGCTTGATTAACTTACATAACCTCGACACCTCTTCCCCCCCCCCCGGGGAGGCTGCTAAAATGATACCGGCCATTAGGCTGAATTTAAAAAAAAAAAAACCCACGCACACAGTGTCCGCTGAATGAACTTTCTTTCTTTTCTTGCAGAGTCGAGCCCGCAGTAAAAGTAGCTCGGCAGACGGGCTGCGAGGCTAACGCTAGTCGAGTTAACTTCCTGTACGAGGGAAAACACTGCTCGGTTTTTAAGACGGAGCATATATTGCCCTACCTTTGATGGGTCGCTCCACGGTGGACAGCTTTGTTTGCTCTTTCGCCGACATCTTCCAAGACGTCTCCGCTGAAATGCCTGTGACTCTACGGGCTCCCTACCGAGCCAGCTGGCTAGCTAGCTGAACCGCGCTAGCCGTGCTAGCTAGCCGTCGTGTTAGCGCCTCGGAGCAGCAGCGTCTCCTTCCTGCGACAGGGCAGCCGGACTGAGAGCGGGGCGAGATGCAGTTAAACCCGGCAGCGGGCGAGGACAAGGGGCATGTCTCTTTAACAACCCGGGCCAAACTAGAGGCTTTGTGTTGTTTTGTTTTGTTGGGTTGTTGTTGGGTTTTTTTTGTTGTTGTTGTTGTTGTTGTTGTTGTTTGGGGTTTTTTTTTGTTGTTTTTTTTCCGCTCTCCCTCCGCTGCCGTGGTGCCGAGCTGCTGTCAATCTCCGTCAGGTGATGACTCGTCCAGGAAACGATGCCTCCACTCCACCCCGCACCCCCACCCCCACCCCCACCCCCACGCGCGCACCGTCACCCCCACCCCCACCCTCCCTTTCAGATGCGGCGGGCGGGCGCGCGCGCATCAGATCATATCTTTGAATTTTGATCCTTTTATTCTCGGACGAGGTGCATGTGCCGCGGGGCTTCGCTTTGCGTCGGTCCTGATCCGACGCGTCGTCCAGACGGTGGGATTACGGTAATCCGCCTCAAGAGGATTTCCTACAACATGGCCGCCGCGTGTCCGGCGCGTAGAGCTGTGGGAAGTGTAGTGTGGGGTGCGATGAGGACGCACTGTGTTGCTGCTCTCTCTCTCTATATATATATATATATACAGTTTATGCATACACACACACACACACACACACAGTTTAAATACAGTGTACACCGACCAGTTCTATTTGTCGCATACATATACATACGTTAGTCACAACATTAAAACCACTGCCGGGTGAGCTGAATAACCTTGCTCATCTCCTTCCAACGGCACCTGTCAAGGGGCGGGATACATTAGGCAGCAAGTGATCGGTCACTTCTCGAGGTTGACGTGTTATAAGCAGGAGAAACGGGCGAGCGTAAGGATCTGAGCGACTTGGACAAGGGCCACGTTGTGACGGCTGGACGACTGGGTCGGGGCACCTCCGAAACGGCAGGTCTTGTGGGGGGCTCCCGGTGGGCAGTGGTTAGTACCTCCCAAAAGTGGTCCAAGGAAGGACAACCGGTGAACCGGCGACGGGGTCATGGGCGCCCAAGGCTCACTGATGCGCGTGGGGAGCGAAGTCTAGGCCGTCTGGTCCGATCCCGCAGAAGAGCTGCTGTAGCACCAACTGCTGAAATAGTTCATGCTGCTACGATAGAAAGGTGTCAGAACGCACAGTGCATCGCAGCGTGCTGTGCATGGGGCTGCGTAGCTGCAGACCGGTCAGGGTGCCCATGCTGACCCCTGTCCACAGCCGAAAGCGCCTAAAATGTGCACATGAGCGTCAGAACTGGACCATGGAGCGATGAAAGAAGGTGGCCTGGTCTGATGAATCGCCGTGGGACTATGGGAAAAAGGCAAAGCCGGCTGAGGCAGTGTGATGTTTTTTTGACACAGACCACCTACCTAAACATTGTTGCAGACCAAGTATACCCCTTTATGGCCACGGTATTTCCTGATGGCAGTGGCCTCTTTCAGCAGGACAATGCCACACTGCAAACATTGTTCAGGAATGGTTTGAGGAACATGACAAAAAGTGTGTGTGTGTGTGTGTATGTGTATATACATTTATATGTGTGTGTGTGTGTGTGTGTGTGTGTATACAGTATGTATATACTGTATGTATGCACACACACACACACACACACACACACACACTGTATATACATTCCCTGATTGCAGTGGCCTCTTTCAGCAGTATAATGCATATGTGTGTGTGTGTGTGTGTGTGTGTGTGTGTGTGTGTGTATTCATATATATATAGCCACAATTTTTCGTTTTTTTTTTTTTATTTATTTATTTTTACAATTTGTGTTTATCATTAGGTGTATTGTACATTTCCATTATTTTGATCCTTATGTTCATCTTTAATGTTGTTCACTGTTAGGTTTATTTTAGGAGTTATTGTTAATGACCTAATGTTCTGTTTATTTTTAGGTATTCTTTCTTTGTTGTTATTAATTTTCTGCTACTTTTTAGGTTGTATTTGTTGTGTGCAATTAAATGTTAGGTATATTGTATATTTTCACATTTTCCACCCTTGCGTTTCCTTTCCTTGTTATCATCAATACATTGCATGATCAGCATCTTCTGCATCACAACCACCAATTTAATCGATCTCCAACTTATTGCTTTCATGTTCTAGCTCTGTTTCCTGTTGGACGTGCGCTGCGCCCATTAGGCCATTTGAATGAACCAATTGAATCACTGGAACCATCACTACTCTGGTAACCGTGGATATAAATTGGATTCAAATGACCACGTCACTAATAATCATAATTACAACTCCAACACAACTCAGACAGCCAGACAGAACGACAGCACAACTTCGTGGCCACCAGAGAAACTGTAGGTAATCAAGAGCACACGCAATTATCTTCAACACATTTTAGGGTAAAATACTAGAAAGACGTCATAAGAATGATCATGATGATAGTTATAACAACAACATCAATAATAATAATCACAATAACAATTGTAACTTAGCCATCTATCTTTCATGATGCAAAGTCTTCAACAAAATTCAGATGAACAAAAAACCCAATATACAAGTATACCAAAAATAACATATATCATAATATGTATTTTTAATATACAAATATATCGTATTATATATGTTGTTTATAATATTATATGTATAATGCACTCATCAGCTATATCATATATCATAATGATTGTTCGTAAATTAAATAACAATAATAAAATATCTATTTTGATAGTGTTTCCTAGCACTATTCCCAAAGAACTCTTACATTATTCATACATTTTTTTATTTTTCTTAACTGAGCAGGATAGATTCATTTCAACCTACATTTCAGCTGTAATTTGACCCTTAAAATGAAGGCCTTCTCAACCGAAACTTTAAAAAGTTTAAAAAGATCTTCTGAATAAGCCATTATAAATGAGATGGGCTTGCACCAAGCTTAATATTAGCTTCAACGCCATGTGGGGGGAGAAAAAACCAACAAATAGCAACACAAATAGTTTTCGGCAATTAACAACAGTTGTCAGGCCTCTTGACAACCTGGGATTTGGAGCCATTGGAGCCATGGAACCATTTATGGAGAAGTTCTGCTGGGGCTTTGTTTCCCAATTAGATCATTGCTGTTCCCCCCAGACGCAGTTTCATCCCAACCATCATCACATGGCCTCTGTCCATTCCACACAGCTGTTGTATTTAAGATCTCTTCTCCCAAATCATTTGGCACATTCACTGAGGAGGCAGCATCTCACACACACACACACACACACACACAGAGAGAAGGAGAGAGCGATGGTATGTCAAACAATCCAGGTTTCTTTTTATTTGAGTGTTATAACCTGCTTGTGATGTGCTGTGTTTCTTTTGCAAACATCTCGGCTTTATAACTCGTCCAGACATTCCTTCTGTATTTACTATGAGTTCTGCAATGTTGAATAATGTGATCGCATAATCGATGCCCTCTAATTAGGCGAGCAGGAAGACAAAGAAGAAGGAAGGCGGCGCCAAAAGAGCTCAGAGAGCCTCATCCAATGTTTTTTCCATGTTTGAGCAAACTCAGATCCAGGAGTTCAAAGAGGTGAGGTCATAATTACAGTGTGATTGTGGTTTATATGCAGGGTTTTTTTTTCTTTCTGACGTTGTGATTACCGTATGCGTTCGGTGTTCCTCACAGGCTTTCACACTCATCGACCAAAACCGTGATGGGTTTATCGATAAAGAAGATCTTAAGGACACCTATGCATCGTTGGGTGAGCTTTTTCGGAATGCAGCAAAAATTGGAGTTGCGGTCACATTCTATACTCCCAAGGCAAAACATTGTATGAAGGTAATAAAAAAACAAACATACATACTTTTCCTAGGCAAACTGAACGTGAAGGACAATGAGCTTGAAGATATGCTGAAAGAAGCCACCGGCCCCATCAACTTCACCATGTTCCTCAATCTTTTCGGGGAAAAGCTACACGGTGAGGCTGAAAATGACTTATTGTGCAAGATAATTTAATAGGCTCACATACTGAAGACAGCATTCTTATAACTTGAAAAAATGTCATATGCAATTGTTTATATATATATATATATATAATTTATTTATTTATTATTTATTTATTTTTTAGGCACTGATCCTGAAGATACCATCTTAAATGCTTTCAAAATGTTTGATCCCGATGTCAAAGGTGTCATACACAAAGATGAGTAAGTTGAAACCAACGTGTCTCTTTAAATGAAATTCCAGCACTAGTGGGCAGACATCCCTTAGGGGGGGGGTAAGGCAGCCAAAATTGCAAGTAGTGGTCTTGAAAAAAACTGAAGTGCCTTCACGTACTTATTTAGTATTACTCCAATATTTCTGGCTCAACTTGTATTGTTTAAATTCTTTTATCATTTTGTCCTGATAGATAAAATATTTCAAATGTCCAATTTCAGGTTACAGGAATTATTGATGACACAAGCAGACAAGTTTACCTCTGAGGAGGTAAGGATATCCATCTTATAATAGTTTCTATTGAAGTGTCATTAAAATTCAACGAAAATATAATAATATTGTACATAATCTCAAACTATTGTTCGTTTCAGGTGAAGCAGATGTTTCAATCGTCCAATATTGACACAACAGGAAATCTAGATTACAAGTCACTTTGTTACATCATCACACACGGTGAAGAGCAGGAAGAATGATCCTCGTAACTTGGTCAATGGAGCTCCTGCGTTAAGGTTCAGGTCCCTGCACATTAGGGGCTGGATGTGTTACCTCCTCAATGTAACAGTATTTCATCATTTTGCCTGGCTTCAAATAAAAAGGAAATAATGGCACAACACTGACCTGGAGGGTACATTTGTTTCCATAAAGATATATCAGTCACAAAGACTGTGCTTACGCTCTGCCTTTCAAAGTGGTAATATTACCCTTATGATTCATGATCGGTAGCATTAAAACAACGTTACACTCAACAAACATTTATTAAAAAGTCTTAAGAATCCTTTTGGAGAGATTTTATTAAATTAATTCATTTTAGAAAACAAAAAACAAAAAACAAATAACCCCAGATATTTTACATTGCCCGTCAAAAGTCATTTACAGCCCAACTATGAGTCACATTTTCAATCCTAATATAGGTTTGTGTACTTCAACCACCTCTCCATGGGGGTTTGGGGGGGGGGGGGTGTCACTGGCAGGCCAACGCCCGAGCCTCCGGGAGGACAAAGAAGGCAAAAGAGTATCCGGGCAGCTGTAAATGTTCTCCCGGTGGCAGGAAGACGCCTTTCAGGTCAGGGAGAGTTTTGTCGTCCACCATCTGCAGCAGTTTTCCATTGAGTGTCACAGACCTGCAAATTAAGGACATGGAACATTTTTATCAAGGTGAGAGTTGCTTATGGGTGATAGGGCCTAGTACTATTCAGTCATTGCTAGTTAATCAAGAATCATTTTATTACTCTCCTCACAGATACACTGCACTCAACACATGCATGCAGGGAGTGGTGGCTGGAGAAATTCAGCCTCTGCATTTATCCCGTTCCAATTCCTCCCTCCAGGGGGTGCCCTTCACTATGGTTTGTGCCCGGGGACCAATTCCAGGTGTGAATCCATGCCGTGGTCAGGGACAGGACTGAAGTGTTTTGCATGTTTTTTTTTAATTGGGGTCCCCTTTTTTTTATGTTGGAGGAGACCCATGGGAGCACGGGGAGAACATGCAAACTCCACACATAAAGGCCCCTAATCCAACATCACCCCTGGTGGGAATTGACCCACGACCTTCTTGCTGTGAAGCAGCAGTGCAATGCACTGTACCACATTGTGCCCACTGACTAACTAATAAATTAACAAAAAAAAAAAAAGATACATTTGTTGTTATTTATTAATACTTATTGATTAATCAATTAATTGGTTTGTTAATCAGTTGATTTGTTGATTCATCAACTTTGTACTATTAATAGCTGTACTAACAATATTAAATAAAATATTAACAAGTAAGCTCAGCTATTACAGTGTCAGTCATACCTGGAATAAAGCCCTTCCTTAGTGGGCTGGTTGGACTGAAGCACATAGGCGTCCACTGGACTGTCAGAGGCCGGCGCAGGCAGCGCGATCCTGGCTGGTTTATTACTTAAATTCAGGGCTATCAGTGTGACCGATCCATTTCTGTAACTTGCGCTTAAAGAAAAAAAGAAAAACTTTATTTATTTACATACATACATATATATATATATCTATAGATATATATATATATATATATATATATATATCTATATATATCTATAGATATATATATATATATATATATCTATATCTATATCTATATCTATAGATATAGATATATCTATATCTATATATATCTATATATATATATATATCTATAGATATATAGATATATAGATAGATATATATATATATATTAATGAAAATGGACAGATAAAATAAAATGGACGTCACACAGTAAAAATCTTACAGAAATACCTTTTCCTGTTTGTGCAGTGCAGATACACCCGTAGTAGTTTTCTTTTGCCATGGAGTACAAAACCAGAAAAAATCTCCACGCTCAAAACCTCCCGTCCAACGAGTCTTTTGTACAGAACGGACAGCCAATAGTCCTTGAGAAAATATAAATGCATAGAGAGAAAAACAAAAACAAAAACAAAAAAAACAAAACACAACACAATTTGACATATGGTAACGTCCTCAAACCAAAGGAATGTTTTTATTTTTAAATGCTCAAATGCTTACAGGTAGAGGTTCCAGATCGTCATCGACGAGGTGATAGCTTCCAGAGCCAATGAAAACTTGCCTGATGACAACATCCATGCCTATTTTGGCAGCGAGTCCCAATTTATCCAGCCACCTGCATTTTAACAATACTTAAAGAACATAGGCATTCTAATAATACGTAAATGCAAATGTAATTTATGGAGAAATTGTACATGTTGCCTGCAGTAACACAAAAAGGCATGAGTACTGTAGTGCTGTACTTAGGATGTTCTAGTTGGTTTGATTTTTGTGAGATATACTTTTCCTTTTCACTTTTTTACACCCTTCACAGTATGACAAGAATCCAGGAGTTTTCTGTTTGTGTCACAAGACCGGTCCTCCCAGATAATCAGTTAATGTAATCACCGGCATATTCCCAGGATTTCCTCCACTCTAACGTCCCATGTGACCCGACTTAAATTACCATGAACTTCTTTTCTCAGGCATCGAATAAATAAACAAATAAATAAACAAACTCACATAAATCCAGCCACAAACGTGTCAGAAAGCCCAATTGCGCCGCCACCATAGGCCGAGCTTGTCTCCCCCAGCCACACTTTCTTCTGCGGGGTCACCAGGTTTACTGTCTGGGGGATAAAAAACTTTATTAATTTTATTGCTCTCACATCATACGTCCAAAAAAACACAATAAATAATATAAATAAATAAAAACAGTCGTTTTTTTGTTTCCTAACCTATAAAAAAAAATTGTAAAATAAAATAAAACAAAGGGTACCTCCAGGACTTCATTAGTCTTCAAGATGAGCGTGTCCAGAACCTCTGGATCGAGGAAATCCTCCAGGGAGGTGTCTCTTCCATTCACATAGTACCTAAAAAATGTAAATAAAAAATATTTTAAAAAGATTGTCAAGAAATAAATCTTTGTCGTTGGGGATCATGCATGTTATTTTACAACTACGGAAACAATATATATAAAAAAATAATAATATAAAAACGTACTGGTGCCAGGTGCACGCGTCAATCACCTCTGAAGCGCTTTGCAAAAACCTACACAGATGAGAAATGGCCATTCAGGATGATTAATATGTCATGTTAAGGGGATTAATATTATTTTTATTCTTTAAAACACATGGATCATATGAACTGTTCTCAAGAACAATTAGAGGTTTGTTCTAACAATCAGTTGTCATAACAATAAACTGAGTGAATCCGACCACAAGACTAAATCTGAGGCATGAATGTCACATGTGATAATAAAACTGTAATAGCTTCATTCGACTCTCCTCAAACACTATTTTAATATGTATGTATCCTTTGCAGCTTGGTTATATACATCATGTTTCATATTAACAAAAAAGGGAGATCTTACCCCTCCAGTAGGTCTCTTCTGTGGTCACGAGGTTGGCTGATATCCGGGCCGTACAGCCCAGCGTTGTGGTAAAACTTGGATTCTCGTAATATCTCTCTGAGGTGAACAAAATCCTGCCCTAGCTGATACCCGTCCACACGGACACCGGCCTTCTTCTCATAGCTATTGGGTTCTGTTGAGGCAGGGAGGGGATGGCGGTTATTCTTCAGTTGTTCTTGGCAGGGATATCGTTCGTCTGGTTGTCCTTACACCATTTAGACGGCAGTTAGTGACGCAAGACCTGCAAACGGTCCCTACGTGGCCAACTCATCTTTTCATTTAAAAAAGGCCCGAGGCATAACTCGTATTGAATGTGACTTATTTATACTCTGCATTCTTCCGAAATAAAATACAGGTACTCCTCACTTAACAACCTAGACCAGCTCTCTGACATGTCTGTATTGTACACTGTGTACAATACTGCGGGATCTCAGTGTCAAGCATCTCATCCCCCTTTATACACTATATGTGCTATATACACTGTATACACTACAGTATATATACTATAAACACTATATATACACTGTATACACTACAGTATATATACCATATACACTATATCCACTACAGTATATATACTATATACACGATATATACACTGTATACACTATATATACAGTATACTGTATATACTCTATACACTATATATACTATACTGTATACATCTCATCACCGTTCTCAGTCTGTCTCGTTCCCGCAGTCCGTCACTACACTAGCATTCGCAATGGCCACGCCCCCTTACCGTGAAATAATGCTATATACACTTTATACATTATATAGACTGTATACATCTCATCTCATCACTGTTCTCAGTCTCATTCCCGCAGTCTGTCAGTATTCACTACTCTAGCGTTCACAATGCCCCCTTACCGTGAAATAACACAGTCCTCGCTTACCGACCAATTCGCTTGACGACCTGGTCCTAGGAACGGAACTCGGTCGTTAAGTGAGGAGTAGTCCTGTAGTCTGACAGAATTAAATGATTCTCGCCAGAGTTCCATTCACGAGTCAGAGCTGAACCGACTCCATTCGAAAAAAATCGATACAAACTCTTACAGCGTTTAAGGGCCCCAGCTCCAAAGAGAGCTGAACCTTTCGTCACCAGCGGCAACACGAAATATCCGTCTCATAAATTGTTCTACTCAAACTTAAAATTAAAAATAAAATAATTCAAATGATCCAAATTTCAACCCGGGAAAAGCCCGCAGAGACCCGAGAATCCGTTTAACGTGGCATCATAATGGCCAAGCACAGACCTATGAATCCCACTGATCTCCTTACTACCAAGCAAACTACAAGACTTCAGTCGCCAAAAGCCTTTTTCACAATATGGTTTGGGAGTTCACCGTTGCCCAGCTCCCAGGACATCTTGTAGTGTTTGGATTCACAGTACTGGATCAAGGATCTGGCGTTGCTGCTGTTCCAGACATTGCCGGGCGTCCTGAGCAAAGCGTTCAGGCCAAAGATTAGGTCCATCTTTGTGCAGTTGGCAAAAGCGTACAGCAGATCCACGTCATATTCTGCAAAAACAACAAATCCAGAGTTTAGATACATAAAACCGTTAGTGTACCAGGAGGTATACATTTGGGTCCTCGGTTGGAATACTACATCAAGTGATACTCAGTGGCATAATGTGATACACTGCAGTGGTAAACAGCCCTTATCGTATTTTACGATGAGCGTTGTGGTGCAGTTTGCTTTTGTTGATTTTACCTGTGAACTTCACCCTTTTGTACTTCCTCTCCAGATCCTCTTTTCGAAGGAGAGTTTCTTGTTGGACCCACTCCTTCCTCAACCTCTCCTCCAGTAATGGGGGCAACTCCAGCTTCTCGCAGCTGTCTATTTTTATTTTTTTTCCACAAAACAAAAGCATGGGGAATGTAAGCAACTGACCTGCCCGACCTAAAGCCCGCTTTACACAGAATACGACAAACGACAAGAACAAACCGGAAGTCCATTCATTCTTATGGAGAGTCGGATTTTTCAGAAAGCGGGGAATTTCTGCATTCCCATTTTTCAATTCATGCGACAACTTTCACGACCGGAAATGACGTCAGTCAAGGTTGTTGTTTTTTTGGAACTGGGCTTCAAACTCAGTCACGTATACTGTATATAATAATGACGTTACTAACGTAAACCTCACCATATTCACTAACAATAGATCACTTTTCATATAAGCAAATTGTATGTATTTTTCCAGATTTTTATATATAAAGGAAATTAAACTCCTGTTCATGGAAAATGGTTATTGTCCAGCTGCGCAAGCTACTCACTGTTGTACTGGGGAAAAAAATTCATCTCCCATGTTTCGACATTTTGTGTCAACGGCCACTAGAGGATACGCATTGGGTCTGAATTAGGAGACCATGGCGCAAACCATGTCCGTAAGGCGAACACATTTTATTCAAATAGAAAAGAAGTGGTGGAAAAAAATTTAAAAAAAACCCCACAAAAACAGATGAATTGAAGGGACCGTAATCTGATTTGGAATGGAATTTCACTTTACCTGCAGTGAAATCCGAGTTCTGATGATGATGATGATACCCATGTGACCGAATGGATGCAGGGTCGTAGACCATGAAATCTTGTCTGGTTCCCCCAAATCTTAAAAATGCTGGCGTCAATGCTTTCGCCAATGTCCTGAGTTTTGAGGACCTGGAAGATAGAGACAAATAAGATAAAGTGTTCAATGCCAATACAGAGAATACTGTCTCGGTAGAAATATCTTCCTGAATATATAGGGGGCTACAAGCTCCTGGAAAGCAAGATACAATAAAAAGGCACTGGAAAAATAATAATAAATAACCTTTCCATTCGAACAAGTGAAAGTTTAACTTCAGCGTCGTGATGAAATGTTCGGATGAGAACATGCCAGAGTTAAAAATCCAACACATAGATAAATCCTCATTTGAAAAAAACAAAACAAAAAACAACAACATCTCCCAGGATGTTACAGGACACGAAAACCCTTTATGCGGGACAGGAGGCGACCAGATACGTACCCTAGCAGGTACATGAACTTCCCCTCGACTACCAAACTGGCATCGACAGCCAGGGATAAAAAGCGCTCGTCCACGCTCCTCTGGACGCGCGAAACATCCCAAACAGCGCTCGCCTCCGGCGAAAGCGTGCCGTTTCGCCGGGGATCGCCGCTTGCCGCGGCGCTGAGGCAGGAGAGCAGAAGTGCTGCGAGCGGGAGCATGACCGCAGGACGCCCGCCGTTGTTGTCGTTTCCTACACGACGAGACGGCTCCGGAGCCCCCGACTTCCTCGACGCCGAGGCGGTGGACGGCGAGGGGGCTGTGCGCTGTGGCCGCGGGGGGGCGCGGGGCCTCGGGCCGAGCAGGCGATGTGATTGGCTCTCCGTTCCTTCGGGCGTGGCATAAACCAATTGTGCGCCGCTGGGGGCAGCTCGGTTGTTCATCCGAACGTAGTAGTACAACCACCGCCATTAATACCGACAATACAAACACGCAGAGACAATTAAAAAAAAAAAAAATAATGTTTTTAAAAAGATGAAAAACCTCTAACGCTAAAATAGCAGTCAAATAAAAAAAATAACGATGTTTAACAAAACAACGACAACGTAATACTTAAAATGCAAACACATAGAGAGCCTTACGTAAAAAAAAAATGACACCTAATAGTAATAATATAAACACAAAGTCACTCAAATGAGAAATAAAGCTGTTTTAAAAAGAAAAATACAAATAGGAAAATAATATTACCCAACTGGGAGAACGGAGACGATCTCATCACATTGCCCTGGCGGCCACGTGCCAGGGCAGGGGCGTGACGGGCAAGATGGCAGCCACCTGACGCATCGCTTCCCACATAGCTTTCACCCCGCCCGTCAGCAAACCGTCAGCCTATTGTGTGGCGTATGTACTGAGTTTGAGTTCTGGCACTGGGAGAGATAGGCAAAGCGCAACCAGATCAACACCAAGGGTGCAGTAGGCCGGGCGGCAGCCACGCAGACCCTGGTCCCCCAAACCCAGAGGCACCCAACCCACAGCGAACAGCCACAGGCACAGAGCAGCATGTCATGCGCCCCCACCAGGCCCCTGACCAGCCCCCGGCTGCCGGATATGCGGACCACGGAACGGCAGATGGCCCCCCACCCACAGCCCAGCCCCCTAACGATGAGTTCCCCGCGGACCGAGCGCACCAGAGAACCGATATCCAAACAACCAGGTGCGACGATGGGAGTCCCCCCCCCCCCGTCCCTGAAATGAGACTACCAAGGGAGCCCACCCAGAGTACACCCGGTCAGGCTCAGTTCCCCGCCCTGGTCCAGGACCAGGTGGAACGTCCAACCAGCCCCAGCACGACGGGCCACCCGCCCCAACATGGGACGTAGAAGGACACGCAAGCCCCACCACCCTGCCACGGGGCTGGTGATCCCCGCGGCACCCTGACCCGCCAACCACGGGGCCAAGATCCGACCCCACAAACCACACCCCCTACCCCCGGCCCAAGCCCCAAACCCCAACTACGCCCATAACCAATACACAGACGCCAGCTGCACGCACCCCCCAAGGGCACAGCCCCCCCTGTTAAAGTAAAACAGCTATAAACTTTGTTCGTGGACGGACTAATCGTCACAGAGGAAATCGGAGACAAATACTTTAGGTTAATAAAGCATTTCATCTTGTACAAGAAGATCCAAGGTTGTACAAGAGGAGCAGTTTCAGTGTAACAATACAACAGAAAGTCGAAGAGGAAACGTTTAATTTCTCACTGGAGAGCTGAGCGTTTATGCAGTCTTCTTGCAAAGGAGAAGCCGCTGGGATGGAGGTCAGCAGATGTCAAGACGCCCCTGCAAAGAGCATGCCGACATGACACTTTCATTGATGGGGCAGTTTTCGTTGAGGCTGACCATATGTTGATGTTTCCGTACTTTACGATTGAGACATGTTTCCTTCCTCCTCTTTACATTGAGGCACGGAAAGTGATTTGTTTATGTCCTTTTTAAGATATGAGCTCTTACTTAGCAGGGCCTTGAAGAAAAGTTATAAGTACACCTATAACGTACAAGAATCTAAGAGAAAAACACAGCAATAAAATGTGAACTCTGCTTAGCCTACAGAAAGAGAGCAGAGTACATACAGTAAATACGTAACAAAGTTTTTGTGAAAGGCACAGAAATATATATAGAAATATACAATTCTTATAACACCCCCCACCCCTGGAGGGGGTAACCCAGAGACAGGACCTCCATGGCAACACAACAAAGCGCCATGTCCTGACAGCCGCACAGCACTCATCCATCCACGGAGCCCACAGTGAGACCTGAAATACAACAACATCGCCCCGACCGAGGAAGACTCAGATGTTGATGGATGGAGTTATGTCATTGATAAAAGTAGCCCATATTATATTAAATGAATCAACCTTGTTTTTGGATATATTGCCAATAGTCTTTCCATTGAGATGTATTCTTTTAATAAATGTAACCAATGGGAGGTGGTGAGATTGTTGGGTTGCTGGTGTTTGGGTGTTGGGTCAACTGAGGAGAGGTCACCGTGTAGACATATACTGTAGACGGGGAACCTGGAATGCTGTGACCCAAACGAAAGATAGCCTCTTGGTGATGTCGGTCCAGATTGTTTGGATAGGTGTGCAGAGCCAGATGGCATGAAAGCAGTCATCTCTGGTATTGAGGGAACAATGAGAGCAAACGTCTTTATCCAGAATCCCATTTTGGACATTTTGTGTTGGGTGATATGTGCTCTGTGCAAAATCTTTTACTGGATGAAGGAAGCAGTCAATGACTGTGGTATGGGGATTGGGTGGTTTGAGCAGCCACACCTGACCTGGATCTGGGTAACTGGGATCAGGGTGGCTGCATACCTGTTGCTTGTTGTTTGCTCTAATGAGTAACAGTTAAAAGCCCCATCCCCACATACACTCAGGAGAGGAGCCCTGTCATGACACATGTCTATCTGCTCTGGTCTAATTCCAAATGGCCCACAATAAACTGGTGTGCCTACAACCCCGTCGTCTGTGACTCTGGTCCCTGAAACGCCACTTGAGTGGTAGGTGACACTGCCACAATGACCAACTACATGGGCTAACCTCAAAGGGCATAATGAGTAAAGACTAACACCCCACAAAAGTGGTATTACAGGAGCTGGGAACAAGGTAGAGGTCAAAGATCAAGCTTTGGGTGGGCTGGCAATATGCAAAGGATATGGGGGTTAATAATATCAAGGTGAGGCCAACAGTAGTAATTCCTGAGGGTGAGCCATGGACACACACAACACTGCTGGCAGACTTGTACCTGCTGGAGCTAAAATAGGCAGAGAGAGGGAAAGTGGAGCCCTAAACAGCATTCTCAGTCCATATTAGAGAGCACTACTCCCAGTACATACAAGCATATACAGATGGGTCAAAAGATCCAGAGCATGAGATAACTGGGGCTGCTTTTTCAGTTCCCGATAGGAAAGTTGTTGGAATAAAGCTTCAAAAGTCTAGGCAGTGGAGATGCTGGCAGTCCTATTGGCCTGAATGGGTTAGAGGAGAATAAAACAGGGAACACTTTGATCGGCTCTGATTCGATTTCAGTTCTCAAGAGCCTGAGATCCTTCAGCTCCAGCTGCCAAGATATTCTCTTCAAAGCATTACAAGTACATTCCAGACTCATTTGGCAAGGTATGTCATGTAATTGGTTTTATGTGGGTTCCGGCACATGTAGGTCTGAGGAGAAATGAGGTGGACAGATGAGCAAAACAAGCTTTATATAGAGACACCATCGATTTACAAGTCTCATTAAACAACTCAGAGATCAAGGAAACAATTTATAGTAAAGCAACAGAAGAATGGCAAGGGAAGTAAAATGCTGAAACAAGGGGAAGGTTTCTACAGCTTTAACAACAAAGTCAATTCAACATTAAGAAATATGGGTAGGTCAAGGAAAGAAGAGGTAATCTGCAACAGAATAAGGCTAGGTCATTCTTACTTAATCAGCACACTCAGGGGCGAAATTCACAAAGGAATGGATTGTGGCCATAAATAGCACCATGAATTGCGCATCAATTATACAGCTTTTTGCGCCCGTTTTCCCGCGTAACGGGGTGGAGATCCTGGGTTTTACCGAGTATTTTTAGGTTTCAGCTCTCTGAAGACGATCACACAGCAGAGCCTTTTTTTTTTTTCCGCCCAGTTAACACCAGGTCTCTACAGACCGTAATAGCATCACTCTAACTGCATGTGGCTATTAGCGCTTGTGTTTGTGTATTGGACGTTATTTGCAACCAGTCTCGTTTGCATAGAATGGGCCTATTTTGCACCAAATGTATGGATAATACCAAATTTAAATATGCGCAAATAGCACCGGTGCAACGAGGCGCTTCTTGCGTGGCAGCGCAAGAAATAACTTAGGAAGACCGGAGTTCAGGAGCTCAGTATTAAAACATTAATGAACCTGCCAAGTGCGTCAAGTAGTAGGATTTTCTTTTGAGTTTATGAGACTGACAAGATTAATAGGTAGGATTTAATCTCTGGCCCACACTCCAGCTCCAACTTTTTCTTGCAACTTCTAAAAAGGGTGCCAATTATATTGTCCAGGACATTTTTGAGATTTGTGCGTGGAATAAGCTAGGATTCTGTATTTAATTTTTTTTCCAGCTTCTTTGTTTTGTTCCTCTGCAAACCCAATCAATACGATATATTTTTTAATTTCACAATTTTCTGGAGGAAACGGTGTGTTATTTGAAAAAATAAAATGAATTAAAGGGTGCCAACACTATTGGGTCTATGGAGTTCCCTTAGAAGAGGGTTTTCAGTCGACTTTCATCAATGGTTGTACAAAATACTTTATGCCTGAAAGGATTTAACAGGACAGTAAATCATGGAGGACACCACTGTTCCTACATGAAGAATATTCACATTTTTACTCAGTATTTCCAGTCTAAAAAAACCCCAAAGAATATCTTTATTGAAGAAAATTGTTTACAAACTGGTATTGTTCAAAATATATATTTTTAATGATATCCCCTATCATCACACTTGTGCTGTGTTGTGTCGTTCGCGAACAATTGGTTAAAAAAAAAACCTCAATCCTTTGGGTCCTTCCTGAAACGACACGTTCATCAGTCAGTTCAGTTGAGCTCTCAGTCAGTTGTGAGCGAATAACACAGTGCATAGCATTAAAAATAAATAAAGTCCTACGTAGAACTAATGACTGCAAGACTGGTTTTCTTTCAGCCATTTACATATACAGTATATGTATGTATATATGTCTTAAAGTCTTGAAGTAGGACCAAATATTTTATTTAATATTTAGGTGTCGCGAAAATATACATGCTGTACATGACAGGGTAGGACTTTGTTATAGCAGCTTTCAGTTTGCAAACCGTATCTTTATCCAACTAAATTCTCAGCTCACTGGCTTATCTTATGAACAAAATCTTTCTAAATGAACTGATTCTAATGATTCAGTACACTGAAAAGAACTGCCCATCACTACATCACACAAATAAGGACAATATCACACATTTTTTTAAAAATTCAAATTAAATCGAGGGACATTTTAATTTAATATTCTATTAAGACGGTGATTTCCAGTAGGCAAAAGAAACAATACGTGGACAAAAAAAAGGAGGAAGAAATTGTTGTCAATAAAGTCATTTGGTTCCTTGTTCTTGTGTTTGCGTAAGAGGGAGATCATGGGGCATCATAAACAAGTCGTCTACTTCTTCCTGAAGAGCAGCAGCCTTCTCATTTAGCAGCATCTGTAAAAATCATGTGACATACACAGGCGAGAATAATTTCAATCCTGATTCGAAATGGAACTTTTTGATTTCTAAAGTTCTTACACTACATTGCCAAAAGTAGGTGGACACCTGAACACCACACCTATATGTACTTATTTTTACTTAAAATTATATTTTTATTTCAAAAGCATGGGCATTAATATGGAGTTGGTTCCCCCTTTGCTGCTCTAACAGCCCCCACGCTTCTGGGAATGCTCTTCACTAGATTTTGGCACATGGCTCGAGGGATTGCTCCCATTCAGACACATGAGCATCAGTGAGCTCTGGCACTGATGCTGGCCGATGGGGACTGGCTCATTCCAACTCATACCAAAGGTGTTCAGTGGGGTTCAGGTCTGGGCTCCATGCAGGCCAGTCAGGTTCTTCCACACCGGATCGGTCCGTCAAACCCCGGGTAGTGAATCGTGATTCATCCCTCCAGAGAACGCGTTTTTACAGTGTTCCCGAGTCTAACGGCGACGCGCCTTACACCACAGACGACGCTCGGCGCTGCGCATGGCGATGTTCCGCTTGTGTGCAGCTGCGCGGCCGTAGAAACCCGGTTCACGAAGCTCACGACGAACAGTTCTTGTTGCCTACGTTGCTTCCAGGGGCAGTTACTCGGTAACGAGTGCCGCAACTGGGGACAGGCCGTCACAGCACTCAGTGGTCCCATTGTGGGAGTACGTGTGGCGTAGCGCTTCACGGTTGAGCTGTCGCTCCTGGGCGTTTCCACTTCGCAACGGAACATACCGCTGACCGGGCAGATCTCGCAGGGCAGAAATTCGACGAACTGATTTGTTGGAAAGGTAGCGTCCTATGACAGTGCCACGTTGAAAGTCACTGAGCTCTTTAGTACGACCCATTCTACTGCAAATGTTCATCTACGGAGATTCCATGGCTTTACGCCCCTGGTAGTTAGGGTGGGGCTGAAATAGCCAAACTCATTAATAGGAAGGGGTGTCCACATACTTTTGGCTGAGTAGTGTATGTGTGAACTAGGGTTAATCATAGTATACAAGTTATAAAAAATGATAGACTTACTTTAGCAGAGGCTACAATTTGGTTGGCTTGTTTTCTGTACAAGTTGTCGACCGTTTTGGCAAGACTATCGGGATCTGCGTTGGCGAGGTGTGCCAGTGTCTTATAACCAGCATTGTACAGCTGCTTTGCCCTGGACTGTAAAACACACACAAAAAAAGGTGTTAAAGTCACAGCATCACTTTGATTCATTAGAATGACAACAATCACAAATAACTAGTTCCTTCTAAGGATGAGTTCCCATTGACAGCGTGTAAATACCTCCATGACCCCGGCCACCTCCATGAGGGGGATGAGCTCCACCTGCACGCAGTAGCTCAGCCGACGAGTCAGCTCGGCCAACAGAGCTTTGAACGGCCAAAACTCATCGAATTCCTGATCGCAGAAAAGTGAATCAGAAAACGTCTGGCGGGCGATCGCAGCAAAAACACACAGGGCCTCACTCACGAACAGTGCGGCGCACGGATCTGCGGAAAAATGCGGGATCCAACACTATTTATTTCTTCCTCTAATTTGTTTTCACTTCAGGAGAAAATTTAGAACCGCCTCGGACGAGTCGTACGCTACGAATCACAGACTTCAGAGTGTTGATGAACTTTAACTAAATGTAAATGGCATATTAGGAAAAGAAAAGGAGTAAATAATCAATATCATGCGAAACTATACGATATCAAATATAAACCTTTAACTATTTACTAATAATCCTATAGAAACTAATAATAATCCGACATCATTATTTTCCTTCTTTGCGTAGCTTGTTTTTTTGTGTTTTGTATATGTGTGACTCAGATCCTCCTCTTTCTTTAGTTCCTTATATGGCAAAATCGGGGAGTAGTTTATGCTAATTCGCTTTTACAAGCACACGCCCGTCACTTTAGAATGGTTCAGATTTACCAACATATGCACGTGTTGTCACCAGTGGTGACAAAGTAAGACCATTTCCACGCACGTATTTGTGAATGAGGAAATTAGCATTTTTTTTTCCTTGTACATTTTCATACATTTTTACCTCGGTGAAGTGCATCACGCAGGAGCAGAAGGCTGAGGAGGAGCTCAGAAGTGTCTGGATGAAGCCTCTGCTGAGCTGGAACTTTGCCGCCACGCTCCATAGGTTGGTTTCCTTTAACAGGGAGAAGAGCACCAGGGCCAGGTAGAGGCGCCTCACCGACGCCATGTTCACATTCTAGAGGCAGACGTGCGAGTAACCAAGAAATCTTAGAGGGAATCTCAATGTTTTAAGGATATCCTTAACACGTGTAATATCAGTCAAACCTGTCCACTAGGCACAAAAACTATAGAACAAAACTCTGCAGCAAAGCAAAAATCTCTCGCTCTTGAATTCTGAAGTCAAGTGGAAAGAGATAACTACAAATACTCGCGTACTTCTGGAAAAACTTGCAAATTTCTGTAAAAGACATTTCAACATTTAATATAGTGCCAAATTTATTTTAAGAGGAAGAAATCCAAAACATCAGGTAAAAACATAAAAATTTGATTTTTTTTGTACTCATACACACTTTTTTTATACTATTCTCTTGCATTTCACTGAAATAATTACTCTGTTCATTCTTGATCAGTTTATTATTATTACTTAATAACTAATTGTTTATCTTTGCTAATTGGTATGTATATGACATATACATTTAAACCGCTATGTCACAAGGATGTTGTGGTTAAAATTTCATCCAAATCGATCGGTATAAGTGAAAAACGGAACATTTTTGACCCGTTGAAATATTCAGTTGGTACATTGTTTTTATATTCTGTATTTTGAAATGGTGTAATCCAAATATGTCGCATACATTTCCCTTGATTTGTGTTTTTTCTTCTTTTTTTTCATCTACCTATGTAGAAATGTGAGAAATAAGCCAAATATCAAATTACTTTTGGGGACATATGTGAGGGGGGTCCTCGGTTTATTTCCTCTCATAAGGCGTCCTCGGTTGAAAAAAGTTTGTCCCTTTTACAGAACATACCACATCGAAATGTCTGATTTTGATATTTTCTTCTTGCTATACTTCCAAGTCTAAAAGGTAGAATTTTTCACTACATCATCTTCCTCCTCTCACCTTCTTCACCGTCTGGCCGGCGGCCTTTCTCGCCACGAAGCTCTCGGGTACCCCGACCGCCGCCGACATCTTCTGCTCCGACACGGACAACAGGGTGAACTGGAGGAGGCAAGCGGGATCAATTCAAACTAATCCCTTTTACGTGTTACATTTTACAATAAAATAAAAAAACATCTTCAAAGTATACTACAAGGACAATCCAGAGGTCACTGAACGTTGAGTTGTTCCGCTTCCCATTGCTTCCCAATGCAGAATTCTGATATCAAGAATGTGTATTGTTGATATCAAAAAATTGAGATTGTTGATATCAACAGCACAAATTATAGATATCAACAATTCAAATTGATATCAATATTTGAAGTTTTGATATGAAAAGACGCAATTTAATTCTTGATATCATTAAGTATATTTATGAAATCAACAATTCCTATGACATCAACAATACACATTGTTGATATCAACAACTGCGATTCTGTATTGAAAGCAATGGGAAGTGGTTTACATTTTTTGATATCCAGAATTGCTAATGTTGATATCAAGAATGCTTGATGTGAAATAAGCAATTTCTTGATAAAAAGAATTCAGTCGGTGATATCAACAATGTGCTTTTATACCAAAGTGTACATTTACGACTAGTTCAACCAGAATTGAAACTAGTCTAAAAAAAGAGAATTAATGCCCCTACGGCTTTCCAAAGAGTTAAGGCTTTTTTACCTGTCGGAAATATACCATCCAATCGGGCTTGCATTGGGAAACCATGTCGTAAGGTGTGACCAAATAGACCAGGTGAAGGTAGCTGTTCAACATTAAACTTTCTAGCCCCTTCACCAGGTCCTTATACAGCACGTCACAGTTGGACAAGTCCACTGAACCTGAGGGGGGTGGGGAGGCATAACAGGGTGTGAGATCGATTCCGTTTCTAGGGACCCACACCCCTTAACGATTTACCGAGACTCACTTTTATAAGTTGCTCTCCCGAGCTTGGTAATTTCCAGACGTTCACCCTGTGCACCGGGGGACACTTGGATGAGACCCTTTTCCTTCAGGAGCCCCAGGCACTCGTGTACGATCTTCCGGAGACCGCGCTCAACGCACAGCTGCCGCTCCTGAACGTGCAGGAGCGTACCGGACATGAAGTCCATTACCTGCTCCAGGGAGTTGGTGATCTACATTAGGGACAAAACAGCGCTGTGTGAAACTCAAGCTCATAATAAGTGTGGCTTATCATGGGATCTGATAAGTGTGTCTGAGAAAGTACTTTTGGATACACTACCTGTACACTACATAGCTAAAATGATGGGGACACCCCTTCTAATTAATGGGTTTGGCCCCATCTGCCAACGCCTACATCAGTGCCTGACCTCACTGATGCTCTTGAGTCTGAATTAGGGATGTTAACTATCGATTCATTACTAATAAGAATTGAATGGATTAAGATTGTGTTTTATCGATAAGCCAAACAATCTGCGATCTTGTTGTTGTATCAACGGGAGTCTTTGCGGAGCGCAGGGCGAGAATCGAAATACCCAGTAGTAGAAAGCAGTAGAAAAAAATGCCCAGTGGAGCAAGACGTAATTGCAGAAATAGTTGGAGGCTTCCGGAAGAACGACAAACAACAAACATGGCTGTGTGTGTCGATGCCGAGGAGGAAACAATATGTTTATTGTTGCTCAGCAACTAATACTAGGTTCAGATGGAACACGGTAGACGGGAACGTGAGAACGGCACTTTCTGAGCGGCACAGGGGGGAGGAAGAAAGATCTGGAGCGAGGGAGAGGTACGATGGCAAAACCAAACATGCGATATGTTGCTATGGTGATGACTCCAATAAAATAGTATCTGTTTATACACAATTATTTTAGTAATGTTTAATACTTTCATTAGCCTGTCGTTGTCCATATCTGTACTCAACTTGATCTGCTACATAAGAAAAGCGCCGCACACAAAATCTCCAAGGTGCGTGACGTTGCGTAGGTCCCCGTGCACCATGCCGCCACCCCCTGGTGACGTCCTAAGCTTTTATCTTATCAATAAATCTACGATTGTTTGTTAAGGTTAATGACAATCGATTAAGGAAAGTCCTTTTAATTTGCATCCCTAGTCTGAATGGGAGTAAATTCCCACAGCCATGCTCCAAATTCTGGTGGAAAGCCTTCCCAGAAGAGTGGAGGCTGTTATAACAGAGGGGGAACAACTTCATATAAATGCATATGGATGAAATTCAACATTCCACAAGTACATATGGGCGTGGTGTTTTGGTGTCTACATACTCTTGGCCATGTAGTGTATTTTAAAAATATAGGCTGCATTGCTGTAGTTTACACTGTGGTACTTACACTTAATCCGATGAGGGACAGGATAAGACTCAAAACACCTTTGCCGTCGCCACACATGAGGTTGCTGTAACAGGTCTCCATTGGGGCAGACACAAGGTTTTTAGCCTAAAAAAAACAAAGACAAAATATACCACTTCTGCTTGGCGGAGAAGTCTAATTGGATGTATCCGAGTCCCCCACAGACTGCAAATGTAATTACCATTGTCTTGTCCTTGTCCTGTAGGATGAGTATGCTTTCTCCCAAAGTGTCTATTCCTGCCCGTCCGGCCCTTCCCACCATCTGCTTGTACTGACTTCTCTTGATGAACTCCGTGGCGACGTACGGTGAGCGAAGGATCACTCTGATTGGGGGAAAAAAATACAATTAAAATAAAAACACACCGTATAAATCATGCCAAAATAGTAAGACTTGTGGACTCCCCATTTTCTTTTTAATGAGAAAAAGTGTTTTCCATTCTAAACAGAAATGGAAAGGTGTTAACGCTCAACTGTGTACATAACTATTTAATCATCTAATTTAATAATAATAATAATAATGTTTAAAAAATGAGTTTAACCTTTTTTTCTTTGTTATAATTTAGATTTATTTTTTATTATGTGTATGTTATGTTATGTAAACGTTTATATATCTTATCTTAATTCCTTTGCCATGTTATATAGGGGACCAATATATTTCAATCTTCCTGCTTAGAGAATGAAGAAATTTATAAATCAAATAAATATAATTCTATATATTTATTCTATATATTTATCTGTTGACCATTAGTGCCCCACCCCAATTACCAGGCAAGCTGTGCAATATTTACCCCTTTTTTTTAATTTTATTTCTGTTTTTTCATTCTTATTATTGAAAAGGTTTTTATTGCTTCAGGAAAACTACGGCCAAGTTTATTTTAATTTGCAAGTGCAAATTGTCGGCTTCTTCTATGGCTCACAAGTAGCTCTGCAGAAACGTTTAGGCTTCACCACATAGCCTCTAAGTCCACGACAACAATAACTGGAGTCCTAAATGACTTATTCAATCCATGGCTATGGATTTTCGATGACACTGCGTTGCCGTGTCCACTCACTGCACTCACGGACCTGCGAGCAGGTAGGTTGACCCCCGCGGCCAGCGTGGAGGTACAAGCGAGGAGACACAGGACCCCGTGCGAGTACGCCTCCTCCACCAGTTTCCTCTCCTCGCTCGTCAGCCCGCTGTGGTGGTACGCCACGCCGTAGGGCACCGTCCTCTGGAGCACCGGACACATTGAGCCGCCGCCGCTGCTCCTTAACTCTCTGAGCAGAACCGCCTTCTCCTCCTTCTTGCGCCGGAGAAACTCCCTGTAAAATGGGAGGCGTCAGTGAACCAGATGATCAAAGTTATTCACTTCACCTGTCAGTGGTTTTAATGTTGTGGCTGATCAGTGTGTATGTGTGTCAGCGTTTCCATTATCCAGTAATTGCCGGTTTTTGACCGGGAAAATCTGTTCAGGTCCGACATATTTAAATCCCTCCGCTCATATTGTCTGGTGAAAAGAGTTCCCTCCAAGCACAAATTGAATTAGTGCTGGGTGGATCATTTCGATAAAAAAAAGTCTACGGATCTGTTCATTTTCGTGCTCGGCAAGTTGCAACGGGAAGCTGATCGGTTTGGACGATCTAAAGCTGATGTGAAAGCTTCACCTCTGGCCAATCACATTTGTCAATATAGAACGAAGCCCCGCCCCCTCCCTCGTGGACAGGTGGCGCTTGTAAACACAGACTCATAGCGAGCGTCTTGAACTCTGAGGAGAAGCAGAGATATGATGCATCGTTGGGACATACATACATACATCCATAGTTTGGTGTTTTTTGGATATTTAAGTTCCGATCCCAAGCAGACGGTAAATATTCATTGTGTAAAATATGTCGATGGGATGTCCCAAACGAAGACGTACGACACCAAAAACGTTATTATTTATTTAGACTTACTCGCCATATATTGTATATATATTATAATATATAATATAATATAATATATTGCATACATTGCAATGTTTTTGATTTGATCAAAATTTAATTTAGTGAAATGATAATTAAAGCAGCTGCACTTGTTACTTATTGTTCACAATTGGAATTTTTTTTATTTCAGGTAGTAATATTCATACTATTTATTTATTTATTTATTTTTAAAATGGCGTTTACTGACGGGACTTATTTTATTCTTAATATTCAACAAAAAATATTATACATCTACATCCCTTGATGATGTCATTCTCTATATAGTCTGCTTATCAAATCGTTTTAAGCTCAATAAACACAGATAATATTTGACTGGGATCCCTCCCATTTGTCCAGGAAATTGAACGCACACACACAGACAGACAGACACACACACACACACACACTGAAGTTGGCAAAAAGTAAAGGGATCTGAATACTTTCTGAAGCCACTGTATATTATTGATCTCAATGTCATCTATCTGCTGTTTTTTTTTCAATTACTTTCCACTGTGGCGAAAACCCTGGAAATAGGAGAGATTGAACGGCTACCAAGGGCGGAAGGTGGGAAAGAGAAAAAGGGTTGCAAAGACGCGTTTTCCCATCGCACTTACTCTCTGAGGTATTTGCAGATCATCCCCGCCACGTTCTCACAGTTCTTCTGCGTGGGGCAGAAGACGAGGCAGGAATAGGCCGGGATGACCTCCGTCACCAATGCGATTATGTGGTCTGGGTCCATCTTTTGCATCGTACTGGAGTACTGAGGAATGGCAACAATGTCAGACATACATGTATATATTAGTAGAATTTAAAAAACAAATAATGATAATTCTACGTAATCGGACAGTTTGGTCCACTCCCTACGGTTCAATACGTAGACATGAACCGCGATATTACGCTATCACAGTGGAAGTCCACCCAAGGCATTGCCGCAGTGTACGGTGTGGCGTGTTGTGCACTACGTGCTGCTTCCTATAGAATTCACTGTTGGAGCTCCACTGGGCAGCAATTCTTTATTTTTGTGAGAGAGGTCTGTCTGTCTGTCTGTCTGTCTGTATATATATATATATATATATATATATATATATATATAATTTTTTTTTCCACTGCATGCGGCTATGCAAGCCTTTTCAATAGAAACACAAGATAAAACTACATAGACATGTTTTTTGTAAAGAGGGCAATCAATTGAAATGTGTTTTATAAGAGTCTACATTGTACCAGAGACCTAGAGCTGCTGTGGATTTGCTTATTGATCAAGACCCATTTTAAGTACAAAGAACAAACATATATTACAACTACCCCGGGGTTGAGGTGTCCAGTCGGAAAATAACCCCCTTGGATGGCCATTTTAAATCAGACTTCTCTTCAGACACTCGCTCTCTTGCTTCCACTCGCACTAGTGTTGGTCCGGTTCTTTCGAACAGCTCTTTAGTATGAACAAAGGGAACAGAGTCTCGCTGATGAACCTTTGCTTTACAACCCACCAATGAACTTGAACCCCCATCTCCCCCAGTCCGCCACAGTCATACACACAGAGCGTTACACTAGTTATTTATGGCAGACTACTATAAAAACGTTTTTTATACCTTTTAACAAAAAAATTATATATGTATATATATTTTTTTTATGTTTATATGTACACAGTACACACACACACACAGTACACACACACACAAATTATTACAATATATTTTTTTCTTACCGTGACCCAAAAACAGTGCTACATACCGAGCCAATGTACCATTGCATCCCTAATATATTCTTATCTCACCATTAATAAAACTTTCTAATCGTCATTGAATTTTGTCCATTTTGTGATGCTACAAAATAACTTGAAATAGTCCAAAATTATAAAATGAATGAATGCTTGGATTGGGAATCGAGTCTGATACGCTCTCTGTTTGTGGGTTTATTCTGCCATTACACAAATGAATTCAAGGGCTGTCAAATACTTTTTCAAGCACTCTTTTTTTTTTTTTTTCAAGGACTTTCAAGGACAAATATATAAAAATGTTTAATGTTATTACAGGTACTCCTCACTTAACGACCGAGTACCGTTCCTACGACCCGGTCGTACAGTGATATTCAAACTTAACTTAACTTAAATAAACATATTTCATGATATCTAATTAGTCATGTCAAATGAGTGCTTAAAATATATATAATTTTTCACTTTAACATTTTTTTTTTTTTTACATTTTCTCACGCCCCCCCACCCCTTTGCAATTCCTCCATGCCCCACTTGGGAGCCCCCGGCTTAAATACCTCTGGTTTAAGTTCAAGTTCAAGATCAAGAGATTATTTGTCACATACATACACATACAGTCGTACATATATGGAGTGAAATGTCATGACACCCGGTGATTACGCACAAGCTCTATAAGCTCGAAAAAAATACCCAAATGTGCGTAATCGACACGCAGTAAGTTCTGTATCTCATATTTGCACACATTATACATTAATTTACCTTGGCAAAAACGACGAAAAGACACAAGAACATTGAAGCACTTTTGTGGCACTCTCAACAAGGTCGAACTTGGTGGTTTAACAAAAACGTTTCAAACCTTGTAACAAATGCATTATTATTGTATGTACCTTAAAGTTAAGAGGGCGTGAGAACCTGAAACAGTCCTCCTCCTGGGGGTCCACCTCGTAGATACTGTCCTTCAGTTTGACGTACTCCTTCAGCTGGACCTGGACAGGGCAGGTCAAAGCTCAAATTTTACAAACTTTTCGACAACTCTGCATAGCTTTTGGAAGACTTACAAATATGTGTCAAATATACATACGGGCCTGAAGTTGTTCGTGTAATTTTCTGCTTTCAAAAACTTCTGAACGTCTTTGATGTTTCCCAGAGTGGCGCTCATTCCAATTATCTGAGTTGCTTCTAGAAAAAAAATAAAAATAAAAATAAAAATCAAGTTGAGATTACATGTGCATTTGAGGTTGAATGACGATTTAGAAAAGTGCATCTCAAAAATCGTGACAGCATCAGAGGGGATTTCTAATAATAAAGGACACTTACGACTCATGTATAGGATTTTGGAAAGTGCCATTTCAATGATAGCACCTCTGCTACCATCACCAAGCATGTGAAGCTGAAAAAACACCAGATGTGGATAAATATACTTTATTGGACAGCTCACGTTTAGTTCATAGATTAGAGAGAGAGAGACTATTTACTTCATTTCCAATGACTTCATGTGAAACAAATATAATCCATTTTCAATGTGATCTTTATTAATTAAAATATAACAATCTTAGTCTCATTGTCTATTATTTATAATACTATATTGAAGTGGAAAGACCACAGAACTTAGAACAACACATTGTTTTCTTTTTGGCTATTTAAATAGTGGACTGAGCATAGTGTTCTCGCTCAATGCCACTCCCAAGAGATAAGTCAGTCTGGTAGACAGTACTATTTAATCAGATGAATTGTTGGAATATTCAGCCAAGGACACAGTCCACGGCAAGATATTATAAAAGGGTATGTATCTATGTGTATCTATGTATGTATGTATGTATGTATGTATATTTAAACAGTTTTGTCCTCTGCAGAGACAAACACAGATCTCTTTATAATAAATTATCTTAAATGAAAGAACCTCTTCTCCAGGGTGATTTTTTTTTTCACCACAATATCTATTATGTATCTATATATCTAATATTTATTTCATTGTCATCTACATTATAAGTGTGTATTCCCAACATGCTCGATTCAATTTACATTTCCCCGGCATAATTTTTTTCGTAAAAGCGATTATGCAACATTTTTATTCTGCTATGATTTGGATAAAAAAAACCAGGGGGAACATCACAGGTTTTTCCAAAGATCATGTTTTTTAATGGTTTTTCAAGCACTTCAGCACAAAAGGGGGCTATTTTCAAGGTATTCCCTCTGACAATTTCCGAGGACGAAATTCAAGCCCTTCAAGAACCTCAAGGGAGCCGGTAAGAACCCTGCGTACAAAAAAAAGTAAGCGGTACTTGTGCCTACCTCATCAACAACCACCAGCCCAATGTTATCCAGCCTCTTATTCTCTATCAGCGAGTTGACCAGGCTGTGGGCCTTCTCTATCGTGGCGATGTATAGAGACTTCTTGTCTCTTCTTTTCACCGGAGGAAACCTGCCCTTGCTTCCGGCGTACTCCTCCACCATGAAGTCCAGCTCCAGGCCAAAACTCGCCAACCCACGCACCTACCAATGTTTAGGGAAAATTAAAAATGAGCCATGTAAACACTACATCTATAAATAACACTGAGAGAGACAGACGGACAGATAAACAGATAGATAATACACAATAACAGATTACAGTTAGTTTAATTTTCACAATAAAAATGTTTAAAAAAATACAAAAGCAAAATAGGTACCTTTTCTTGAACCAGTGACACATAGGGCAAAATGAAAAGACAATCCTTCTTCCGGCACAGCAGCTCTCTAAGAATGAGGATCTCGGCGACCAGGGTCTTTCCCCCACTCGTCGGAAGGGAGTAGATGAGATTCCTCCTTTCGTGAACGCAGTCCAAGTTAAGACACGTCTTCTGCCAATCTGAAATAAGGAGGAGTGACGTTGAAAACCATAATCAAATCGTACTCTGGATTCACCTGTATTTGTATCCGTGAGATGCTTGTATTGTGCTGTAACAAGCTAACTAGCTAAATGCATGAAATTATTTATAATCATAATTTATGCCCACACCATTAACCTATCCTGTGCATAGAGTCGCATTGTATATTATATTGTATATTTTATATAGTTGACTATTCTTGTTCTGCTTTTTGGGCTATTTGTGTATATTTGGCAAATTATATTAATTCTATTAAATTGTATTATTAATAAATTAATTGATTAATTTATCAACTAATTAACTAAAAACAAAGGAATTAACCATTAGTCGTCTATTTGTGTATATTTGGCAAATTGTATTTACTTTTTATTCTATATTATTAATTAAACTATTTTTTCCCCCCAAATCAATCATCATTATCACAAATTCCTAGTACATGTAAATGCACCTGGCAAAATAGAGTCAATCCGATTCTGATTTGATGTTCCATTGCATAGATTCGATTTGACATTAAAACCCAATCACCGTATAAGTCTTTGATTCCACGTAGTTTGTGGACCAGATCCTTCACCTTGCTGGGGAGCCCAAAGAAAGGCCCCAGGTCTGTCGTCTCCGTGGACATGCAGGTCTCTGCGGCCCGGGCAGCGACGCCCATCTCCTCGGTAACCACAGCCTCTTTGAGTGCGGCGGTGCACGAAACACCAGGGGGGGGCGCAACTGCATTGCTCAGCATAGCTTTCCTCATCTGATCGGCCATGCTCCTCCGCACTTTGGGAAAACCGGCTGGTCTTGTCTGTCTGTCATTGACAATATCTTGGGTCCTCTTAGTTCTCACAGGCGTGGACGTTTTATGATGCTCCGTGGCTGGCAGTTCAAAGGAATTGTCTTTGAACCCGTCCAGGATGGAGTCCGTAAGGTCGTCGTCAAGGAAAGAATGTTTTACGGCGTCTTCCTTGCCTAACCAAAGCGAAGGCGGGAAGTCGGAGATCGGCTGAGCCAGGGAGTTGGGGTCGGCCGTAGGTGGACGGTCCTGTTGTCGCGCTATTTGCTCCGCGTTGTCCAGCTTGGCCATAAGAGAACTGTCGCAGAGGATGCTGTCATAGTCGCCAAACAGATCTTCATCGTCACTGCAATACTGGTTGAAAAAAAAGAGAAAGTATTTCCATTTTGTAACCTGGTAACCTTGGTGTGAATATTCCAATTGGGGGTCTGAACATGTTACCCAAGTGCCATGATGATTGCCTCAATCCAACTTGAGTTGTAAGCCATTATGTGATTGGCCACATGGAAATATACCGAGGTACATGCACTATTAATCGTCTATAAAGAATGTAAACCGAGTTTCATTACATTCCACCAACCACATAAGGAGATACACGTTTTTGGCATTTGTAGCGACCGCTGCTGTTCATTGTTTACATAATTTGGCACATACGTTCCTCTTCCTCATACCCCCATGTAGTTTTGCGAGGATTGGGCGAACGGTGACTGAATTATGGCCGATGTTGCGTAAGACCACACTCATTGTCAAGTTTGATGGTTAATAGCGGCCATATCGCTTAACCGATCGTCAATCCGCTCTAGTACTTGAAGTTAGGTCCCTTAATGTCCTGTACCAAATTTGGTGTCAATCGGTCAAAAACGGGTTCAAAACAATAGCTCAGGGCTCTGATTGGTTGATTTGTAGAGCACATTTGCGTGGATATACAGGCAGGTTTTCTTGAAAATCCAATTTAGGAGTCATTTAAACATAAAAAAAAGTTCAGTTAACATATTTCTTACCTCATTAGCATTGCTATCGGCCACGACACTGTCCAGCATCCTCTTCGCTGTGTCGTGAGGACAGCGTCCCAGTGTGGCGACCGCTTTCTTCCGGGCAGGAGTCGGACTGCCGCTAAAACTGCGCCTGGGCCGCTTACTCCGCGACACTCTTCGAACTTTCAATTCCCGTTTCTCGGCGTTCATGTCAACTGTCGGATAGCGCGCACATATCTCTCATAGATTAAAAACAACACATGAAAAACCCAAAGCGTGTTGGCAAGGACGCCCAACACAAGCGAGAGAGGACGAAACTCTTGACAACACTGCTTGTCGCTTTGAACGCCTTTCACGTCACATCCGTTCCGACTCACATTCGGGTTCCGGGCGAATATAAAAGCGGAACTACTATTACGGTCGATTTAATAACTGGTCTGTACAAAGATATTTATGTTCTCATTCATTTTCGTTCATTGTAAAGGCAACCTTAAGGACTTCAATATTCATCCCACCGATTAATAACTGATTTAAATTTAATAACTGAGTAATAACCTAGTAAGTACATCGATATAATTATACCCTGTATACCCATACCAAGTATTTATCCTGTGCATAGAATCGCATCAAATATATCCTGGATTATATATTATTTCATTGTTATATTATTATTTTCGATTTTTTTTTTGTGTGTTTTTTTTCTGCATATTTGTGTATATTTCTTAACTTTATATTTATTTTACTTGTTCATTCCATTAGTATCTATGTATCTATGTATTCGTTTATTATATTATATTATATTATATCGTTTATCTATTTATCTTTATTTATTTATTTGTTTATTTATTTGTTTGTTTGTTTATTTATTTATATATATATATATATATATATATATATATATATATATATATATATATATATATATATATATATATATATATATATATATTTATTTATTTATTTATTTATTTTCCCCCCAGACTGTTTAGATTTTTTTTTTTTTTTTTTTAAATGTCATGTTAATTGTCTGTAGAGAAACGCACCAATACGCACCACGACTAATCCCTCGTGTAAAATGATCCTGTTTATATGATATGAATGAATATGATTCTGATTCCAATTTGGCCGACGCGACTCATAACCGGGCACCGGAAGTGGCGTCCGTCAACATCCGGTGCCGTCTCGGGTCAAAATGCTTGCGCTCAGAGGAGTCACCAAGCTAAAGCCTCTTCTAGCGCCGCGCGGGACCATGAGTAAGTCACGACGGAGTAATAACAGTAACGGTTAAAACAGGTTAAAACATGAGTTGAGATGGTGTAATAGTAGTTGTAGTAAGGGATTTGCTGTGTTCCAATGCAGCACCTCATATATGCTATATGCTAATGGTAGCTTCTTCAGTCGTCACCTACATGGACTGAAAGGGCAAAATTCTACGAGTGTTTTTTTTTTTTTTTTTTCCTGGTTTATTATCAGCTTTAAGTTGCCGTTTATTGTTTAGGTTCCTGTAGATTTGAATGTTTTCTATCGTCTAATCAATTTCTATGCGTGTTGAACATTGCCCTTTCCTCTTGTTTCTTGTTGATTTTTGTAAGCTATATTTGAGTGCTCCAACTCTTCGGTCTACACTTATTGTTTAGTCATTTTTATTGTTCTATCTCCGAGTGAATCTATTGTTTTAGCGTACAGTATATTGCATTTTTTACAAATATCTAACATACAACATTCTCAGGTCATCTTTAGGTTTGTCAATTTTTAATTACACTTCAATTTTAGACCTAAGGAGTTTATCGGGCGCTCCCAATCCAACCCAACAAAACGATGACCTGGTATGCGCCTCACATCCACGTAATGAATTTTCCTTTATTGTTGTTTGATGTGCATAACTCCTAACTATTTTTTTTTTAATATCCATTTATAAGCCTATTAAGATGGAAAATCCATTCAAGCAACGCCCGAAGGGATGCCTTCTCTGCAATATTACAGTGGATTACAAGAATCTTCAGGTCAGTTATAGCATACAATCTAAATTTATATCACAACAGCATTGCTCACCTCGTTCCAATGACACCAGTCAAGGGGTTGGATATATTGCAAGGATATACAGCAAGTGAACAGTCAGTTCCTGTAGGTGATGTGTTGGAAGCAGGAAAAATAGGCAAGCGTAAGGATCTGAGCAACTTTGACAAGGACCAAATTGTGATGGCTAGACAACTGGGTCAGAGCATCTCGAAAACGGCAGGTCTTGTGGGGGGTTCCCGGTATGCAGTGGTTAGTACCTACCAAAAGTGGTCGAAGGAAGGGCAACCGGTGAACCGGTGACAGGGTCAGGGGTACCCATGGGCTCATTGATGCATGTGGGTAGCGAAGGCTAGCGCGTCTGGTCCGATTCCACAGAAGACATCCAGATGGTGATTGATTGGTATAAACAGGCCCAAAGTGTGCCAAGAAACAATTCTCCACACCATTACACCCCGACACAAGGCAGGTTGGGTCCATGGATTCTTGCTGTTGGTGCCAAATTCTGACCCTTATCTATGTGCCTCAGCAGAAATCGAGATTCATCAAGTCAGGCTAGGTTTGTCCAGTCTTCAAATGTTCAGTTTTGTTGAGCCTGTGTCCACTGTAGCCTCAGCTTTCTGTTCTTTGCTGAGAGAAGTAGAACCCGACGTGGTCTTCTGCTGTTGAAGCCCATCTGTCTCAAGGTTCGACAGGTTGTGCATTCTGAGATGTTTTGAAAACTCAGCATAACCAGTGGTTAGCTGAGTTACCGTTGCCTTTCTGTCAGCTTGAACCAGACTGGCCATTCTCCAGTGAACTGCTGCTCACCGGATGACCTTTTTTATTTTTTCGCACCATTCTGAATAAACTCTGTTGAGACTGTTGTGTGTGAAAATCCCAGATCAGCAGTTACAGAAGTACTCAAACCAGCCTGTCTGGAACCAACAATCATGCTATGGTCAAGTACTGAGATCACATTTTTTCCCCCATTCTGATGGTTGATGTGAACATTAACTGAAGCTGTTGACCCATATCTACATGATTTTATGTTTTGCACTGCTGCCACATGGCTGGCTAATTAGACAATTGCATGAATAAGTAGGTGTACATGTGTTCCTCCTAAAGTTCTCAGTTAGTCTATACTGTAAATACTTTATGCAAAAATTCAATGTCAAAGAAAATATACAAAGACACAATAGATGGAAGTAAAACAATACATGCAATATTGTTTATAGCATATACCATGCACTAAATTTATACAGTAATGTCATCAATTAAAATCTAGTGGGCAGAGTTTAAAGTTTGTATGTAAAAAAATGGAAAATGTAATTGTTTTCATCTTCTAGCACTCATTAAAAGCCTGAATGCAGCATTCTTACTGATTTGAAGTTATTAATTGAAGCAGTAAGGTTGCAGCACTCTGGGTGATCTAATGTACATAGAAATGTTATACATCACCAAGTTCATTATGAGTCAGATCTATGTTAAATCATATGTTTACATTTATTTCTCCTTACAGTTGTTGTCCCAATTTATATCCCCTCACACGGGCAGAATTTATGGACGACACATAACAGGTACGGAAAAATGGGAGTCTAGTAATGTAGTTTGCCCACCCTTTTCAAAATGAATTTGTGCAAAAGCTATGAGTATGGTGATAGGCCAACAGATTCATGTAATCCATATCTTTTTGCAGGCTTATGTGGTAAAAAACAGAGGGAAGTCTCCAAAGCTATTAAGAAAGGTCACTCAATGGGTAAGTCTGCATACATACTATTGTCTTTAATTGTGCAGCACATAAAGGATAACTAATGGACTTTTATCAGGTTGTTAAGAGGTTATTACCAGTTTGTTTTTTTTAGTTTTTACACGTGTCCAAATTGGACACATGTCCTTGGGTCTCCAGTGTGAAGTAGATCCTAGGTACTGTGTCACAGTGCATTTTACTGCTGCCTCACAGCAAGAAGGTTCGATTCCTGCCTGGGGCGATGTTGGTACCGCGCTCCGGTGGGTTATGTTCCGATTAGGAGACTTTCTGTGTGGAGTTTGCATGTTCTCCCTGTGCTCACATGGGGTTTCCTCCTTGTAACATCAGTAAGGACCCCCACCAAAAACATGCAAAAACATTGTTGTCTGACCAGTGATGGACATTTGAAATTGGTCCCCTGGTGCATCGCTGTATGCTGCCCACTGCTCCTGCCGCCCCCAGGAAGGAAAAACCAGGATGGGTCAAAAGCAGACAATGAGTTTCACCGGCCACTGTTTGAAGTGTATGTGTTGGTCGCTATCACCGTTGTTGTGTGTCTGTGTGCCGGGTGACAAATAAAGAATCTTAATATTAATCGTTGGAACGGGTGTCTCGATAATCTAAGAATTGAAGGAAATGTCATGAATGAACGATGCATATCGTAGCACCAAATTCCTCAACTCACTTTCCTGGTTGTAGTTCATTCGATGAAAAGGGTAATTGAGTTCATGTGAAATTACAGATAGCACAGCATCCATTAATGTACATAGTATTTAGGCTTTGTATTGTAAAAGCTGAGGTATTAACCTAATAGTTTTCTTATTTTTTCTTTTGCAGGGTTCATGTCTGTGACCCACAAACATCCACAGTTCATGAAGGATCCAAACATCTGTGCTGTCAGACACTTTGAGTAGAGAATTGTTTTGAATAAACTAGAAACCCATTTTTTCTGGAAAAAAGTCAATTGTCATTATCATGCTGTTTTGTCAGTTATTGCAAATAAATTGTACCGTGTGTTAATTCAATTTCATAGTCTTTATTCAAACCATAATCCATCTAAAAGCAAAATATCACTGAAGGGATTAAAAATCTATTTAATTTAGCCTATGCTATAGGATTTGGATTTACTTGTGTGCAGCTCATTGCTGTTTACTTTCTTAGCGTTACCGTTCATTAGTAAAAAATGTTAATAAGATTAGTTATGTAAAGTCACCTTTATTTTTAATTATGATTATATTCATTGAAATGGCTGACCATGCTTATTTGCTGTCTTTGAATGTACTTTTTCAAAATACATATTTTAAGTGAGCTATATTCATATTTAATATTTAGTATGTGAACCTAACACCATTTCATATTTTACTTAAGATTTTTTTAATTGGCCAATTCTAACAAGTTTCAGCATCTCGTATTCAGGGAGTTACTCAGGACCAGATGTGGGGAATTATACTGCTGGTAAACGTATGAAATGTTTAATATTTACGTTAACGTTTAGCAATCGTCTGTTCAGACGTAAGAATAATTGTCGCCCCTCTAATGTGATGAAGATTACGATACAAGGGTGAGAGGGATTTACACAGCTTGATGGATCATCAGATTAAAGGAAATGATTTAAAGGGTTGTGGGTAGCTTAGTCTGTAAATCCAGAGGCTCGCACACATGTGGGTGCTTTAAAAAGCTTGTATCCTTAATCCTTTCAATTATTTCTTTCCTTATTTATTCATCATCTTAAAGCACTTTCTGTGCACCTGTTAAACACTTCTGGTGGGAGATCACTGAAAATCTTTAAAAGCCTTGTTGTTCCAACTGTTCATCGCCCCGCTGAATGCTTTACTATTGAGAAAATGACCACTTTATAGGGCCTTATAAACATTAAGGGGGGGGGGGGGTTTCGCAGATGCAGATAAGGCCTAATTTTAAAACGAAATCACTTTTAATCTGGACTAACTGACATGTTTTTTCTCAGTCATGGTTAAAAATGATTCTCATACTTGCACAAGTAATTTCCAGAAGGAAGATTAAAGTTAATCTACGTCTAAGGGAAGGCTTAAATGAAACCTGACCAGAAGCAGGTTTATCTTTGGATGAATGTAAGTGGGCCTCCAGGTCCACCTCAACAATAGAGAAAATGGATTACCAGACGGATTTAAGTTCAAGGACAAGTTCACCTGAGTAGTTTATTAGTTAAAAAAAAACCAATTTAATTATTTACAATCTTCGAGGCACAAGTGCAAATCCAAAATGACCTCCTCAGCTCATCCTGGATACTTCTTCCACATACTCCTAATTAAAAACGTATCCTCGGAGCCTCAAGCTGGCGGCGTCCACATCATCCTTGAAGCTGCGGCGGATCCGCCACGGGGACGCCCTCAAACGTCAAAGTCTGTGTTCGTAAGAGAGGCGAGCGCGGGAACAGCTTCCTCAGCTCACGGCGGAGGAGCAGATTCCTTCTCGGGACGATTTCGGCGACACCTGGAGGACACGGGAGGAAAATTGGTCACGACTGAATCCTGTTGCAAGGGGGGGACTTTTAAAGTGGCAGCGAAGAAAGGCTTTCTGTGGTAGTGGGGAGTTGTTTTGGCGGTATCTGCAGGTGGGGGAAGCCAGTGCTGGCAACCGGCAGAGGACGCAGCTGTCGGAAACTGAGGTTACTACTCCACTGGGCCCCCGCACTGGGCGCCACTGTGACAAGACTCTTGTGTTTGATTGATGGACTAGGAAGGAGGTTTGCAGTAGAAACCGTCTTTCACTGGGGTCTTATGCCACAGCAAATCAAATGAAAACAAAAAAAACCCCCAAAAATACTTTGCCCGGTACTGGTGTGAGAACCAGCCTCGCTGAGAGAGATTAAGAACTAACTCAATCTCCTACAGTTGCGTCCCCCGTTGGTCGCCAGTGCTGGCTAGCCCCACCTTTGGATGCGCCAAAACCACTCCCCACGACGCCACTTTGTTTTTCTCTCGATGTACAGTATTAATGCCATGAGAAACCCAACAAGCTATGATATCACTGGATGGGATGGGATGGGATAAGCAACGGGCTGTAACTTTACGGAGCATACCCTTTTCTTCAGCGCGCTGTTTCCTCTTCAAGATCCTCTTCTGGATCGCTCTCACTTCCGCGCGCAGTGTTTGAACCTGCCGCTCGCTCTTCTCAACATTGCGGCACGCTTCCTGTGTATGCAAAACATGTGACGCCGGTTAAGGGCGGGGTGCAGTGGTTTATGGAGTGGTATTTAACGGCACCGTTTGAACACCACTGCATTAAAGCATAGTTCCTTCCAGCGGGTAAACAAAAATGACCTTACGTGCAGTTCCGCTTGCATAGAATTGTTCATTTCGCCAACCTTGTCTACTTCTTGCAACGATCCATCGACAGAGAAGAAGTTTGACCTTTGAACGGCATCAAACAAATAAAAAAAAAAAAACGTTTAAAATACGGGAAAACAGTCAGATAATACCAAATAATACCAGCCCAAAGCACCGTACTTGTGTTTTTGCAGTACGCGGTTGTAGCCCGCCGCGGATATTGGTGCCGAAGACCTCAAGTAAACCTGCTCTTCCAAGGAACCCAAATTGGTGATCAGGACAGGAATATTATGGAAGAGCCTACTCGAAAAAAAGCAAGAAATTCCAGTGTCACCAAAACGTTGAAAAAATGTTATGTTTACATCTGATACCCCCGCCCCTGTTATTCTCACCCGTCCTGCGATTTAAAAACGGCGTACTCCATCCTGTGAGTGCTGCCCGACGCCGTCGTCTCGCTCGGCGTCGTCAGGAAAAAGATCATGTCAGGTTTGGCCAGCGCTCTCTTCAGGTTCTCGTGCACGATCCTCTCTCTAAACGTCATCTGCGGACCGGTGTTTCTGCGCTGTCTGTACCAGCCGATGACATGCTCCTTCAAAACACATTTACAGTAAGACTACCTTTACCCAATTGTAAGCTGGACTTAACTGCGGCCGAGTTGCACTTATTTACCTGCTTATTGTCCCACAAAATGTTCCTAATGAGGTCCAGGTTCACCTCTCCCGCTCCATTGTAAAAGCTACAGGGAGAGTGAGTAATAAACAACATTAAATTGTTTAATAAATAAACAATTAGTAATGAAATCTAGGGATTATCTGATATCCACATAGACGGAAAAGAATGAATAAGTATTTAAAGTCATGGCTAAACTGTTTTAGTGGTCCTGAGAGCCCCTCCCCTAACACTATATAAGAGTTGAGCGCATTCGTCAATCGCGACGTGTTACTACAGCCGACACTAGTTTGCTATCTAGGTATGGCGCCTTCATCTCTCAAATGCATCTTCCCTGGATGCTAGAATGTACGGCTCGGTCTCCTTATTAACATTTCCCTTCTGAGCATGCTGGCTCCCCCAGCTCTGTGTGTTCCCAGACAGCGGGAACGTCCCCTCTGAGCAGGGCTTTCCCAAAAGTCCCGCCAGAGAGCAGGGCTCTGTTCCGGCTCCGCGCAGGGAGCTGGGGGAGCCTACACGCTCCCCGCCACAAATATCCCATTTTCTCGTGCTCTATTTTCAACGTCAGAACAAAATCAAAACAACGATAAACAGCCCGTTATTTGTTTTCAGATTTGTATATGTATGTATTGGGTTTGCGGTATTTGACATTTGAGAGAGGCTGCGCCTCTCCTGCGATTGGGCGCGGTTTCAGCGTCTTCAGCGGACACACCCCAAGCGACACACTCTCAGAGCAGAGAGAACTGCGCTTTCCCCGCCCCCCCCTTCACTATTTTGAATCTTAATTTTATATACATATGATATACTAGCAATTTTTTCAATCATTCAAATTTGGCTGGGTGGTTAATAACACATGTTTCTTTGGCGTGACAAACTCAGAACACACGTAACGTTTTACTTACATTGTAAGTCAAACAAGTGGCAAAATATTTTATTTTTCATCCAGTATTTATCCTACTTTCAACCATTATTCATTCATACTTCATATGTCCTATTAACTACAAATACTGATGTATTCTGTTAAACTTAATGAAGCAAGTGTTATGCTATCGAGGCTGTTCTAAATCGATTTAGACCGAAGTACAAACTACTTTGAAATCCTAACAGCACTCTGCTTTGCCCCCTTTGTTATTTATTTATTTATTTATTTTATTCTAATTTTTTTAACTTCGCACCACTATTTAAATCCCGGCAAAACCAGTACGTTGGCAAAGCTATGCATCAGTGTCTACTTACAAATGACGTTAGATTCAGGCAGATACGTTGGTCTCTATAGCGGCAGGTTAAACTGATTTCTACCTAACATGTCATATGTCAAGCAAAAGTGTTTGCATTTTTTTTTTTTCAATTTTCTGAAATAATACCAGATTTAAACAGTGAGATTTAAATATAATAATAAAAACATGATTTTTTTTCGCAAATACATTTTTTTTCCTTGGCGATACTTATATTTGTGCATCCTGTACTCACTTATTCAGCTTGTGGCAGGTTACGTGTTTCTGAATATCTAGAAAGGAAAAGTGATATTATAGCTATTATAGAACACCAAAAAGAGGAAATGCATACCAGTAGTTATAACTAAAATAATCAAAATATCAAAATAAATGATCAGCAAAAAATCTCCCGTGCTTACCTTGTTTAAGACTACTTACAAATGGGAGCATATGTAAGCATTTCGGAATTTTTTTTCAGTGTACTGTTATTATCTTCCGCAAAACTATACTCGTAAACCACGTGAAAAAGAACTTACTGATTCTGTGCTCAAGATAAATGTGATCAATGTCGGAGTCAATGATAACATTCCTCTCTTCTTCTTTGCTTTCTCCAAGAATGAAACCCTCCTGCAAAAATGTCATGGAAGTTAAATATCAGCGCTGATTCGGAGATATGCATTTGAAAAAGTATGCCTTTGTTTTTTTTTTAACTACGGTTCTGACATTTTTAAACACTAGTGCATGTATGCCCTCACACCCCAAAAGACTTTCTAAGACATGTGAACGGCACAGTTTAACTAAATGTCAGTGATTCAGTCCCTGGCATGGCTGTTTAGGAAACACTTTGAGACTCAGCCCTGAAGCCCTGAAGCCCTGAAGCCCCCGCTGGCTCGCTGTTTATTTAAGTATCTGTTGGAATATCATAATATGTGCGTTCTTGTCGGAAAAGCGTAAACAGCATAGAGGAGCACATGCATAACACATTGAATGGCTGCCTTTTTGGTACAGTACCAGCTAAATTAAGTATCAACTATGGGATTAAAAAAATAAAAAAATAAATGAAATACAATTTTTCATAATCTTATGGACTAACACTTTAAAAACCACACTAGCTAAGTGATTATGGGGAACGTGAAGCTGATGTCATATTTGGGGGATTGCTACTTGAATAATAATAATAATAATAATAATAGCTTTATTTATATAGCACCTTTAAAACAGGGTTTACAAAGTGCTTTGGCAGAGAAACAAAGGCAGAGCGTTCCAATCTTGAAATAAAAAGGCAAAGGAACATTATTAAACAGTAATTAAACGAATCCATTAAATTGTAAAAGCGGTTAAAAAGACAAAAAAAACGTACAGATACAATATGATAAGAAATAGAAATAAAAGGAAAAATATAAATAAAGAAATAAAGACAGAAAGTGTGCGACATCCCAATTCGCCTATCTATATACATAACTCCATCCCCTTCTATTTTGTACCCCCACCTTGTATGTTTTTGCGTCTTATTTTATTTTTATTTACAGTATTCTATTCACCAACTGCACTACGGTTTAGGAATCAGTCAGCTAGGTAGGAATGGGGTTGGCTATTATGTTCGGTTTAGTAACTATTGTGCATAATCTCCCGGTGCGTGGCAAAAACATTCCACTGCAGAACACGCACGACGGTATGTCTTTATATGTGAGCTCACTCTCTACGGGGGCAGCCGTCGAACCTCGCATTCCCTACCTACACATAGAGCTTCCAGCGAAAGCCAAACGGACACCTTCTCCCCAAACAGAACGCTACGTCGAAACAAAAGGGCTGAAGAAACGTCCAACAACGGTTGCGGCTCCGACAACTTCGGCGGTCCGCGCGAACTCAACGGCCGGCGTCCACATCCCAGCCGGGCGTCGAGACACCAGCGTTCACCGCTCGCCGGCCGGGCCTCCGCGGTGAACGGGCGGCGGGCCGACCGAGCGACCGAGCGCGTCCATCTTTTTACTCACCGCGTCCGAATCGCGGTTCAGGTGCTCGAACATCATCGACGCGAGGACGATCCCGGACGTGCACACGGTGGGCGCCGCCATGCCGGCCGTCCCGCTGCCTCGGCGCCCCGTTTGCGCCTGCGCGGCCGCGCGGAGGAAGTTTGCGACGGGGGCGTTTTTTTTTTGTTTTTTTTTTTCTCCTCTTTCTTTCTTTTATTAATTTATTTTTTTTTGCCTGGCCGCAGCTTTTTGTTTTCCAAGGAACAGCGTCTGACGCGGCGCTATTATTATTATTATTATTATTATTATTATTAGTGTTTTTAAACAATTGTTGTTGTGGACTATGCCCTGACATCGAATCGTCTTTCAGGTACCGGTGTCGTTTTTTTTGGAGGGGGGATTTCTTCCACCTCGCTCTTCGCACGCCGTCCCTCCAACCACAAACGTCCGTTTCGCCTTAAAATGTGCCATTGTTTGTCCCCCCCCCCCCCCTCCAAAGGAACGCGTTAGTCATTTCTACTTTTGTCGTCTTGCAGATCAGGGGGTGATGGAGGACCCCTGGGGAGCGGCGTTGCTGCTGTTCCAGCTGTGGATCTTCGTGGTGCTGAGTCTGGTCATGATACCTGCCATGTTCGGCCTCTCCCTGGGCGTCACCGGGCTCTACATTCAGATACTGGTCAAACTTCTAGAGGTGAGCGCGCCGGGATTCGTCGTCCGTCCCCCCCCCCCCTCCGATTATCTTTTGAACAGTTTCTACCAGGCTCGGAATAAGTCCTCTGTAATTTCGGCGTGAGGCTTTCACAACACGCCTAAAGTCAGTGGGTCACAGTTCGCGCCGGCCGGGCCACCCTGTCACAAGATCGTCCTGAAAAGTGCTTTGTTTTCTGGGTAGTGGGCCACGCTGCGCATCCAGAGAGGACGCAAAGAAAAGCCCAGCGTGCCGGTCCCCCTGCCGAACGGTGAGTTCATCTTCTCTTACCTATGAGTCATTTCTGGGTGTTATCAAATGTATCTGGGCCTCGTGTAATGGCCGTCACGGAGGAGGGAGGGGTGGGCGGGTGACAAAATGAAAAATACGTGATTTAGTTCCTTTTTGATCATGCCAGAACCATGTGCTCTCCAAGAACATTGCTTCCTGTTGTATAGGGGTTTTATTCAGCTGCAGACAGGGCTGACCCGACTCATGTGACTTTTTAAGTGCATGTCCTCCGGATTGGCCAATTCCTGCAGCTGATGTCGTGGTTCGATGCCGAAGTATGGAAAGACAGACCCTCTCTGACGCAAGAGTCTATTACCCAACGTCAAAGCAAACCGACCGACTTGTGCGTGTAATCCACAGCTAATGTATGACCAAATGCCATCACCAGCGGCGCTTTATACGGCCTGCCGTGGATTTAGACATTTAGACATGTTTTTAGAAATGACTTCTGTTTCACAACATTGGACTTTGTTTTCTTTCAACACTGTTTGGCCTTCAGATGTCAAAGGGAGCGCTCCACAAGGATCGAAGCAAAGCGGAATTTGCGCGCCTGCGCGACAACAGATAAACACAGTGAATTGACGAAACACTTATTGGTAAACCACAACAAAATGCGAACCACGACCTCGCATGTCTCATGCTCATGCGATGTTAAACCGTCACGCCGTGGCCTGGTGTTTCTCAATGGGTGAGAGCTCGCTACATTTTAAATTTTCCAAAAAAATAAAGAATGGAAGTGATCACTTGTGTTGCAAGATCTAAATGGCAAGGCTGCTCTAATTCATCGGTTCACCCCAAAATCGTGGCCTACTCGTGGTGATCAATGAGTCTACTCTTTTTTTTCCGGCTCTTCACGAGTCACTCAATGAAAAGAGTCATTCGATTTTCCGACTCTTCGTTCGTTCGATTCGGTCGGTTTCATGCGCGGTTGTTTGGGAGTCAAGAAGGAATTCTCACAAAAATCATTTTGTGGAATGCAAAGAGTTAATCAGTCACAATCAAAATGGATTATGCCAAATGCCGTAGCCTATCTTTGCCTTTGGACCTCAATTTAGTCCTCAGTAATTATTTTCAGTTTGTGAGTGGAAGATTCACGATAGATATATGTAATATATGTTTGTGCAGGGATCATAGAGAGGGAGTGGCGGTCTATGGAGCAGCAGATGTCCGAGCTGCGGCGTTGCCGAACGAGGTCCCTGGCGGAGGGCGACTTTTCCCTGAGCGACGTCTTCTACTTCCACAAGAAGGGTATGGAGAGCATCGTGGACGACCAGGTGACGCAGCGCTTCTCCTCCGAGGAGCTGGCCTCCTGGAACCTGCTCACCCGCACCAATCAGAACTTCCGTTACATCAGCCTCCGACTGACGGTCATCTGGGGCGTGGGGGTTTTCGTCCGCTACTTTGTCCTTTTCCCCCTCAGGTCAGTACACCGTGACGCCCCCCAGTGAATGTCCTCCTTCCAGCAGCTTTGCTCTTTTTCACGAGCGTGCAGGCCGGTTTTCATTCTCGCTTTCGTAAAATAACAGACGAGGATTCTCAAGTTTTGGCCTCCCTGTCCTGTAGGATAACCCTGGCTATCATTGGCTTGACATGGCTGGTGATTGGAACCACTCTGGTTGGATTTCTACCCGAGAGCAGGTACGCCCGTCGGAAACAGCGCCGTCCGGTGCAGGGAAAACGCCCATGTTTTGTTTGATTTTTTTTCGACGTTGGTGGACCAATATTTAACTTTTTTTTTTTTTATTAAATGGACATTACTTGCACATTATGTTGCAGTGGGGCTGCCTCCAAACAGTCAACCAAACATTACTCGATGAGAAGAGCCTTGTTTGACCAAGTTTTTCATTGGTTTGTTGGTCACAGGGAAAAAATCTCTATTCGGGAGTTGGGCCTTGTCAAAATTAACCTTAAAACCTAATATGGCTGCACCCGTGAATGAAACGCGAGAGGGCTTTTAATTTGAAACAAAATTTAACAAAAATAAATGTTCAGTCTTCTTGCTGGTTGTTCCGACACGTTCAGATGAGCAATTACAGCTTTTGATGAGCGGCTTTTCAATCAATCAATCAATCAACAATCAATTTTTATTTAAAGTGTAGAATCACCATGCGGCACGGTCCCGATACACTTCACAGTCAAAGGAACACACAGGAGAAAACATACAGCAGGCAAACAAAATAGTCACAACAAAACAACAACATCAAAGTCAAAGAGATGCCTGCACATAGCGAACAAAAACAAAAAAAAAAATCCAAATTTAACAACCACATTAAGAACATCAATGTTAAAGGGGTATTTGAAAAGATGATGGACTATGTTCCATACGTTCTAGGGTAGGTGTAACGGAGTGAGTAGAGGTAGGTTTTCATTCTTGATTTTAAGACGTCAACTGAGCGTGCTTCTTTGACATGTACTGGGAGGCCATTCCAGAGATAAGGGGCACGGTAAGCAAATGCTCTGAAACCCAACACATTTTTTGTCAACTGAGAGAATGACGCGGAGACCAACATCGGGTGAGCGAAGAGGTTAGTTAGTTATAACGTCCTTCTTCAGCCTTGGAACTCAAACCATTTTCTGATGCCCCAAAAACATTTATTTAAATAATTAAACAAATATTGTAAACATGCAACGATTCGACTAATGGCTTGAACTGAGACTAATAGTAAATTAGGAACGGTGTTAGTCGGGGGCAGTTCTAGGTTGCAAGTTGTGTATGAAAGGTGCTATACAAATTAAGGTTATTATTATGACTATTATTGTTATTATATTTATTATATTTTTATGAGAATTATTAGAATTAGAATTTATCATTATTATTATATGTATTATGTTATTATTGTTACATTAATAATAATAATTCTTATCATCAGAATAATTCAAATTATAATAATCATCATCACCATTATTATGATTACATATATTATTATATATGTATTATTATTATTGTTATGATCATTATAATTATAATTGTTATGATCATAATAATTAATATTGTTATGATCCAAATTATTATAATCAGCATCATCATTATTATTATTATTATTATATTGTTATTATTATTGTTATTATTATTATTGGTATTATTATCATTCTTTTAATTTGGGGTCCAGCCCCTGTTATTACTCAGCATACTCATTATTTTTAATTTTGGTGTTTTCCAGGGTAAAAGTATCTGAAACACAACAACAGCAGTCTAGTCAGAGGTCTTGTTAGAACTGGGACATTTCAGATGTCTTGTAGTTCGAGTTTGAGCATTATCGATGTACATTTGGAGCAGAAATGAGTGAAAAGCTGTCGGAATTTCATTAGTTTCAGGAGCGGGCCACTTTGTGAATCATTATCTGAAGTTATATAAGTCCAAGCTATGTCTCTCGGAACTCCCCTCCAGCCACTTGCGAGGACGAGATCTAGACGGACAGCTTGAGCCAAGGCTGCGTTTAAGGCAAACTGTAACTCGTGCTGCGTTTTACAAAACATGTGACACGAACAGCCAATCGTACAGAGCAGGGAAACAGGCCCCCGGAGCTGACGCTGCGTGTCTTCCTCAAACAGCTATTTGAATTTGAACTCGCACTGCTCGAGCCCGGGCAAGGCCCCCATCAAAAGCAGAGCGATTAAAGAAAGAATCTGAAATTTTCAGTGAGTTCTGGTCTGACGTGGTCGGAGAAAGTCCCTCGGTTCGCTCCAAATGTCCCCGCATATAATCACAGAGCGCAGATTCGGGAACCTCCGATTACGGAACCTCGGAAACCTGTAATGCTCACCTAACATGACAACATTGGACTTGTGTATTGCTGCCTGCAGCTTTATTTGTGATTGTTATCATTTTTATTGTATTGTTTTTTAGTTTTTTTAAACAAGAATAATTATTACATTATTATTACCATTTTATTATTTTCTCTCTGCTGTTTTTCTCCTTCCTGGCTATTTTGTTTGTAATTATTATATCCGATTTTAGTGCAAAGAATTGGCTGAGTGAGTTGGTCCATCTCACGTGCTACAGGATCTGTGCCCGAGGGCTCTCTGCCACCGTGCGTTATCACAACAGGTGGGTCAGTGCTTCATTTTCACACTCATTGGCTTAGTGTATCATTTACTTTATTGACAGTGTTATTACTAAAAGGTTGACTTTTATTGATTTTTGTTGATTTCTAGTTTTCTATGTACTGTTTATTGTTAGGTTATTATTGTATTTTGCCTTTCATTGCGGTGTTTTTTTGTTTTTATTTTTTAGGTTTACTGTATATTTACAATTTTCCTATCTATCTTAGAGTCAGTTTTTCAGCAAATTCATTATTGTTTTTATCTTCTTATATTGCATATTTTGCTATCTGTCTGTTTGTCTGTCTGTTTTTCAATCTATCTATCTCTCTATCTATCTATCTATCTATCTATCTATCTATCTATCTATCTATCTATCTCTCTTTCTCTCTATCTATCTATCTATCTATCTATCTATCTATCTATCTATCTATCTATCTATCTATCTATCTATCTATCTATCTATCTATCTATCTATCTATCTATCTATCTCGGAATAGTAGATGATGCACATTTCTCTTTATTTGTAGAGAGAACAGACCAGAAAAAGGAGGCATATGCGTGGCGAATCACACGTCACCCATCGATGTTGTCATTTTGGCCAACGACGGATGCTACGCAATGGTGGGTATACTTGGTCAACATATCGTCTATGTTTGATGTATCGTCCACCCACTTTTGTCTTTTTTTGCGGAGGCCAGACATGTCATGCTATCCGTCCCGCGTCATCCCTTAGGTGGGCCAGGTTCACGGAGGCCTGATGGGGATCATTCAGAGGTCCATGTTGAGGTCTTGCCCTCATGTTTGGTTTGAGAGATCGGAGATGAAGGATCGGAATGCCGTCGCTAGTAGGTGAGGCAGCCCGCGCAAAGGGAATATAGGTAACATGATAATGTAATTGACAAAGCAGTGTTCTTTGCAGCATTCTTTGCGAATGGCAAACATTGAAAACAAAACAAGACAAAACAAACTTGATTCCATGAATGTACATACACAATTACAAATATTTCTGTGTTGGCTGGAGTTAAAATTAAGAGGTGAAAGGGGGAAGAATGGATATCTTAATGCCATGGATTCCAAAAGTACAAGTATAGATAGATAGATAGATATTTATTTACTTACTTAAGTAGATACTTACATACTTACATACTCACCTACTTACTTACTTACTTACTTACTTACTTACTTACTTACTTGCTTACTTACATACTTACAAACGAACTTAGTTACTGACATACTTACTTACTTACATACTTAGTTACTTACAGTACTTACATACTTGCTTACTTACTTACTTACTTACTTACTTACTTACTTACATACTTACAGACTTACTTAGTTACTTGCATACTTACATACTTACTTATAGTACTTACATACTTGCTTACCTACTTATTTACTTACTTACATACTTACTTACTTACTTATGTACTTCCATACTTACTTCCATACTTACATACTTACTTATATACTGACTTACTTTCATACTTACATAGATACTTACTTCCTTAATTACTTACTTACTTACTTACTTACTTGCATACTTACTTACTTGCTGTACATACATATTTACTTTCTTACTTACATACTTACATGCTTACTTACATAATTGCATGATTGTCCATAGTTAATCGCGATTAATCGCACATGTTTCATCTGTGCGCCCTGATCGCCCTGCCCTGTTCCTCCAAATAAAACAACTAAAAACAGTGAACGGATGGGTCACGGAGAAACAGGGCACGACTCGTAGACTTAAGTTTGAGAATAAGGTTAAGATAATCTTTTGTGCATAACGCATGGACAGGGGGTTATCAGTGAGAGAGTCACGGAGAGAGTGTCCCCATTACGCACGGTTTAGTTCTATACGCACTTGTTTCGTTCCATAATAAGACGTAAAATAAAATAACCTACATCTAAAATTAATAAAAACTCAATGTTTCGGCGTGCCCCCATACTTACTTACTTAAATACTTACCTACTCACATACTCACTTACTGACTTACATGCTTAATTAATGACTTAATTTCTTACTTACATACATGCTTACTTAATACTTAATTACTTACTTACATACTAACTTACATACTTACTTACTTATATAATTACATACTTACTTATTTACTTACATACTTACAGTACTTACAAACTTTCTTACCTACTTACTTACTTACATACTTACTTACTTACTTACTTACATACTTACAGTACTTAAAAACTTTCTTACAAACTTACTTACTTACTTACTCACTTACTTACTTACTCACTTACTTATTTATAAACTTACTTACAAACGTATGTACTTACTTACTTCCTTACATACTTACTTACAAACTTATGTACTTACTTACTTACTTACATACTTACTTACATGCGTATTTGCATTCTTACAGTACATACTTACTTACTTGTACTTACATACTTACTTACATACTTTCTTCCTTACTTACTTAAGTACTGACGTACTTACATACTTGCTTACATACTAACATACATACTTACATACCTACTTACTTATATACTCGCTTACATACTTACTTACATACAGTGGGGCAAAAAAGTATTTAGTCAGCCACCAATTGTGCATGTTCTCCCACTTAAAAAGATGAGAGAGGCCTGTTATTTTCATCATAGGTTCACCTCAACTATGAGAGACAGAATGAGAAAAAAAAAATCCAGAAAATCACATTGTCTGATTTTTAAAGAATTTATTTGCAAATTATGGTGGAAAATAAGTATTTGGTCAATAACAAAAGTTCATCTCAATACTTTGTTATACACCCTTTGTTTGCAATGACAGAGGTCAAATGTTTTCTGTAAGTCTTCACAAGGTCTTCACACACTGTTGCTGGTATTTTGGCCCATTCCTCCATGCAGATCTCTTCTAAAGCAGTGATGTTTTGGGGCTGTCGCTAGGCAACAGGGACTCTCAACTCCCTCCAAAGATTTTCTATGGGGTTGAGATCTGGAGACTGGCTAGGCCACTCCAGGACCTTGAAATGCTTCTTATGAAGCCACTCCTTCGTTGCCCGGGCGGTGTGTTTGGGATCATTGTCATGCTGAAAGACCCAGCCATGTTTCATCCTCAATGCCCTTGCTGATGGAAGGAGGTTTTCACTCAAAATCTCACGAAACATGGCCCCATTCATTCTTTCCTATGCACGGATCAGTCGTCCTGGTCCCTTTGAAGAAAAACATCCCCAAAGCATGATGTTTCCACCCCCATGCTTCACAGTAGGTATGGTGTTCTTTGGATGCAACTCAGCTTTCTTTCTCCTCCAAACATGACAAGTTGAGTTTTTACCAAAAAGTTCTATTTTGGTTTCATCTGACCATATGACATTCTCCCAATCCTCTTCTGGATCATCCAAATGCTCTCTAGCAAACTTCAGACGGGCCTGGACATGTACTGGCTTAAGCAGGGGGACACGTCTGGCACTGGAGGATTTGAGTCCCTGGCGGCGTAGTGTGTTACTGATGGTAGCCTTTGTTACTTTGGTCCCAGCACTCTGCAGGTCATTCACTAAGTCCCCCCGTGTGCTTCTGGGATGTTTGCTCACCGTTCTTGTGATCAGTTTGACCCCACGGGGTGAGATCTTGCGTGGAGCCCAAGATCGAGGGAGATTATCAGTGGTCTTGTATGTCTTCCATTTTCGAATAATTGCTCCCACAGTTGATTTCTGCACAACAAGCTGCTTACCTATTGCAGATTCAGTCTTCCCAGCCTGGTGCAGGTCTACAATTTTGTTTCTGGTGTCCTTTGACAGCTCTTTGGTCTTGGCCATAGTGGAGTTTGGAGTGTGACTGTTTGAGGTTGTGGACAGGTGTCTTTTATACTGATAACGAGTTCAAACAGGTGCCATTAATACAGGTAACGAGTGGAGGACAGAGGAGCCTCTTAAAGAAAAAGTTACAGGTCTGTGAAAGCCAGAAATCTTGCTTGTTTGTAGGTGACCAAATACTTATTTTACTGAGGAATTTACCAATTAATTCATTAAAAATCCTACAATGTGATTTTCTGATTCTTTCCCCCCATCCTGTCTCATAGTCGAGGTGTACCTATGATGAAAATTACAGGCCTCTCTCATCTTTTTAAGTGGGAGAACTTGCACAATTGGTGGCTGACTAAATACTTTTTTGCCCCACTGTATATACATGCTTACTTACTGTTCTTACTTACATATATACATGCTTACTTACTGTTCTTACTTACATACATACTTGCTTACTTACTTACTTACTTACTTACTTACTTACTTACTTACTTGCATACTTACATGCTTATTTAGATACTTTCACACTTACATACATGCTTACATACTTACTTATATATGTACTTAAATACTTACTAGGGATGGCAATTGATTAAAATATTTGATTGCGATTAATCGCATGATTGTCCATAGTTATTCGCAATTAATCATAAATTAATCGCACGTGTTTTCATCTGTTCAAAATGTACCATAAAGACATATTTTTCAAGTGTTATATCAACAACAATATTCTTATCAACATGGGAGTGGACAAATATGCTGGCTTTATGCAAATGTATGTTTATTGGAAATCAATTAACAACCCAAAACAGTGAAAAATACTGTCCGTAAATTCCTCAAATGTACTCGATTAAGCATTAAAACATATGCTCAAATCATAACATGGCAAACTCAAGCCCAACAAATATCTAAAATGTCTTGGTTTTCAACATTCACTACCAAATTGTCCCAGTTTTCACCACAATTAAATTAATAATAATAATGTTATTATTCTTGTTTTCAGTGTTAACATAGACATTTATCATGCTCTGTCCCACTTATTATTACCTAACCCAGTCAAAAAACATCGACAATATTCCATGCATCTGAATTCAACGCTGATTGGCCTGTACAGTATGTGAGTTGTGACTTGTCAAGGCTGTTGCTAGTCTATCACGTGTGGCTGCACGAATCAGAGGCGAATCAAAGAAATGAGTGGTATTACAATGTTAAAAATTGTGTTAACTCGTTATTAACTTGTTTACTTTGACAGCCCTAATACTTACATACTTACTTACTTACTAACATACATACTTACTTGCATATTTACTTACTTACTTACTCACCTACTGACTTACTTACTTACTTACTTACTGACTTACTTACTTACTTACTTACTTACTTACTTTATTTATCTCTGGAGGGAAATTGCATTGTCAGTAACAGCTTACATAAAATCATAGACAATAATAATAATAAAGCAATGGAATAAAATCATGAGGAGAAAATGGAGATAAATGGAAAATTGTGGAAGTACACTATTAAACATAAAAAATAAATACAAATATATACAACAAAAACATTTCAATAAGGTGTCAAAAATAAGAATAAATCTGGGTTTTTCAGCTGCGCTGGATTTTTATTTTTTCTCGTTCCTAATTTATCATTATTTTTTAATCTTCTATAACATAAACATATTACATCCAATGATACATTCATGTCAGCTTCTGAGTCGGGTGATTGGTTTATCACCACTTTAGACTTTTTTTGTGGCAACTTATCATAACACTTACAGTACTTCATCTGAAAAACAATCACTTACAGAGCATTATTTTCAATTCTAATCTTAACATTGCACTGAAATATTCTGAAATAAATCATAGTATGGAAACAACTGTACATGGGATTTTTGGCTGGCTTATAATTTAATTTAGGAAAAGTAGTACATACATCTGGCTTTATTTGTGATCGATCGTCTTTGTGACAGGTGCAGTCCAGATGTATTACAAACATTAAAAATATTTAGAATTATTTGGAGGGAAATAAAACATTGCTTGCTGTAAAATGAAATAGTTATTCATATTTTATTATTACATTGTTTGTATATTACTGTTTTTTTTTTTCAAAGATTAAAAGATCATGTGGCAGCTAAGAACAAACTCCCCATACTCATCTTCCCTGAAGGTAAGTGTTATGCTGTATGTTTGAGGATAGATTTTAAGATTTTATAGATAACTACTTATAACTGCCTGGAGAAAATAAATCTATTCTTAAAACATACTTTTACCGGGAAGAATATCCTGTTCCTCCATTATCATTTTACTCATGCTGAATTGTTATTGCTCTGCGTTTTCTTTTCTTTTTTTTCTCTGCATTTTTCGGGCTAAAAGTATCTGAAACACAATAACTGCGGTACGCATAGACATGGTTGTTAGAACCGGGATGTATCAGATGTCTTGTTGCCCAAGTTTGATCAACATCGATCTACATTTAGACCAGTAATTATTGAAAAGCTACAGTAATCTCATTAGTTTCTGGAGCAGGCTGCTTTGTGACATCATCATCCAAAGTCATAGTCTTCCAAGCTTTGTCTTTTGGAGCTCATTTCCCTCCAGCCACTTGCGGGTACAACATCTAGAGAGACACCTTGAGCCAGGGCTGCGTTTAAAGGAAACTCGGAAATCTGTAACTCGTTCTGCGTTCTGTTCAAAGAACACATTTTCGCACCGCAGGAAGTTCTAAGAACCATTGGAGGAACCAACATTGTCTTTTGTGTCCGCACTGCGTTATCCAGGAACGATCGTAATTCTTAAATCACCGCTCTTCAGGGATATTTAAACTGAACGCCGGAAGAGGAACGTGCATTGACGTAAGTGCACGTTGATTGGTCCAGTGGTCCAGACATAAGTTCACACAAACTGTAGCAGTCGAAGACAGTCAACAACATGTTCCCTGTTTGTGTCCTTACACATGGAGTTTGCCTGCACCTCCAGAGAAACGGGTCCCAATCGTGTCCGTTTTATTTTAGTCCCAAAAGTTAAAAAAGTTGATGAATTGTCTCTGAAGGACATGCAGTGTTCAGTCCATTTGAATGGAACCGTGTTGTTGGGAACTTCCACATGGAGTGATTTTCTTCCACATAGACACTGTGAGGCAAGACTCTGTGGACTACAGGTAGTAGACAGCCACGTTCAAATTTTTGGGATTTAGGAATATCACACAACAGGTGTATCGGCTTGTAGTAGCAACTTTGCGTGTCACCAGGACTGGGGAAACTTGCGTCACCCTGTCATTATGTCACCCGATGCTGCGTTCAATGGAAACTTGTAAAATTGTAACTCGATTTAGTTGTAATGCTGATGTAAAGACGAGCGACAGCACAAACTGCTGTTACTGTACGTTCCAAGGGAACTCAAAATTTCAAATTAGTGTCAATACAAAGGGATATTGCTGCCTGCAGCTATATTTATTATTATTATTATTATTATTATTATTATTATTATTATTATTATTATTGGTATTATTTTTATTATTATTATTATTGTTATTATTATTATTATTATTATTATTATTATTATTATTATTATTATTATTATTATAAGATAGAAACACATCCGCCATAGCTGTTGACTTGGAAATGATGATTGTATGATTCTTTCTCAGGAACCTGCGTCAACAACACATCAGTCATGATGTTTAAGAAGGGAAGCTTTGAAATCGGAGGGACTATCTACCCTGCTGCCATCAAGGTATACCGCTAAAAGACCATAAAGTCAAAAACAAAGAACAAATTGTGCATCAAAAGTACCGCACAGTGTTTTTATTTGAATAACTGGTTGTCAGCAGTATATATGTATCAATTATATACATAAAAATGACGTGATACGTATAAAAAGGTGCAAAATAATGTGTGGTATGCCATTAATGGCACATTTGATGCTTTGATTTTCTTTCTAATTAAAAGCAATATTTTTTTAATTTATACCCTATATACCAATACCAATAATTTATACTGTGCATAGAATCACATTTTGTATATATTCTGTATATTCTTATAAATGTGACTATTTCTGTTTTGTATTCTTTGGCTATTTGTTTATATAGTGCAATTTGTATTTATTTATTTATTCTATTTTATTTTATTTTAGGGCGGAATGAGCTGATTCCCATTCTGATTCTGAAACGGATTGTGGAAATGAGTGCTGAAGTTTTCTTGCATTAAAAGGTTTATCAGCTAATTTCTTGCTTCCCCCGTGGTATCAGTATGATCCGCGATTCGGCGACGCCTTTTGGAACAGCACGAAATACAACATGGTCAGCTATCTGCTGAGAATGATGACCAGCTGGGCCATCGTGGTCAACGTGTGGTATCTCCCTCCTATGACCAGACGGGTAGGAGTCCCTCGTTTCATTCATAGAGGCCTCGTGTGAGAGATTTGAGTGCGACTAAATGTGTCACTGTAGAGACCTTCACCTCCGTGTGAATTACCCATGACATATTTTCTCTCCAGGAGGGGGAGGATGCCTGTCTGTTTGCCAAGAGAGTGAAAGCTGCCATTGCCAAACAAGGAGGGCTTTTGGATCTCGCATGGTACTTTTTTTTTTTTTTTAAATGAACAAGTTTCCCAGCCTTTTTTCTGCCACTGCACACTTTCTACAAAAAAAAACCCCCCAAAAAAAACACAAAAAATGTGGCAGTAAGTGATGCAAGATTCGCAAACAATTGGTCCGTAGCGAAACAAATCTTTTAAATGACTCTGGAAGTCAGGAGTCACTCTGGCAAAAGAGTGGGTGAGCAAGTGAAAGTTTGACTCACAAACTTGAAAGTAATTACTGAGGACTCACTTACAATCCAAGGCAAACAAGGTCTAAGCTTTTGGCGCGATTGCATTTTTGTAAGAATTCCATTCACAGCTCAGCGCCAAACCGACCCTTCTGAAGTCCTCCCTCGCTCACCGCCCGCTACACCAACTGAATCATACAAACGGAGAGTCGGAAAACGGAACGACTCTCTGCTCGTCACTGAGCGACACCAAGAACCTAATCTCCAAAAAAAGAGTCGAACCGTTCATTGCAACTAATGAATAAATGCAGCCTTGCAATTTTGATCTTGCAACACAAGAGCTAGTTTCAATTATTCGTTTTAAGTCAAATTTTTGTATGAATTCCATTCACTTCGCGTTTCTGTACCGGGATTTGAAATGATATCCCCTGTCAAGCCTCCGACCTCGAGGCTGTCGCCTCCGGGTATACAGTAGACCACCACACAGTCAGTGTATGTCAAAAGTGCATGTATCTCCCGGCAGGGATGGAGGCCTGAAGAGAGCAAAGGTGAAGGAGTCGTTGAAAGAGGAGCAACAGAAGATCTATAGCGGTATGATCGCAGCCAGCAAAAACGGTGGCAAGTCCCGGAAGACTCCTACCCAAGACACCAAGGTACCATAACAGTTGGACAACCATTATCTTTTTTTTTTTTTTTTAATTGAAATTCTTTGACCAAGAAGTTTGACATGATTAATTAGATCTGGCCTCTGTGTCTGCATACAGGTTGCCGCCTGAAAACTTGAACGAAGTCCTTTCTGTTAAGGTCTCGGCTGTATCGCCTATGTTTTGCTGTAGTGGCCTATACTCGCCACGGGGTGTCAGTGTTGACCTGGTAACAGCAGTGGCTGGGCCTGCGTTTTATTCACGCGTCTCCCGGTTTCATCGCTCAAGCAAAGTGACGTCAGCATGGTAGCTGTTATCAAAGCTATTACGTGGAGCGGGGAAAACAATCCTAATGAAATGATTGTAGTAGTATTGTAACACTACTGAATGGACAACAGTTGTATCCAGAAATTCGATTCATGTTATTCGATTTTTTTTTATTCCAGTTTTGTTGCAGTTTTATATTGGTTAGTATTTTAGTATTATTATTATTATTATTATTATTATTATAAACTTAATAAAATAGTTAATAATAAAGTATCATATACAAATATATATTATATATTATATTATATTATTATATATGGTATATCATACATATATATTACATATGTATATATATATATATACACAGTATATATATGATTGTATATATATATATTATAATATATAAATGTATATATATATACATTTTTTTTTTTGCTCTAAAATATTTGAGGTTAACTACAGAAAACAGGATATAAAATCACTTTCAGCGTCTAATGCAATCACATGATTATGATCACTTGACCTTACGTCAGTGTTATTTCAAATCAGTCCACTGAAAATTACTAATGAAACAATGTTATTGTACAGTGTCGTACACCGCAACATTAAAAGCCTGGGTGCGGGGGTTATTTATAAGACGCGCCTCTTGTAGCTGTTTAAAACAGGTACACCCCGTCTAATTTTCCCCCTGGGATAAATAAATCCCAGCCCACGCCCCCCCACCCCTTCCCGCCGATGTCGTGTGTTGTGTTTAATTAATGGCGCCAGTGATAGAAATACTATGCAATATTCCCCCAATTGTCCGTTGACACTTTACGGGCGGGTTCCTTAATTATCGAGGACCCAATATATCCTGGCGGAGAAAGAAAGAGTCGGACGGTCCCTCCCCAACAACAACACCAACCGCCCAAGAAAAAAAAACAACAAAAAAAAACAACTACCCATGCACAGATGAGTCTAGGCCAGACATGTTTACTGTGACGGTGCTTTAATAAAGAAAGCAGAGACTGTGAAATAGCGTTGAGTTATTCTTTCACACACAGCCGGAGCCATCTTAAATTTCACGGGCTCTCCGTCTCTCACGCCGAGACCCATCTCGCGGCCGACTGAAGCCGCGCCACCCTCCACCCCCCCCCCCACCACCCCCCCCCGCCCCCCCCCACCCTTCCCGGCCACAATAACAATCTGGCAACTTAAATTGCTCGAACAGAAATGTTTGTTCTCCCCTAACAAGATTGTGAATTATTAATGGGATTCCAAAGCCGATTTTTATAACCCGATTCCTGAGGTGGGATCCCTGGCAAAGCCGTGCTCCGCTGCACCATTTACTGTGATGTATGTGTCTGCACATCTTTATGTCCAATTTAATGCGATTCAGATAGATTTCAAAGAGACATCATAAAAGGCATTGGAGTGACCCCTGCCTGGGTCTGGATAACCGTTAGACTCCATACAACCAACCAACCCTCCCCTGCACGGACCCTCACCATGTTGATTAGATTTGCTCCGTTTTGGTTTTACCCGCCCCCTACCCCCCCAAATGTGATCTATACAAATGCAATACAGGTAAGCTTAAGTAAATATGAATATATTTTTTCCAAATTGAATCATTCTGCCCATGAAAATGTAGTCCACACGGGGCTGGGGGGCATCATTTTAAATCACTGGTTTGCCGGGAATCGAGCCGTTTCGAAAAGCGCCCGCCGAGGCTAAACGACCGAGGTCTCTCTCTCTCTTTCTCTCCAAGTCTTGCCATTACTTAGGACGTAATGACTTTAAATACATTGTTCTACCATCCATTTAATGCTGGGAATAGAAGTGCCTTTTCTTTAGTGTAAGTGACGCAGGGAATGCCACGCAGATCAATGTGGGAAGAGAGGGGGGGGGACCCATTGCGAGCCGTGGACACGATTGTCAGAAAAGACGATAGAAGGGTTTGGAATTCTTGGAAACCCACTTCAAATTTGTTACAGGTAATTCTCAGTGTGTCCAACCTGCATTTGAGCATCCGGGGACAGATTTCGAATTCTACAGTGAATTTGTAACGGGCGATGGTATCAGCGAGGCCCCCGTAACCTTTTCCAGAATCCTTTATCCGTCCCCTACCGAATCCAGACTGAATTCGATGGGAGGAGGAGATTTCAACCGAGGAATGTCTTGATCAAATCGTGTGATCCACCTCAGACTTAAACTTAAAAAAAAAAGGTTATCATGCAGCTGAAATGCCCGGAGTAAAAAAAACAATCTGGTTTTCAGGTTCTTTTGAAGGAGTCGCTGTCAATTCAGTCACGAAAAATGATTTTGAAATATTATACAAAGTTATGAAATATTATATAAATATTGTATGCTTATACACTGATTTTCTTAAAAATCAATACAATATATCTATTCTCTTGTCATTCATAACATTGTTGTATGTTTTGTAATGCAATCCATCGGTAAATAATTATATGTGACGATATTATCTGATACGGGGTGGGTCAAAGGCGGAGAAGTAACAACGTATCTCAAGTAAAATAAGATAACCTGTCTCCGGGGGAGGGTTTTCTGTATGGAAACAAAACAGCCCTCAAACAATAAACGGATCAGCCGAAAAGGATGACAAAAACAAACGGCTCCAACGGTGACGGATGAAGCGTGAACGCTGCAGCCAGTCACACCAAGAGACAAAAATTCAAGTTGACCACAAAAGTCACAAGTTGCAACAAAAGTTTTATCTCAGTTTATATATATATATATATTTATATATATATACTGTATATATAGGTAATTTGTATCTGTGGTAACCATGTGTTGATATATGTAAGTGTTTTCCTTTTTCTTCTTCTTCTTTCTCCTGGTGGTGGGAGGCAATTAGAGATTAGTGGGAATCTGGTGAAAGCCCCGATTTGCATAGACTAATTGTCGTGGCTATTATTGGTCAGAATTGATTTTATTTTATTATTTATTTTATTCTGTTTTGATTGAGCCGCAATTGAGTCTGAGGTTCTCCAAGTGCATCTGATTGATTTGTGGTTCAATTCCGCTTAGTTTCGTTTGGAATAAAAACAAAATTGAAAAAAAAAAAATTTCAATGACGTTCCCGTGTAGTCAATGGAAAAACGATCTTCGTTAGACGTCTGTGTGCGGCTGCGTCTCACTTTAGAAGCCCGCGGTTCAGAAAACGGTGGCAAAGAACCATTGTGTTTGGTATCAAGCCGCATGAAAAATGTGCTTCCGCCAAGCAACCCGAAGGTGTGAAATTGCAAACCGCTCTTTCTCCTCAAAAGGTATTTGGGCTTTTATTGACAGAGAAGCAGAATTTCCCCCTGATGGTGGCTCTCACTGTTCCCGGAGTCTTCCTCCCCCCTTGATTGCTTTTGTTTCCAGGTCACCTCCTATCTGTCGCCGCAACTTTTTCCAATTTCTCCGGGCCGCGTCGTACGGAGACGGCAGGCGTTACCGTCGGGCGGGCGATGGCAGATCGCTCCCCGGGAAAAAAAATAAATAAAAAATGTACGTAACCCCGCGGAGGCAGCGGCACAAAAAGAAACGCACTCGGACTTCCCCCCCCAACCTCACCCCGCGCCTAATGCGCGACAGATCATCTGGCCATTGTGTCGACGAAAGAAAACGCAGCGAGTTCATCAAATGAATCATCAAAGGAACGTCGCGCTTCATTAATAGGAAATTATCTTAGCATGAAGATTAATTGCATTCAACTTATGAAAGTGTGTTTTTGTGTAAATCTTGTACAAAGCTGGGAGGAGGGGGCGCGGATGGGGACGGGGGACGGGGGGCAAATGATGGATGATGGAAAAAGGCGTGATGAATGAAGAAACCAGTGGAACTAAATTGAAAGTGTACTCATCCGTTCTGGGCTCACAACTAATGATAAATTGAGCATGTCACGTCGAACAATCCACGTTCAGGTTTTAAACATCATCTCCCGCGCGGAGCGGTAATGTGACTCGGCAGGTAGCGCTCTCCCTCTGATGGGACTCCTCACATCTCCTGGACTGCTTCTCCATCGTACAAAAGACCATTTCAGTAACCCTAATACTAACCGATATATATATATATATATATATTTATATATATATACAGTATAATGACTATTATATATACATGTACACATATATAACATACATATATATTCATATACATATATAATGAATTATATATGCATATATACATATATATGCAGTATGTCTTACATATAATATATGTATTTATATATATATATTGACGTGTATATATATATATATATTATTCATATAATAATAATATATAAATAAACTATTTGTACAGCACGTATCCTACAAGATATGTGTATATAACATAAACATACATATTTTATGAAAACATATGCTTATCTACTTATATTCAGTATGTCTTATATCTATATAGATTGAAAATATTATACACAGATATAGCATGTACATTCAGTATATACACAGGTTTTAACATTATTTCAGGATTTCATTTGCAATCTCTCAATTTATTATCCCAAATTGAAAGAGAATGAGGTCTGCTGGGATGGCGGCAAATGGAATTGTTTTGTTTCAAAACAAATAAGTGACAGGCAGCCAAAAAAGTTGCAGATGATCAAATTCCTATTACAGTTGCATCGAGCCCGGCTCCATCTGACGGCATATATAGTAAATGATATCGCCATCTGTGATATTGCGACAGTTAGGGGGGAGTTGGAGGGGAGGAGGAGCGAAAACATGAGAAGATCTCTATCAATCTCCAGTTACACCGACTCTGGTAGGAGAGGATCGTTTTTTGGGGCTTTCCTGCAAAATCACACCAAAACTTAGACGAGATAACTGCATACTGCAAACCGCGGTCGACGGATTGTCAAAAAGCCCAATCCGACCTCGTCGCAGCACGCGCGCCAAAAACAGACGCCCAGGTTTTCAGATGACAAAATGACATCGGTCGATTTTCTCTCTTTTTTTTTTTAATCCAAGTCAATATTTGGCAAAGTCGGTGCTAAAAACGTCACCCATCACGACACTCTGTGATCGGGGTCTCCGGAGGGGGGGGGGGGGTCGGGGGCGGGGTCCCGCAAACGCGTCGCCTACACCCGTAACCGCGCTTCTCCAATTTCATTCTCGGGGAAAAAAAAAAAAAAAAAAAAAGAAATCAGTTCAACGGAGCGTCACACTTTGCAACTTCTCGGCAAAAATGAATACTTTTTTAATTTCTCTGCCTGGGATTTGCGCCTCCACCCTCCCCCCCCCCCCCCTCCTCCCGCGCCTCCCCACCCCCACCCCCACCCCCCGGACAATGTTGATGGATGACGTTTTAATGCCGCCGCATGTTATTTCTTTTCCCTACCGAACAGGGAAAACTATAAATTTTCACTTCATTGGCAATGATCGTGCCCTACGCATAAAAGTGCGGCGGGCGTGTGTCGCCCCATGCATGAATAATCACCCCAACCCCATATCCCCCCAAGCCCCCCCTCCGCCCCCCCCCCCCAAGCAGCAGCAGCAGATGTTACTTTGCAGAAACCAATTCCTCGGATAAGATTTGCCGAAGATTAATTGTCTACAGCTGTTCCATGGCCCGGTGCAATCTTAATACATTTATGATAAGTTTAAAAAGCTCACTAGAGGAGGCGACGGAGGCTAATCCCCCCCCCCCCCTCTCCCCCCACCACCACCACCACCACCACCCCAACCCTTGTGCGAGGCGGTGGAAAGAAAGAAAGAAAGAAAGAAAGAAAGAGAGAAAAGGACAGAAAGACAGAAAGAAAGGGAAGCTTTATTCCTTACATCTGGATTCATATCCTCCGTCGGGTTGATCATGAGCTTTTATGCGAGGGGAGCAAGGGGGCCGCCCGTCATTAGCGCCGCGCCGCAAAAACACTGTCCTTCCCGTTCCCTTTCCCTCCCTTCCCCTTCCCTTTCCTTCCTTTCCTTGGCTTTTTTTTTTTTTTTGGAACTGACCAAATTATTCAGATTTGTGCAAATGAGTTGTTTTCATTTTTCCCCCGCAGAGAGTGGAAATTGAAAGTGACCCAGCGTGACCCCTATCTATTACTCAAGCTAAATTGCCGGGGCGAATGCGTGGCGCGGATCATTCTAATGATCCGGGGCCTGGGCATCCGGAGCTTTGTTAACCCGGAGAGATATGACCCCTCTCCATACATGCCGCCGGTTTGTAAGACTCGCTGTGTTACGACCCGTAACTCCAGCTTCGATGAAGCTCTATTTAGGGATTCTCAGCAGAACAAAAGGCAATCGTGTTAAACTGTTCCAGTCCCGGTCAGGGGCCACACTCGACAGAGTGGGTGTTTAAGGTGGGAACAAATTTATGTTTAGAAGTTCTTGACACCGCGACATGACGACTCCGCGTCGCCAAATGGTTTAATTTGGTCGTAATTTAACCCTTTGCAGCTCTTCGCCTCCCAGCTATTGTGCGCTTTTAATTCCTCGGGGGCCGTCTCCGAGAAAGCGAAATCTCCTTCCCGACGTTTTTTCTGCCACACCTTATACAATGAAATACTCCCGCGGCGCCCAACAAATCCCGTTGACCGCTGCTACTAAACCAGAAGCGATGCAACGATTCGTTGGTAGCGAACACATTTTTGAAACGACTCGGGAGTTGGGAGTCACTCCAGCAGAAGAGCCGGCGAGACTCCGACTCACAAAGTGAAAATAATATTAAGTCGCAAAGTCCAAAGTAAAATAAGTTGGAGGCATTTGGCATAAATCATACTGAATGTGACTGATTTACACTTTGTATTCCACCAAAATAAATCATTTTGACAATTAAATGATTCTTGGGAGAATTCCATTCACCACTTGGAGCCAAACGCACTCCTCTGACTCTCCTTCATCATTCACCGGAAGTCCTCCCTCGTTCGCCGCGCATTTCACCAGCGAAATCACAGGAACAGAGAGTTGGAAAATTGAACGACTCTTTACTCAGCGACTCGTCACATTACCGAATGGTGACCCGAGGTCACTGCGAAAGGTACAGGCTGCAGCGCGGTTCAAACGGAGCTCCATCACACCGCAGGGGGTGGGAGCTGCATTCAGCGACGAGCTCAAAGCGTCACGGCAACAAGGGAAGTTGAACGAATTTCGACTTTATGCGAAGGAGCAGCGCCGGGCGACGGCCAATAGGAGGGAAGATGCAATATCAGCGGCGCTGATCCTTAGAAAATGGACACCCGGACAATTGTTCATTATTAGCCAATTCAATGAAAAACATCCCTAAAGAACACTTAATTTATGTTTCTCCAATAAGGACAATTCTTTATTTTAAGGGTCGGACGGCAAGATTATTTACGTCATTTTTTTGCTAAGTGCAATTTAAATAAAAAAGTACACAGGGAACCATCTATTTATATAATGTATATTAAATATGATATGAAATCTGAAATGTTGTGAACCGACACGCTCACGGCAGCCAGGTGACCAGCGACAACACAGGAGCTGCTTGGCTTCATGCTGCAGCCCCGTCGCCCGCGGTGTGGCCTCCATAGCTTTGACAGACCAACTAGTCTGTCTGGGAGTTATAAAAAATATTATTATTATCAAGAAATTATCTTTATTTATTTAGCATCGTTTGAGTTCACCACTCCCGGCGAAGTGCGAAGCCAACATCAGCATACATAGTGAACGAGGAATATATGAGTGATGAGCTCGAACCCCCCCGCTGGATAGAAGAGTAGAGCCCAACAGGTGGATGCAGGGGAGGTGGAGGGGGCGCAGCGGCGCAGCAAGCAAAGCAGGCAGCACAGCAGGAAGCAAAGCAGGTAGCGCAGGAGGGACTGGTTTCTTCAATAGGCCGCCGTATAAGGGCGCGGAAGCGCGCGGCGCCGTCAAGTTGTCTGACAGAACTAGCTCCGCAAGTTACGCCTCATTCCTCACTTCTCAGTGTGGAACTTGAGCTCGTTCCGAAGAATACAGATCTGCTGTTCTAGCGGGAACTGATAAATTACATGAATTAGGGCAGCGTTCCAATTTGGATCTTTTCATCCTTTGACTTTGAACAAACGACCACTCTCGTCTTATTTCCTCCGGAACATTTTGACATCATTCATATTTGGCCTCAATATAAAAAAAATTTCAGTCAGTTATCCACCCCACAAGAACATATATTTTAAACCTGAATGTGTTCATAGATATAAATAATCCAAATAAAGGGATCAGTTTCATGGTCTTGTGTACCACATTGCATGAATAATAGAAATGATGAGCCTCATCACCTTGGCCTCAACCTAATTTTACAGACACCTTAGACGTTAAACATGACATAATATTCTGCATTAAACCAAAACCTTAGTTAATAACTTTGCAAGATTTATACAGCTGATATGGAATCTTTTTTTTTATTTAATGAATACTGTATGTATCTGCATTAGCATCGTTTTTCGCGGCATGATTTTCATTTATATTCATGTGATTATTGAACTCATTTTACTCATTTGTTTCGCCGTTCTAAGTTCTCTGCACGTTCTTGTAAAAAAAAAAAAAAAGTAAATTAACTTAATATTGTGCATCTATCTACCTTTTATCTTATTTTAATTTAAAGTACTTACAAATAACATCACGCGCAGTGGCAAGGTTGGCAATGCTTTTAGTGGGGGAGCCAATGTTCTAAAGGGTGGATTGTAGCCAATAAAGTAAATTGAATGGAAATGAGATGTGATGTATGTGTTTGGGGATAAAAGATCACATGGAATTACGTAGAAATAGACTTCCGAAAATCCACATCCAAAGTAAGAAAAGAAATACCCGGAGAAAAACACATGGTAGCTAAATATGATCATGATCACGCGTGATCTCAAAAAAGTTGTTTCTGCGCCCTAATGACTCGAATAGTATTTGTTGCAATATCATAAGAAAAAAGCACGGTAATTGAAGATCACAGCGCATGATCTGGAGATTTCTCTAGACTCTGAGACTCCGATTGAAATAAGAAAATCTGATAATTAGTTTGATATTTAAATGCATTTTGCTTGTTCGATTTTTCTACTTTCATGAGCTTATTCTTACCCTGTTTTAAAATGTATTTCATTCCTCAAATCCTTTTGTTATTCTACTTTGTGAATGCATTCTGCTTGTTTGCTTTGCTTTCGTTGTGGCTATTCCACGGAGGCTATGAGATGCGATACGAAAAGGGGGTTATTGTTGTTATTAAAGTAGGTCACCCAAACGTGCCCTGGAACAGTGACATCATCCTCATCCTCATCATCGTCGTCCTTCCACTTTGACTCCTCCCTCCCCTCGCCCGCCTCCCAGACTCTGCAGCGACAGGTACCTCTCAGGTATGAAGGGTAGGACCGCTCCTAAACAAATGCCTCGTTGTCAGCGGATTTTTTATTTTTAAACGGACGGACGGACGGACGGACGGGGCGGTGAGAAGCGAAAACCGAATATGTGCTCACGCGAGGCGTGATGTGCGGGGTCATCGGAACACGGGTGGCATTGCTCCCTAGGTCGGTCTTTTCAAATCAATCTACCGGGCGCGAGGAGCTTTTGCGTGGAGGGGTTTTTTGTTTTTTTCAAATTATTTATTTATTTATTTATTTTACTACTGTAGTCTTTTCCAACCTTTTTTTTCTGCCACGACACACTTTTTACAATGAAATAATCCTCCTGTCCTGTTAAAAAATGTCAATTAAACCCTCACAACCCCATAGAACTGTGCTCATTATTATGGCCTGCTGAATGTTAGTGATGTGGGGCTCGAGAACGATTTGCTCGTAGCGAACAAATCTTTGAAATTACTCAGGAGTTGGGAGTCACTGCCTCGAACGAGTGGGGGAGCCAGTGACTCACAGGCTAAAGATAATAACTGAGGATCGATTTAAAAGGTCTCAGCATTTGCCATAATTCATATTGAACTTGACTGATATACAGTTTGGTTTGCATTCCACAAAAAAAAAAAATTATTTCGAAATGCTTCTCGTGAGAATCTTCTTGTGATCTCGTCACCACTCTGAGCGAAACCGACTCTTCAGACGCTCATCCATCGGTCGCAGGGCGGGCGGAGGAGGAGGAGCAGCCGAATCGAAACGAAAGAGAAGCGAGCCAGAGAATCCAATGACTCTTTCACTCGCCTTGAACCGAATCCCAAAAGAAGAGTCAAACCTTCCATCGCCGCTAATAGTTCTCGCCTCCGGCGCGAGGACCTGAGCTCGTTTCCGATGAACGCAGCGCCGCTATCCTGGCTGGTAGCAATTAATTAGAAGAACACGTACAGCCCTGCCATTTCGATCTTGCAACACAGGAACTAGTTTCCATGATTTATTTATTTCCAGGGGAAAGGGGAGGAAAAATGATCACGGCACACCTGACCCGATGAGCTCTCACGGTACAGCGGTTGAAAAAGCCACTGAAGTATATGGCATCGCAGAAAACTGTCCGCCCCCCATAAAGGAGATAGTTGACACCCAGAGGAATAAAAAAAAGACCCTTTTGCTTCCTTTATTATTTAGCTGTCTCACGTGACAACTTTCCTTGATGAAATATATTTCCTCTCTGGCTGTAGCACATCCCTGACAGGACGTATACGGAGGAGGCTGTACGTGTCTAAATGGTGCCATTTATTTGCCATTTGGTGTTATTAATATTCATGATCAATCATCAGCAACAAGACACCATACAGCCAGTGGGTTTTATGATGGTTATTAATAACAACCCCCATAATGACATGCCTTACTTATTCCACTCATATATCTCCCAACTCTTAATGATCAAAAGTATTAATTCACACAGTATTCCATTATTAATATCCTGCACGGAGATAAAAGAAAAAGTAATATTAATGTAAGGCCAACATAAAGACAGAATCATTATTTAAGCCCTGTCATCATTTGTCTTATTTAAATACCAGCTGATAACACTTTATTTCAATTTAAATAAAGACATACATTGTCTTTTGTTAATGCTGACTAATCAAAATATTTTGCGGCATCGCTGTAAACCTTGCTTCTTATATTTATATATTATACTATGTGTATATATATATATATATATATATATATACAATTTTGTTTTATTTTTAATTTATTATATATTTATATCATACCTTTTTACTGTTAATATAAAAATGTAATTATTTTTTCATTGGAAAAAAAAATAATTGCATGAAATAATTAAGAAATACACATACAAACCACTTTTTTACATATTTAGTATGTGAAATACAAAATGCAATTTTATTTTCATCTGCTGCCTACCATTGTTTGATTTGGAATATATTCAATATTTACTCAGAATACACTTCCAGGTGAAAGGTTAAAGTTAATATGACACTATTATGATTATGATGATTATGATGATTATGATGATTATAATTATGATTATGATGCAGGGTTAGGCTTAGTGCTCAACAGTTGTTATCCATATTTTCACATTTCATTTTAATAAAAATACATTTGAAAAACAATACAACGTCACTGCTTTCCTCACTCCGCTGTGCTTTTATCAGGAGCTAGTTTTAAATCTTTTTTCTTTTTGTGCCTAAAGAAGAGACTTGCTGGTTGATTTTGCAAGTCCGCCGTCACACTTGTTGACTTGTTGGGCATGAATTACTAGATGACGCGCACAAGGCCGCGCATTCGATAAATGACGGGGAGGCCTTGGCCGACACAACTGACACACACACACACACACACACACACACACACACACACACACACACACACACACACAAACGAGCCACCTCAGGATCATCCTTTTAATAACCTGTAATATTGTGACAGGAGATTTTTTTCTGCCGGGGGGCTGAGTCTGATTGATGGGCTCTCGGATGAGACATCACAGGGCCAGGCTCCAATTGACCAAACAACTAAACATACAAATTATCAGAAATAAATAATGGACCGTCTTGGACACCCCACCCCCCCTCGACACATTTCCAACAGAAACGTATCGTCTATATTGACTCGAGGGAAAAAAACGTGTCTTCTCAGATGTGCGGAAATTGTCTTACAAGGAGATGAGATCTTCTTCGCTTAACACCGGATTTTTGGGGGGCAGGGTGGGGGGATGGTGGGGGGCCGGGGGCGGCGGCGAGAGCAAATATCACATTAGCTTGTCCGGGGGGAGCCTCGTGGGGGGGGGGAGATGATATCACACCCGTGTTTCTTTCTGCCCGGGGACAAACATCGGCGCGTATCGCTTCCCCAATCGCACTAAACACAACCTCACCCATCCGTCACGCACACGCACGCACACTCCGACACGCACGCACACACTCCTACACTCACACACACACACACACACACACACACACGTTTTTGCTCAGTAAGACACAAATCCCAGCCGATTAGAAGAGCCAAATCATGCCTCCGTGACACCCATTGTATTGTTAAGGGGTGGGGGGGGTTATGCTCAAGTGGCGGGTTTCTCATTAGGGCCTCCGACCGGGAGATGTTTTGACGGAGAGCCCGGCAACATGCCACTCAAGTCTATCAATGTCAGCGCGCCAGGGCTCACTCGCAGACCCATATGTTCGGATTAAAGAGTCGGAGTCATTACGGCGAATGTTATTGACCTTTTTTTTCGAGATATGCGACTTTAATAGCTTTTCTCTTCCCCCTAACCGACTCGGGTGCATGTGGAAAAAAACTGAAACCCGCCCCCCCCCGCCGCCCCACCTCCCGAGCTCCTCCCGCCGCCGCCCATCCCACAGTTCCCACCCCCACAGGGTTTGCCTGGAATCGGAATCAAATACTTTATATCCCCCCTTCTCTCCCTCGCAGGTAATACCACGGGGGCTTTGTAGCAGAAAGGGGAGAAATTAAATGAAAGCGCACAATGAGAATGTGGAGCAGGCCATCGGGATTACAAGGGTGGGGGGGGGGGGCGACACACACTCATTTTCCGGTGACCGACCAAGCTAGACAAAGCCTAAGCGTGCGACGCTGACCACACTAGTTGTGATCTCCCACGGAAACGTGTTTTTTTTGCTGTTGTTTTTTGAAGGTGGGGCCAAATGGAAAAATATAATGCGATTACAAAAAAAACCCCAAAAAACCCACCATTCTAGCCAAAAGAAAAAGACAAAATCAGCAAATTTCTTTTAGCTTATTTTCATAAAACCTAGTATATATTTATATATATATATATATATCAAAACAGTGTGTGGGAGTCTCTGGCGGTGGATTGCCAACATGGCGAGAATCTTTTATAAATAATTCTAAACAGAAAGGCTCGCTGGCCAAAAGGATAAATAATTAATCAACAATGATTTGGGGCGCAGGAGGATTGACGTTCCGATCTGGCTCTCGGTCGGCTGACGAGCCTGTGCGCCGATCCTCTCTGCAAGACAGACCAACATTCAGAAAGCTCCCTGCCCCGAGCCGGACCAATCAGCGCCGCGCGGGCGCCGATTCGGCCGAATTCGAGGCAGCTGGGTGGCCACGGGAAAGAAAGCCATGCTGCTGTCTGCAGCCACATGGCTTGACCACGCCCCTTAGTCCGCCACACAGTGGAAGCAACATTGTGTTTTATCTCAAGCATCCTTTTCTAGTTGTGATATACAGTATATATATATGTATATACATATATATGTTTGTGTATATATACAGTATATGTGTGTGTATATACAGTATGTATGTATATATACATACAGTAAATACCGTGGAAGTAACATTGCTTTTATGTTTATATATATGTATACTGTATATATATACAGTGTGTGTGTGTGTGTTTGTATATATATATATATGTATACACACACACATACACACACATATATACAACGGATGGAACATTGTTGTGGCATTTTCGCCTACCACACAACACTCAAGAGGCGTTTTCAGGGGCCTCAGGCACAGAGACACAGACGATGGTGTTTCAGTCACATAGTTTATTGCAGAGAGTGGGCTCGGTGGAATAAGCCCAGGAGCAGATGGACACGTGTCATGCAAGGGCTCCTACCCTGAGTGCGTGGCGATGGTGGTTTCTCCTGTTGCTCATAAGACCAACCAACGGGCAACAGGTATGCAGCCACTCTGATCTCGGGCCCCAATTACCTAGATGCAGGACAGGTGTGGCTTCTCAAACCCCACCACATACCCACGACACCAAAGTGAGGCCAGGGAGAACCCCCCCGGGGACCTGGTTCCCCGGTACAGCATGGCCCACCAGGGACTTTCCCCAAGGGCGATGACAGACTCCCCTCCTCCCTTCCGGACCGTGGGGCCTTGGGCTGCTGTGCTGGCTGGTGGACGCATGGCCGGGCCTGTTGCGGGGGCTGCAGCTGCCAGCGATTACCCGTGGTGCTTCTCCCCCGGTCCTCCGCCGGACACCCTGGGTGCTGCTGCTGCCAGTCGGGAGAGGGCTGTTGCTGTGTCCCTTCCCCCTGCCGGAGAGTCCCTGTTCAGGCGCCAGTGTGGCACTTTCGCCACACGCCACCCAAGTGGCGTTATCAGGGACCTTTGGCTCAGAGACATAGACAATGGGGTACAGACACACAGTTTATTGTAGAGCGTTGGCTCGGTGGAATTAGCCCAGGAGCAAATGGACACGTGTCATGACGAGGGCTCCTAACCTGAGTGTGTGTGGGGATGGGGGTTTTACCTGTTGCTTCTTAGACCGACCAACAAGCAACAGGTATGCAGCCACTCTGATCCTGGGCACCAATTACCTAGACCCAGGACAGGTATGGCTGCTCAACACCATCCCCACACCACAATTGTTTTTTTATGGATATAAATATATATATATATATATATATATATATATATATATATATGTGTATATTCGTACATATATATTGATTTGTTGGTTAATTTGATATTCCAATTTGGAGTTCCAAAATAATTTACTAATTAATTTAGTTCATTTATATTCATTTCATGGGGTTACCGCAAATGTGTCAGCATCAATGTCATTATAGGAAAATACTAATATAACCCACATTTGAGTGAAGCAATTTATTGGTTTTGGTTTTAATTTATTGGTTTATTATTTGTATGTAATCAGACAATGGAAAATGTATTCCTAATAATTTACATCATCACATACAGCATATATAAATGTACCTGTTGTATTTAGGACATATTTTCCATTGATCTCATCATTATGTGTGTGTGTGTGTGTCTTTTATTTTTATTTTTATTTTTTCACCGGAGCGCGTGAGGTTAATATCCTGCCCTGTCTAAAGTTCTATTCATCATCTCAGGTGCATTTAAGTGGTGCCCATATGCGATGGGTGGGTGACTGATGTGTCATGACAATAGCCATTTGTAGAACTGCGTGTGCTATTTACACCCCTTTCTTATCGCACGATCGGAGGAAAAAATAGAACCAAAAGATAAGCCAACCACTTTTCTACAAACTCCCCACCCACTATGTCATGGTTATCCTTATTTTGTCCTCTCTCATCCGGATCGCTCCTATTTTCATTTCATTTTTCTGATGTACTCCAAAGAAGACAGCGCAGCCTTCGGCCTCCGTTCTTCTCCTTCTTCTTCTTCCCCAATCTCAGGATCAGGGAAGTCACCGCTCTGTCTTTGTACAAGTGGCTGCAGTAATTTAATTTGCCGCAGAAATGGCGGTGTGGAAAATTTCACCCCCCGCCCATGGGAGCGCGTGCGCGTATATGTGTGTGTGTGTGTGTGTGTGTGTGTGTGTGGAGGGCGCAAGGACTTGAGCGGCAGAAAAAGAAGAAGAAGAAGAAGAAGAAGCCGGGGCAGACTCTTCCTCCTCCTCCTCTTCCCGCCTGAACTCCATCCATTTTCTCTTCCATTTCCCTCGCCTCGATCCCTCCCCCACCCCGATCCTTCTCCCGACTGACTGTCCGCTCCTCGTGACGTCCCGCTCTCCTGGCCCGACACCTCTCGACTGTCACCCCCCATCCCCATCCCCTTTCATCCCTATTTACCTCTTCGCCAAACAACCCCTAGCCACTGGTAATCTTTGTCAGCGTAAGCGGTAAGGGGTACGGAAGGGGGACGTGAGGCCTTGTCACCGTGGCAAATCCCCACCCCTCACCTCCCCACTAAATACCTTCCGCAAATAATGTTTTTCACAACAGGCGTGAACGGGGGTTGATTGCACGAAATGCCCCCTTTTTTCATTTACAACGGGATTCTATTGATCACCGGAGTGCAGATTAAAGCGTTCAATGAAGCCAGTGATGAGGTATTAACCAGCTCAAGCCCCCAGGGGGCCCCCCGGGGTGGCAGGAGGGGGGGGTCCGGACCGGGAGGCCGGCCAGGGATCTGCCTGTGTACAGTTATTCCCCCTGTAATGAAGTGCCTCTATGCGGCGGCATGGAGCGCGGGCAGGGGAAAATAGATTGAAGATGATGAGCTCTTCAAAGTCATTTCTTGCTCCCTTCATTCCACCTCATGCCTGGGGTCCCGCCACCCCGCCCCCTCCACCCCCCTCCCTTCCTCGAAAAAAAAAAAATGCCACGGATTTACTTAGCCGGTCGGACCGATGCAATTTTTATGACCTTATTGCTTTTTTTACCCATGGTAATAGTTTTGAATCAATTTATCAATCCGCAGAAACCATCAGACATGTTGCCCTCGAAGATCAAGTCCGGGTCATCCCATCACTGCACTCGGGTGCACCGAGATGGAAAGGCAGAGTAGGGTGGGTGGGTGGGTGGGTGAGTGGGGGGTGGGGGGGAGAAAAAAATCCCATCACTGCTACAGCCCATACCAGAATGGTCCTCAAACAGCTTAGCAAACATGCTCTTACCAGTTTAACCCCTCGTCCGAATCCCCCCCCCTCCGTCGCAATCACAGCGTCTTTAAAAATAGGGCACAAGGTGAGAGAGTGCAGGGATTTCTTACTATGTAGAGAGAGAGAGACAGAGAGAGAGAGAGAGGTCTGGTCAGAAAGAAAAGGAGAGCAGCTCTCCAGGCGAGCAGATGCACCACCCCCCCCCCCCCCCCCCCCCCCGCGCTAATCATAAAAAATGATGATTATGGGTTTTAAATACATTAAAACAAATTGAGAGTCATCCCCGGGTTTGTTTTTCGCATTTTCCAGATGGATCTCGAATCTCGGCTCATTTTCGAATCGATAACAAATTGAAAAGGGACAATTTATTCTTGGGATTAATTTATTTCACTCGAGAGCGCCCGTTACTCGTGCTTTGTTGGGCCTGTTCGGCAAATGTCAATTAATGCTCCATATCCTTTGGCGAGATCGGGGGCCGCCCAGTGCTTTCATCTGATTAGGCCGAATTATCCCGGGCCACTGTCTCTGCTAGTGTACGCCACATAGCGGTAACTCGCGTCACGTGGTAACGGCGGGGGTGCCGTTGTTTCGCCTGACTCCGCGGAAACAAGCGCTCCTCTGAGGGAGCCCGGAAGGTGAAATATTTTTCGCCTCTGTGACGTTGACTGTGGATTTTCCGCTTGGCTGTACTTTGAATTGAAATAGAGTCATGTGGTCATGTTAGTTAGATAGACAGATAGACAGACAGATAGATAGATAGATAGATAGATAGATAGATAGATGGATAGATGGATAGATGGATAGATAGACGGATGGATGGATGGATGGATGGATGGATGGATGGATGGATGGATAGATCATTAGGGATCCAGCCCGGATTGAGGTCTCATTAGAACCAGGACCTCTCAAACATCTTGTGGTTCAAGTTTGATCCATATCGATCTACATTTGGAGCAGGAATTTGTGGAAAAAACGGATACAATTTTGCTGGAAGTAGCAGAACGTTTGTGCATCCTCGATACGCCAACGCTCTAAAACTTCTGGTCGGGTGGTGAAGTTAAATGAGTTTGTGGAGCAGGGCGCTTTGTGACATCATCATCCAATTCGTTATATAGGTGCAGGTTGTGGCCCTGGGCGCACATTCACGTTGTGTGAGGTGCGTGGTGTAGACTCCATGACTCTGTCTGTGTGTGTGTGTGTGTGTGTGTGTGTGTGTGTGTGTGTGTGTCGGCAGGGCTTTTAGTTTGATATTTTATCTCTTTTGCCCTCTTTTAAATAAACACATTCTGTTTCCATCTAACCCGGGGTTGTGTCCCTCCTTATTTTGCAGCATTCCAGCCAGTCGTAACACATGAATTGTAGAAGTCCAAAACAGTCCAAAATACATTCCTGGTTTGTGTCACACGTGGAGTTCGCTTGCAGCCTCAGAGCAGAGTCTAAATCGTATCCATTTTATTTTAGTCCCAAAAGTTTAAAAAGTTGATAAAATGCCTCTGAGGGACATGCAGTGTTCAATACGTTTGATTGGAATGTTGTTGAGAACTTCCACACGGAGTGATCTCCTTCCACAGAGAAACTATGAGGCAGGACTGTGTGCAATACAGGTAGTAGACAGCTACGTTCTTATTTTTAGGATAAAGTAATAATACACAATAAGTGTATCGGCTTGTAGTAGTAATTCTGCCACCAGGATTTGAAAAACATGCGTCACCGCATCATTACGTCAACCAATGCTGCGTTCAGCTATGTTGATATTATGATTATTATTATGATTATTTTTATCACTGTTGTTATTATATTATACCATTGCATCATTATCATCATTATTATTGTTATTATTAGGGGTTTTTCTCCCAAAGGGCAGGAATCTGTTCTTTTACTTAATCTCCCAAGCCATTATTGCATGCAAAGTATCTGGCGCTCAGAAACTGTCGAACCCACAGACATGAATGAATACGATTTATATCCGGGGCAGTCCACACACGCTGCGGTCCTGGTTTGATCCACATCGGTCTTCTTTAAGTTAGTAAAAAAAAAAACAGTGTTTTTGTCACCCCTGATGCTGTATGTGGAGGGAAAACACCCGAACCCCGTCCTTGTTGTGATGGCAGACTCTTAACAAAGGGAATTTCAGACAAACTCCTGAAATACAAGCAGTTTATTAACTGTCCCAGCAGAGAGGAGAAGACACCGGATCACTGCTCTGGCACGGTGCACAGCACGTATCAGGCCGTTCCCCGTGCTGTGCTGGGAAACTCCGAGACACGCACCCGGGTAAGTTATAAAAATCCAAAACCCTGGTTTACAGCAAACTCAGGGGGTTTCGTTTGAAAAAGAAAGAGGCATTTAAGAGTGGCGACAGGAAAGGGTTAAAAGTGGAAAAATACACCTTTGGCAAGGTGGTTACATCTATTTGTACTAATCCTTACACCTGTCACACCAACTAAACCAGACCCCATGCATGACTTCCTGCAGCGATATTTTTTATTATAGAGCGTTTCGTTTTTTTTGAATCCCAACCCTTAATTCATCTTTGTTCATCTTTACAACCTGTGTTTCCATCTTCTATCCTCACATCAGTGTTCATTTCTCTAAGCCTCCCGTGGGAGCCCGGTCTCCATAGAGCCGCTCTATGAGAGCCCTGTGGCCCTCCACCCCTCTACCTGGACCTTTTTCTCCTCCCTCCCATACAGCTCGGCCGCATCCTGACCTAATAAGGCTCTTTAAGGATTTCTAACGAATAACGCAGTGCAGGAAAATAAACACATTGCTATTGATCATTGCATGAAGGTTTAAACTAACGTAATAAGCCGCTGCTGCCGACGCCGCAGCCTCCCGGTCTTCATGAGCAGAGCTGAGCAGAGAGGGTGAATTGCTCCTCCACGCCACAAGGTGCTGCTGTGATGTACTTGTTAGTCACTCCCAAATCAGAATTTATTCAGACAAAATACATTTTCGGCCCTTAAAAAGGTTAACATTCTGAAAAAATAAAAATAATAAAAATAAAAATGAAATAATAATAATTATATATATATATATATATATATATATATATATATATATATATAGTGAAATAGAATAATAAAAAATACCAAATACTATACCAAATAATACACAAAAATACAAAACAGAAATAGTCAAATATTTGAAAATATACAAAATGCGACACTTTACATACACACTGTGTGTCCTGTAGTTTCTTACACTGGGCAAGTACAGGACATACAGGTAACACTCACAACCAGGAATTTATGATCCGAAAAAGGCTAACTGGGGAAGACAACTAAATACACTTGGGTTACTACTAGACAAGACACAGCTGAGGGGCAAAGACACTGAGGACATCTTCTGTACAAACGAGGGAACACAGGACCTGGAGGAAAGAGAGAGACAGAGCACAAGGAGAAACCAAGACAGGGAGGACACTACATACATACTACTAGGACTACATACACGAGGGAGAGAAGGATAACAAGGAACGGAATAAACTTATTACAACCACAGGGCAGAACCCTGACAGTACCAGGACAAACACAGTACAGCAGACTTAAAAGCTGTAGTGCCAGCAGACAACCATGCTGTTGTGACAGTAAACCAACACGGAACCCTACACTAGGGCAAGGGCGCCCAGCAGCTCGGGACCAGTAACGGACTGAGACTCGTCAGCGGCGTCCGACGGCTCGGGACCAGGAGAGGACTGGGCTTCAGCTGGGGAGACTGGAGTGTCTATCTTTTTTTTTTTTTACCTGCGCTGTCGGCATGCTGGGCATACAACAAAGAGTATTTGTATGCTATTGCATCTAGGACAGAGTTAGTCTGCAAGTGGCGTTCAACTTCTCAACCTATAATGCAACTTCATTTTATTTATTTATTATTTATTTATTTTTATTCATTTTTTAATCATCAAGAACTGCTGCAATCACTCTGTCCTGTGGACGACCTGTGGGATGACAAGAGCACAGGTTTTGTTACACAGAACTGCCACCAATCCCCCTCTTTGGAGAACTATCTTACCACGTTTTGGTCTATAAACAACTAATCACTACTCCAAGAAGGGGAGAATCACCAGGGGTGAGATAAATAAACATAGAACATGTACAGTGTACATGGAAAAACGTTAACATAGAAACGTCAGATGACAACATGTATCCATAAGACAGAGTTCATTAAGTCCATGAAACTGGAACAGCAATTCAGCATGTGGCCTCTTCCTATGATAGCTATGGCAGTAAATGAGGGAGGAAAGGAGAGGGATGAAATCAGGAGGGTGTTCGGGGGTGTGTTCAAAGCAGGTGGTGGTGGTCTATGTGTGCCTGTGATGAGTCCGCATGTATGTATGTATGTATGCATGTATGTATGTATGCATGTATGTATGTATGTATGTATGTATGTATGCATGTATGTATGTATATATGGGTCCCAGATAGCATGAGGAGACACATACAACCCCCACGTGTAGGCATAAGACGCAGCCACAGGCATAGAACCCAGGCCGCGGGCGCCAGGCACTGACCACAAGCCCGGAGTCAGGTCTCGCACCAACAGACCGACGCCTCACCCGAACCGCCCGCCCCATGCGAGCCGGCAGGGCATCCACTCCCACCAACACACCGTGCAGAGGCAAGGCCCGCCCCACCAAAACTGGCCAGACGCATCACCCAGCCATAGTGGGGCGTCTGGAGCCACAGAAGACTCGCAACCCAAACGCAACCGCCCGAGCGCCCATCCACGTGGCCGATAGCGTTCATCACAGGACACCCGAATGTCAGCCCCCCCCGCAGATACCCGCAGACAGATATGTTGGCCCTCCACCACCCCCAACCCCTGCGGCACCCGCCACAGGGAAGCCATGCAGCGGGGGCAAAGGCCGACAGCTGCCTCCCGCACCCCACCCACACCCACAACGGAAAGCAGCATACAAGGGGCCGTGGAAAGCACCCAGGGGCGCTCCCCGCAGCCCCGCCACCCCGGAAACCCCAGTGCTGAAACCAACACACCAGTGCCAGCTGCAGGCACCCCCCAAGGGCACTGCCACCCTCCACCCCCAGAGACCAGCCAACTCAACCCAGCGCCAAGAGCAGACGCCACCCTCCAGCCCCCTCACACCCCCCCATGGCCACAGCGCCAAGCACCTCCACCTGTGACATCTCTAGTAAAGGTCGAACCAGGCGTTGCTGGACCATAGTCTGCGAACAGCCCGAGTCCAGCAAAGCCTGATATCTACCCCCTTGTAGCCTTACCTGTACTTGGTAGGCCCCTTCCCGACCAGGGGAGGGGTCCGGCAGGCCGGCGACCCGGGCCACCTGGCCGAGCTCCATCCGCGTGCAGTCCCGGTACGTGGCTGGGCCGCTTGCTTTGCACGCACCCCTGCACAGACGTCTGTAATGCTCCCTGATTTTCCTCAGCAGCACCACCCTGGAAGATGAAGGGGGTCAGGACCCGGCTGGTAGACATCCACGCTCCCCCGGGCTGGTGGGAGGGGGATCGTGTGGGGAAGGGGCGTCTCCGGATGCCCGTGGGTGGGGACCCGGCGAATCCCGCTTGGGTCCTGGGGTCGGACGCGGGTCTGGCCCTCTAGCCGCCTCCCGGTTGATGGCGGCGGGCCAGCAGCCAGTTGCGGCATGCTACCAGGAGCTCAGGCCGACAAGGACTCCAGCTGACAGCGGAGGATGTCCCGCTTCTCTTCCAGGTCTGAGAGGTGCATCCGCAGCCAGCCGAACAGCTCCGGGGTCCGATGAACGAAAGGCTTGCTGGCCAGAAGTATAACTAATAATGATGACGATAATAATAATAATAATAATAATAATAATAATAATGGTGATGGTGATGGTGATGGTTTCAGGCGCAGGAGGAATGGCGTTCCGATCTGCCTCCTGGTTGGCTGACAAGCCTGGGCGTCGATCCCCTCTGCAAGACAGACAAACATCAAGAAAGGTCCGTGCCCTGAATCGGCCTAATCAGTGCCCGCGTGGCGCTTGAGGCAGCTTGGCGCCCGCCGGAAAGGGAATTGTGCTGTCGTCTGCAGCCAGTGCTTTACCACTCCCCTTGGTCCGCCACACTTATATTGGATGAGTTGCATTTTGGTAAAAAATGTGTTGTTGCAAATAAGCTTCCGCAGGTTGATATCGGTGAAAACAGCAAGGTCTCTTTCCCATTCCATCGCTGGTAAAGACAAAGTGTCATATGTTTTTAATAAAAGTTTGCATTTTCTGGAAAAGGGATTTTTTTTCCTCTTTGAGTTAGATGTTCAATCATCGGAGGTGGTGGTAGGATGTTGTTCGTTAATTTGATTTTAACTTTTAGAGACTGCTGCAGTTGAAGGAATTGCAGGAAACTGTGACCAATATTATACCTTTGGATTAGGGTTGGGAAAGATATAAGTGAATTGTCTTCAAAAATGTCTTCCAGATGAGTAATTCCCTGTCTTTTCCAAGACCTGAACATTATTGGTTTGTTTTAAACCAGAAAATATTGTTCCAGAAATAGTTGTGCTGCTATCCTACCAATTAGTGAGATGGGTAGGTTGTTCCATCGAGTGAGGTCTTCTTCAATGGATTTGACCAATGGAGTGAAGTTAAGGGTAAACAAATCTGACAGATTGGAGGAGATATCAATCCCAAGGTATCTAATTGAAATTAATTCAAAATAATTCACTCTTGTTCATTGCACAAGGAATTGTGTCTTTTGATGGATCTCAAGTTGAGATTTAATTGTCTGGATCTCATTTCGGCTTTGCTCACGGGGTGAGTGGGCTTGTTGGGAGTGCAAGTCTTTTAATCGTTGTTCTAGTTTATTTACGCATTCTTGTCCTTCCTTGTTCTTGTGAGTGGAGAATGAAATAATACAACCTCTTAGAACTGCCTTTGCCATTTCCCAGAGTAATGGTGATATTTCTGGAGAGTCATTCAGCTCAATGAAGGAAGTCCATTCTCTGGAAAAGAAAAGGTTAAATTCTTTATCCATGAAAAGCGAGGTGTGAAGCTGGCACCTGCCCGGAGGGTTTGGGTTGGTTTCATTAATGAGGCTGAAACGAATCGACCTGTGATCGGAAATTACAATACAGCGGATTTCAGGATTAGTGATTTTGGACATTACTGAGTTACTTGTCAAAAAAAAGTAAATTCTAGAGAAGCTTTTGTGAGGTGGTGAGTAATATGAGCATTCTCTATTATGTGGGTTATTTGATCGCCGACAATTGCCAAGAGCAAGATCACCCATATATTGTTTTATAGTGTCAGACAAACGGCACAGCTTGTGATTATTTCTGGTTTGTGAACGATCTAAACTTGGATCGAGTCCTGCGTTGAAGTCCCCTCCCAGTCTAATAATTGAGTCAGAGAATTCTAAGGATTTAGAAAATATACTGTAAAGGAAATTTGAGTCGTCTACCTTGGGGCCATAAATATTAGCTATGGTTAATTTGACGTTTCCTAAAATTCCGCTAATTATTATGTCTCGCCCTTCTGTGTCTAATTTTGTGGTTTTATTCTGATATGGGATACTTTAATTGATCAATATAGAAACACTTCTTTTTTTTTTTTTATTATATGATGCAGAAAACATCTGATTAACCATTGTAGCTTTGAGTTTTCCGTGCTCGGATGCAGTGAGGTGAGTTTCTTGCAGTAGACAGAAGCTGGGGTTCATCCTGCTGAGGTGACTTAGGATTTTGCTACGTTTAGCTGGTGAGCCTATGCCCCTTACATTCCAACTAACAAACAATGTGGATGTCTTTGCGGTTAGTTAGCGGGTGATGGATGTGGATTTGTAGGTTTCCCATGCAGCAGCAATTTGCATCCAAGGCAATAGCTGTACTACCGTGCCCATGTTTTCCTGTAGATAAACTTGTGTGTTTCTCCTTTACGTTTCATTTTTCTGTCCTAGTATTGCAGGAAGTTTGTAGGGATGCATCCCTCCACCAATCAAGGAACTATAGACGAAGATAAACATGGAACATTGCAGAGTCAGACATACATATAGTGAGAGAGTGAATTGAGAGTGAGAGTGATGAGAGAAGTAGGGAGGGAGGGATTGGGAAGGAGAGATGATGAGAGTGAGCAATATTTACAACCGTGACATAGATAGGATGTTCATTTCACAATAATTACATCTCCGCCAATTTTACATCTCGCATATCAGAATTCTCAGAATAACCAGGGTGTGGTGGAGGAGTCTCAGAACAACAGACCATCTATAGTTTATCAACAACCAGCAATACCCGTTTACCCTTCTGCCGGTTCTCCATCGGTTGTTGATCTCCCGGGGGAATTGGTCGTTCATACCCAGCGTGGCTCCTTTCAGCTGCCGTCCTTTGCTTTTAACCAGCTCCTTGTGCTTGAAGTGTTCAAACTTAGCAATGATGGAACGGGGACGGTTCCCAGACAGTGGGCAAAACCCTGACAGGCATAATTTATGAATTAATAATTATTGCTAAGTACAGACAGAACAAACAAGATCCTACCTCCGGCACCACAAGTCTAATATGCATTTGCAGATTTTTTTTTAAATAGCGTAAATTTTAATTTTTTTCATTTAAAGACCTATTCAACTGGCGACCCTTTGAATAAACCTGAGGTGAAACAATGTAACAGTAGCTTAAAGGACGAACGACCGAAAAATCTGATGACTATACAGGAGGAAAGAAAACCTGAGAAAATATTATTTTAGGAAAACCTGGGAACCCTAGAACCCGAATATGTCATTTGTATGTCATCTAAAACCAAAAAATTGGAACATCTCAGCTGTCTCGCACCATTCAAGTTATACGTTTGTGAAACATTCCACCCGTGTGGGAAAAAAAGTTTTGCTATATGGATAAAATAAAACCACAATATGAGATGAAATTACAGAGGAAACAACACATTCACAAAACTGCTAATTAACTAAGGTCGCACGATAAAATAATTTTGAACGTATTTATCAATACATGGCGCAGAGCTGAAAAATGACATACTGTACCAGTTCCCAAGTCTGCATCGTAGCAAAGTGACCGGATCTGGAAATCGTAGCGAAATTGATCGTATTCTTGTGTTGCCAGAAAAGTAAGGCCAAACAGGGGTTGCCAGGTTTGAATAAAAGCAGTACAATATGACCTCAGTATATTTTGGCAAACTTCAATAATTACTGTATAAGCATGTATTTTCACGTCTGCTACATACAAACATAGCTCCAGTCCCGAGCATGAAATGGGGTTGTTGCATTTGTGAGGCCCCTTAGTCTGTAATCCTATGTTGGAAAATCTGGCCCCCAACAGAACGTAGTGGAATAGCCCGTATCTAGGGCATAGATTATTGTAAAATACCAAAATACTAATACCGTCTTTGTCTATACCACTTCTCCCTCATTGTCGCCGAGAGATGACCAGAGATCCTCTGGTTAATGTCGGTTGCCAGGTTTGCCGTCGGAAAGGTCGTCGGACGGTGGCACTTATTAGCGTGGGCCCTGCCGCGTTCATCCGCTTCCCGTAAAAACCCACTGGACATGCGTTCCCTATTCATCCTCCGCCTAATGTATTGAAATCCTATGCAACATGCTTAAGCGACGGAGAGGCATAATTACGCGCTTCGAAGTGCATGATTGATTATTCGGTGACACTTTGTGGAAAAGTTTTGAACTCATCCCTTTTTTTGAGACAGTTCTGCGCATGGCGGAGGCCCCCGCGGGTATTAAAGAAAAGAAAGAACAGAGTAATGGGTTCATAAGGGCACGCGTGATGAATATTCAAAATGTAACTTACATGTTACCGTGTCAAGGGCATCTGACTGAAATGATACATTTTGGCATCCATCAGGGAAATACAGTAAAATGTACAGTACGTGCCCCTGTGACTAAAGGACTTTATAGTACGAGCTTTGAACTTTCTTTGTATGTATTCCGGTGTATTCTTTATTTACTGTGCATGAAGTATATGAAAAAAGATGCGGCCTGCGACAAAATGGCTTGATCACTTACAGTAAGAGTTACGATAGCACGGAATCCGCTCGCCACCCAACGACCTACAACATTTCCGGAAAAGAAGCTCCATTCTCCGGCCAATATTGCTCTAATCCCCCTTCTATCTCCCCTTTCTTGGAGGTCAACCTAAAAAAAAAGCATTAAGCAAACAGCTAATGGAATTACGGCTATAATAATATAGGGATATAGTGAGACAATTCTATTAACAAGATATAAATCATGTTGAGTGTGAGGTAAGTGTTTTTTAATTGATTGATGGAAACGGCGATCCATAGGTTTTCTGAAGACTAACAGCCATTTACCATCTCCCGCGGGCTAAGAAAAAAAGAGGCACACAAAAAAAAAAAAAGAAAAAAGAAAAAAGAAAAAGCAGAGATAAGAAAATGACGTTGGGGCTGAGAATAAATTATTCAGAAAAAGATAATCATTTTGCGCTGACATTACTAATGTGTAGAAGCATTTAATCTCCCTCCTCCGGGATAGGGGGACCTGGGTGAAGGTTTTATAGAGATTAAAACTGCACCCAGAACACCGTGCTGTGATTATCCACGTTGCTGTCCTCTAATCAAGGGGAAGAATATTGTACAATATATGCGGCAGAGGCGGAGGAAATCCTCAAAACCTTGAACGAGACACAGACAAAAAAAAAAAAATGTTAAATTGGCGATTTATTAATTTTTCTGTCAGTTGGGCTGTGGCCATATCTCGACAAGTGTGCAAGAAAAGTGTTCCACTTTCACTTAAAACACATAAATGACGGAAATTAGCTCTTGTGCTGCAAGATCAAAATTGCCAGTCTGTGCTCATTCACTAGTTCAAGTCAGAATATCAGCTCTGTGTTCAACAGAACGAGCTCGAGCTTCTCACTGAAAGTGAAGACTATTAGTAGTGATGTAAAGTCTGAATCTCTTTTTTGATTCGGTTCCTGGACGAGTCACTCAGAGAAAAGAGTCGTTTCGATTTTACGACCCTTGGTTTCCTTCGATCCAGTTGGCCCAATGCGCGGCGAGCGAGGGAGGGCTTCCTGTGAGGGACGAACGAGAGCCAGAGGACTAAGTTTGGCTCTGGCTCTGGAGTTGTTGATGTTAATTCTCACGGGAATCGTTAAATTCTGTCAAAGTATTTATTTTGGTGGAGTGCAAACTGCAAATCCGTCACATTCTATATGAATTACGCCGAGAACCTTTTTTTTTTGCCTTGGACTTAAAGTGAGTCCTTATTTTAAGTCGACTGAGCCCACTCTTGTGTTGGAGTTCGCTACGAACTAATCAGTCGCAAATCTTGCATCGCCCTCAGTCGGCCTTAATAATAATAATGAGCACAGTTCTACGGGTTTGTAACATTTTGTGATGTTTCTAGTGATTAACGGTGTGGAAGTGTACCGGGGGGCTATTTCATTGTAAGACAACAGGTTGTAAAATCAGTCATTCTGGTGTCAACTTCAACATCATACATCAGCGGTAAATGGCAACGGATAGAAAAAAAAAACCCAAATCACCATAAATCTGTTGTAGATGGCTGTATGTCACGCAACATTTGCGGTTGGCAATTCTTACGGGATTGGCAACCTAACCAAAGGAGAAAGAGAGAGAGAGAGAGAGAAACGGGAGCGAGCCCGTCTGAGAAATGGTTTCCCTTTCACAAACTTGGGACGACAAGCGCTTCAGTTGAGCCGGAAGTTGACCAGACTGCGAACGGCCCCCCGGGCCCCCGGCCCCGCTCGGTGCCTGCGGGCGGCGTTATCTCCCCTTTATGTTTATTACAGCGGCGCCTCTTGTTGGGGGCCGGCGCCGCCGCCGCGACATTGATGGACAGCTCCTATTAAGACCCTCTCTCCCTGGCAGCTGGCAGGAGCAGATACATTAAATGAAAAAAAAAAACTGTTATTACTTTTCATTGGTCCGGCCGTAAAATGTGGCCGCTAAATAGCCGCGGCCATCAGATGCGGGTTGATACAAGATTTTAATTTAAGAGACTTCTCCATAACACGGCCGCAATTGACACCATCCTTTGTTCAGGGGGAACAATAATGGTCATGTACATCCCCGGGTATTGATGGTCTGTCTCCTCGGGGGGCTTTGTTGGAGTTTTATATATGTCTGTGCTTGTCATTGCCGGCGCTGTTGTCTCAACCGGGATTTTATCACTCCCGCTCCCCCCTTGTTCCCCTCCTCCTCCTCCTCTTACTCACACGGCATGTCCTCTTATCAGGAGATGTCTTGGCGTGGCCACCCTAAGCTCTTGTATGGCTTGGAGATAAGACACCCCCCCCCCCCCCCCTCGTGAGCGGCGGTTATGGCCATACAACAATGGCAAGGCTTGTCGGGGGCCAATTTACGGCGGCCAGGCCCATGATCTATCCATCTATCCATCTATCCATCCATTATTCCCTCCATCCCGCCTTTGAATTACAACTGTGAAATGGGCCCCAAGCACTCATCTAATAATGATGTATCTGAAACGGGACTGTCCAATAACACCCACACCCTCGCAACTCCCAATTACCCCCCTTTTCCGCAAAAAAAAAAACCCGGGCTCCTGTCTCCGTGGCGACGGTGGCCGGGGGACATCTGGATGCTGGCTGGCGGTGGAGAGAGAGGCGGCCGGTGTCACGTCTCCTCGCCTCGCTTTGCGCGCCGCATATTAAAAGCTTTATGGACGTAATTAAACGGGCGCTTAATGGCCAGGAGTTGGCAGAATGATTGTACAATTGAATTAGCCGCTGCGATGGCCGCCGCATTACAGGATGAAGTAAATGCGATTACCTCGGGGCGTTTTCCCCTCGCGGCTCTCTTCTCCAGGTTGAGCCGCGCCGCGTGACTTATTAGCCCCCCGGCACGTACACTTTCCTCCTGGCCGGATCGCGTGGCGGGTTGAAGGTGTGGAGAAAAAAGCAGAGCGACCCCCCGCTCCGGAAAAAAAAAAATAATTCTCAAATCGCTGACTCATCCCGCTTAAAAAAAAAAACAAAAACAAAAAAACGCTGTTCGGCGGGAAACCCCGTGAACCTAATGTTCGCCGATGAACGAAACAAGCGTGTTATACTGACTTAAATAAAGTGAAAGCCCGATCGCAAGAACAATTTGAAAATCGGAAAACTACACTTGTAAAAAATATTATTGGTTTCTGCTGTGCACTACCTATTTTTGGTTACCTGCGGAAAGCCGTTCCCGAAATGTCATCTCCCGTCTTTTATGAACAGAGGTCTTTTCTGACCTTTGTGTTGCAATATCACAACCTAATTGACAGGCAAAATGTGGGAAGTTTGATCAGTAGGTACGGCCGGTCGCCGGAGTGTTGTCATTTTCCTCCGGCCGGAGGGGAAGGTCAGATAAGGTCTTGGGCGAGAATACCGAGGACGATAAATCACCGCCGTCTCACTCCGTCAAAGCCGTTGACAATGATGAGTAGGCTTTGTATCAATACCGAATCCCAAACCCCGTACCAAGTTGCCTATGAGGACTCAAAACGGAGGTTAAATGAATCACACTCGGCGTTCCCTCCCTCGCTCGTCGGAGGCCCTCGCTCCTCCTCTCTTAAAGAAACAATTGATTAGCGCCGAGCTCTTAGGCGCGGTCATTTGCCAGCGACGGAGGCTCGGCCAGTGTGAATGTGGTGTCCTTGCAGATTTAGTGGTCACTTCGCTCAACTTTGCCCATTAACCTGAGTGCAGCAGGCAGTTTGCCCCCGCCTCCCTCCGAACACCAGAGGCACATTTATTACCGCCGGACACTCTAATGGATCCCAGTTAAGGCGTGTTAACAATTTTTCTATTGATTAATTGGAAGAGAATCGTACCGGGACTAACTTAGCCCGGAAGATTTAGTGGCTTTTAAGGTAGTAGCGATGAATATAATGCTTTAGAAAGAGCTTCTGTACATTATATATATGACACCTGCTACATTAAGCTACATTAAGGTTTAATATGTCTTCATTACTGGCACTTTGCCCAACCCCTTCAAGGTTGAAATAGAGATCCACCTTTCATTATGCCACCCATCATCGCTCTACGGAGAGAGATCAAATAAAAATGGAATTGTTGAAACAGTTCCTGCCTGAGTTGTTAATGTTAATCGATGTATTAAATATTAAGGATTTCCATAACGGGGACGGTGAACCGCCGCCACGCTTCTCCCATCAGGACAATTCCGGCCCGCCGCAGCGGGCTGCACTCTCCTCTCCTCCCCTGTAATTAGGCAAAGTAGAGGATGATGACAACCTCCTGATCCCTGACCCGCGCGCCTTAACTGCCGCCGCCGCCGCAGTAGCGGCGGCGGCAGCGGCAGCGGCAGCGGTGGCACGCTCAGCTAAGGGGAGCTCAAAGACGGATTCCAACAGGTCACCCAGGAGTGTCTCAAAATGCTGTGCAGCCGGCTGCGTTTTTCAGCTCCACGCGCCGCGCCGCGAATAATGTTCCCGAAATTCCGCCTGGAAAAAGTAAATGAGAAACGAGCTCTCGCGTCGCCAGATCAAAGTGGCCAGGGCCGCGCTAATTCCTCGAATTCACCGGTTCCAGACGGTATAGGGTTGGACCGTTTCTTGAGCTTCGGCTCTCGACGAGTCGCCCTGTGAAAAGGAAAGTCGTTTGACGTTTCCAATTTTTTTGTTCCTTTGATTTAGTCTGTGCAGTCAAAAAAGAAGTTCAGGTTCGGCTCTGAATTATGAATGTGATTCCCCCGAGAGACATTTCATTCGGTCAAGATTATTTCCTTTGGGCGGGAATGCGACGAGTAAATCGCGTCACGTTCGGGCTATTTTTCCACGGACTTTTAATCTAATTCTGAGCAATTATTTTCAGTTTGTAAGAGTCGAGTCTTTTGAAAGATTTGTTCGCCGCGAACGAATCGTCCGTGAGCGCTGCCTATCTATGATAACAACGTTTTTAGTGCCGAACAGGATAGCGGTGTGTCGTGGGAGTATTCCACTGTAAACAGTGTGGCGTGGAAGAAAAAAAGGTTTGGAATCCCTGCTGTAGGGAAAGAATGTACAAGCACAAGCAAGTCACGCCCATAGATGACATCTCCGACAAAATAATACATTCGTGATCCTTTAATGTGAGTAACTGCTCCAAAAATCAATGGAAGACAGGCCACGGGGTATTGCATCAGAAATAGAAAAAAAATAAAATAAAAACGCATGTTAACTGGAATTGTTACCTGGTTTTACAAGCATCGCTTGTTCCCCCTTGAAAAACATCAACGGAGAAGTTGAAACGCAAAGAGAGATCCATTCCCACAAGCACAAGTAAAGAACGGAGAGTGTGTCGGATGAAAGAGAGAGAGAGAGGGGGAGAGAGAGAGAGGGAGAGGTACTCGGGCCGCCGCACACGACGCCGCGAAAATAAACGTCTGGCGGGGAGCTGAACGCCGGGGAGGGAAAACAACTTCCTCCGCGGGACGCAGACCCTCCCCCCCCCTCCCGGGCCCTCCGCATCCAGGGGCCGACTCGGTCATGTTTGCCTTGTGTTGCGTGTCTTCAACCCAAATAAGTTCTATTTTCTTCCTTTCGTTCGCACTGCTGCACGGCTCGCGCAGATTCGGCCGCCTGAAAAATGTCTGTTCCGCTGTTGTACTGCAGTGCAGACACGGGGAGGAACGTTATATTTTGGACATAGTTTGAGCCATTTTAGAAAGTGACAGAGAACGGGAAAGTAACTGGTGATAACATATACCTATAACTTATCCTGCATAGCTCACACTCTGTATATTCTGCATATTCGATATATTTGACTATTTCTGTTCTTAATCTTTGGCCGTTTACATTTTGTATGCTAAATGTCGGCACAGCAACGCAGCAATACACACCAACAACAACTTCCTCCGTATACGCACGTGCTCTTGGCCGGATGAACGGGTTCTGATCCTTGTTCTGATTCCGATTCCGAGACGATGGGGAATAAATACCTGCTGTTGTGAATTTGATGACTATGACAGCTGCAATGGTCGGGAAAACCAACAAATTCAAATCGTCCATTCGAACGTGCAGCTGCCGCCCGAAGGAAATTGTTAAAAGGAGGAGCTTCCGCGTCTATTATTGTTTATCGCCCACATTAACAATCTGCAACGTTTCGGAACGGTTGCCAGGGGAGACAGCTCTCGGCAGATGGGCTGGCCCGAAAGACGGATCCGTTGCCACATAAATATCCCCCGATGGCAGCGGGAGGAGGGACGGCGCTAGCGGTGTGTTATGGCGGCCGGGAGCCTCTGCCAAAAGCAACAGTTCACGCTTGTTCCCCGCTCAAACGCTTGACTGATGGATTCAGATGTTCTCCCTCGAGTCGGGGAGCTAACCGCTAACCAGCTAGCCGAGCCTTGCTCAGCAGTGGTTTTGAACAGCGTAAGATGAGATACAATAAGACAAGATAAGTAGGATAAGATAGTAGCACTATGCCAGCTTGTAAGTAGTGAGCCCAACGTGGGCAAGTAGCAGTTATGTTCATGTTTGCCGTGAATTTGTTTGGTTTATTATACCACATTTGGTTTATTGATTCAGGCTGGTATTTAAGATCAGGTTTATTGTACTTTTTACTTATTTCTACCTTGAGTTCATCTTCATGGTTCATTCCATGAGTTATTGTACGGGAACTTATATTTTATTTTTGGACAGCACCATATTTATGTTTTGCTTTTTATTCTTTTCCTGTTCTTTTTTTTTTTTTTTAGGTTGTATTTGTTGTTTATCATTAGGTTTAGTGTATATTGTCATATTAGTATTGTGTAAAGTAAACTGTTTATTAGGTTTATTGGAAAATGCCAATATTTTCTTATATTGCCATTTTCTCCGATTGTATTGCATTATTATTATTATTTTGCCGACTTTTTGGATGTGGGTTGTATCTATCTATCTATCTATCTATCTATCTATCTATCTATCTATCTATCAATTGTTCTGTCGTTTTATCTGTCATTTCATCTTTCTGTCGTTCTATTTATTCTTCTATCCATCTATCTCTTCTACAGTAAGAACAAGTCACGGTGTTGTAGCGTGACTAAGAAAGTTGCATATAGTAGCGACGGTAATTAAAGAAACAGAACAATCAAAAAGTGGCATACTGTGATAATAGCAGTCCATAATAACAGCATTACTACGTCTAATAGTGGTAGTACTAGTGCTAAGGATCCTCATATAATGACGCCCCTAATAAGTGACAACAGTCCGAACATGCATACTCCAAGGTGATGTTGGAAGACTCTCGATTTGTTGTAAATGAAATTAAACACCGAAGAAGGTTGACAGATGACCAGGTTAACGCTGAACTCTTTTCTAATCAGCTAAAGTTTGGACCATCGCCTTTTTTTTTTTTTTTTTTTTTTTACAACGACATTGGATTTCTTTGAGAGCTCCAGCATTTAAAAAAAAAAAAAAGAGCGGCATCTGAAATGTGTGTGTTTTTTATATATACGGCAGACAGATGTCGAGCCTTCACCGCGCCACTCCGCCACACCTGCTGTAACAAATACGAGCCTGTTGACGCCTGGAATTTTGATGCTTTTTTCCTTCCACTTGATGCAGTGGCATTATCTTCTCAACCTCCACTGCATTTAGTTTGATTTTAGTTGAAAATAATTAAAAAAAAAACAACTTGGTATGAAGTATTGTTATTGAAGTGGTTGCAGTTTTCTCTGTCTGGTCATTTTATAATGTCTTGTCATATAGCGCACAAATGTTTAGTATTATATGACTTATATGACACAATTTATATTATATTTATATTATATTTGCAATATTCTGTAAAAACACTGTAATAAGTTAGTCTAACCCGTCAATTATTAGCTGTGTCCATACTGTACTGTATACACGTTATTATTTTTATTCATCGTGTTCATAAATATCCAACTATATTTATATTTATATATACGCCTTGTGGCAGTGTCGCCTACCACTTGCCACCCCGTGGCGTTTTCAGGGACCTCCGGCTCAGAGAACCGGACGAAGGGGTAGAAAACACGCCAGTTTATTGTGGAGAGGGGGCTTGATAGAACAAGCCCCGGAGCAGGTGGACACAGGTCATGCCAGGGCTCCTCTCTCCTGAGTGAGTGTGGGGATGGGGGTTTTAGCTGCTGCTCATTAGACCAAGCAGCGAGCGACAGGTATGCAGCCACCCTGGTCCTGGGTCCCCAATTACACTAGATCCATGACAGGTGTGGCTGCTCAAACCACACTATCCGCCCATCACACACCTATACGATATTTGCATCCTTACTGCCACTTAGACCATTTTGTTTATTCTTTAAATATTGTATTTATTTATTTTTTTACTAAAATATTATTTTTCTATGCCACTATTTGTTTGATATACAATGCACCAACTATACCATGACAAATATAAAAAATAATAAATGTCCTTGACACAATAAACAGATTCTGATTTAACAATTTGGTGAAAAATAAAATATAGGTTTAGTGTATATTGCCATATATACTGTATATAGTGTAAATAGTATAGTAGTATAGTATAGTCTAATATACATTTTTTTTCTACGTCTCAAAAACTGATGCTAATAATAATATTTAATCAATTCAATCTAGTTTTTTATGGTGAATTGTTTACTTAATTGTACTGAATTGTACCCCCTCCCCTACAACAATATTATCGGGTTTACCCCCCAGCTGGCAGTCCAAAACGAGAACAAGTGTATCTACGGCGAGCAGACATTGGTCCAGGCTGAACGCTTCCTTCCTGTCCCCTCCGTCCCCACAATTGACTTGTCATGTATTTTCCAGCTAATTAGCTCTTTTAACAGGGGTTATGTAAGGCTTTCATTGATAAGAACATTGTGGTAAATTGACCGTAAAATACTGCCATTCATTCTGGTGATCCCTCCCCCTCCCTCCCCCCCTCCCCCCCTGCGATAATCAGTATTAATTAAAGACTGTTAAGGAAGAGTGATGGCGGGGCGGTGCGCATGGTGGAAAGATAGCGGCACCCTGCTTGAAATTTAAAAAAACCCACCCCTAACTGTTTTCTTTTTTAAATATTATTGACTTTGTCGCCATTACAGGATATAATGTACAGGATTATCATAATCAAGATTGGTGATTTTTTTAAATTTTTTAAGTAATGTCCTGTGCTGTATACATCTAATATAACACCTGTAACATCTATCAAGGCAATTATCATTTTGTTAATTACCACATATTTACTTCCCGCAAATCTCCTTTCGATAAAAAAAAAAATGTGTGGGATTACTGCCCTCATAGCAGGTCAGCATAGTTAATTTAAACAATGCGGTGCAGCATTCTAAGTCCCCTAAGGGGGGGCTTCCACACAGAATATCGCATCAGTTGTCCCTCTGTCAATCTACGTCCATCCCCTGTCTATTATCCCCGCGGCCCCCGCGAAACCGTCGTGGCCGGCGAGGTGCGCGATGACTTGTGGCGCCCCTGGTTTTTTGCGATTAATATCCCTTCTCCCCTAAACCGGGTAGAGCTTCCCCTCTGCAACCGGTGACAACTGGGAGACAGGATAACGGGGGCGGGGGGTACTCACTGGGGAGAGCTCCGGGTGTTGCGGCGAAAGCACCGAAAAGACTTGTCTCCGCTAATTGTGGCCCACTTGGTGTGACAGGTAATGGGGTGAGGGGGGCTGTGGGGTGGAAACAGGGAGGTGGAGGGATGGGGGGGCGACTCCTTCAGGCTTCAGGCTTCAGGCTTCAGGCCCGTCCAGCTTAATTCACTGACCATTAGACAGGAGATTTGTTATTGCTCACTTCTCAAGGCACTGACGGGGAGGATATCAGCCAGAAGACAGGGCAGGACTTCCACGGGGGGGCTGGGGGTGGGTGGGGTAGCCGCCATGAAGGGTTGAGCTTTGACTCTCTCCCGCCCCTCCGCTCTGATTCATCGAGGCTGAGGCCGAAGACCCACGGAAATGCACCCGCCTCGTAAGTTAAAGATGATGTCGTCCCCTTATTCTCCCCGTAACAGGCGAGTGTCCTCCGCGTCAGGGCGCGGCGCGGCGGTCAGGAGGCTGGGTGCGTTAGACGAGGGGAGTCCAAGCCGCGGAGCCACGGCCCCATGATTTGTCAATCAGTTTTCAATTAGCAAATGAGCCACACCAGTCAAGGTAATGCCTGGGTTAAAATGGCCTCAGTCAAAGAGCTGAGGTAGGCCGGAGAAGCGCTGAGCCAGCAGCTCTTAAAGATTGGAATTATCCACTTATTCACGTCGAGCAATGAAATTAACCGAATATAATATAATTACGTCGGCGCGATTGATCCGATGGTCGGGTTTTTAAAGCGCGGCCACCCAAAGGCCAGCAACCAACATTAACGTGGCGAGAGAAGGATAATAAAAATATATATTTTTTAAAGACCAGGTTATTAATAAAACAAAGGCTTCTACTGCCGTCGGTGGAGAGTGATATTAGTTCAGGTCATACAGCGTGCACACAAACTCGGACAGATCAAATGGAAGTTATGTCGTTATATCAAATCTGACCAAAGATTCAAAGACACGATCGTTACAAGTTAAATGAGTTTCGCTGTTAGCGATTGTCCTGTTTTTGTTCAATTATTGTCTTTGCAAATTTACTGGCTAAATAAAAACTTATACTATGTTAAAAAAAAAAAAAAAAAAAAAGACACTTCTTCAGAATCTCCTCACGACCTAAACTATTGACACGCCCCCCCCGGTGCCCCCTAGTGCCCCCTATTGGCCCCTGGGTCATTGACCCCACTATGAAAAGGGCCTAAGGCACTGAAAATTCAACTCAGTTATACCAAATGGTATCTATGTGAGATAAGATAAGATAAGATAAGAATAAAGATAAAGATAAGACTATTTGAGTAGGGAAACCAGGAAGTGAACTGTCGTTTTTTGCTATAAATTGAACAGAACATGTGCAAGCAATCTAAGATTATGATTTTTCATCCCATCTTGGCGATGATTGGTTGATTGATTGATTGGTTTATTTATTATTAATATTATTATTATTATTATTATTATTATTATTATTTTGATATTGTTGACAGCTTTCATTTTTTCTGCATCTGTCATCGATCCGCAAAATAGATCACCCTTGATTTGATCAAGTCCAGGCGTGACTCTACTTGGTTTTTTTTTTCCCAGTGAGAATAGTAAATGAAGTGATCTGTTCTTTTTTTCTCCCCTCCTCTGTCAGCAGGTTTGACCTTGCCCCCCCCCCCCCCCCCCCTAGGAAGGACGTCCCGATCAGCTGACACTGCACTCTTGTCTTTCCGCCACGGTGGCGATCGTTGCCAAGGTGTAAGAGGTCTAGTTGCCATGTAGGCAGTTGATGAAGAACAGGAATCGATGAAGTGAGGAATGATGAAGAAATGAGCGGTGGGAACAGACAGGCCGCAAAAATGAACGTGTCACATTTTGTCATGACAAAAACTTTAAGCCAACATGCAAATAAGGGGAGGATCAATAACTGAAAACCGCTGGTAAACATGCCGCTACAGAGAACAAAATCACCTCTTTAATTACCTCTTTAATTTTGTAATTTTGTTCATATGTAATTTCCCCCACAGTTTTGTTTATTGGGTTTTTTAGAACATACGAAGTTGAACAAATATACACATATACACATACATCCATGAACTCATATCATACCTACAGAAACATTTTCATACATACATACATACATACATACATATGTACATATACAATATATATACATTTATATATACCCACCATTTTTACAATTCCATATGTAATTTGAATGGTAATATATTGTATTATAATTTATTATTATATGCAATAAACCCCCGGTTCTTTACTTTAGTTTATTTACAACAGCATAGTTTTCATTTCAGGCCGATTTAAAGTGTCTTTCTGTTGCTCTCTATTGGCCACAACTCAATCTCTCACGGCCGATCCATTGTACCGATTTCCCAGAAAGAGCCAAAAGAACATGTAAAATACAATAAAATGCACTTCAACATCAGGGAAATCTACGTCAGGAAAATAACAAGAAATTCCAAACTAATATAGATTTTTTTTTTATCGGTTTTTGATTGGTTTATTTGCCTATACGGTCCCTGGTTACGTTTGGACTGAAAACAGATATACAAACTATGCCCCAAAGAGTGCCCCAAAATATTTTTGCCGCTGTTATGAATCAGTGCCATGCATTTATGAATATCCATTTATCTTGGCTTATTTCAGAGGCAGAGCAAAGCTAATCTGTCCTCCTACCGCTAGCCCTATCATTACTCATGAAGAATTGTAAAACACTTAATTGTGAGCATAAATTCAAATGGGTGTTTTACATGGTCATAAACCGACATTGGGACAATAGACGGGTCATCTTTAATAAAAAGTAAAAAAAAAAAAAAAAAAAACTCTCGGTATGAATGACTGTATGAGTAATTGGTGGAATAACAGAGCATAATAGGGAAAACATCACAGCAGTGGAATTGGGGCTTTCCACTCCCCAGTCCGTGGCTTTTCGGTATTTCCAGGCAAATTGATTTATTTCACATTATTAATGAACTTTGCCGCAGTTCCACTTGTCAGGCTTGGCCTGCGGGGGTCAATAACGAGAGGAAACTTGATGTTAGTGGATCCGGCTTAAGTGATTCTGTCGCGCTAACGATTCAATATATCAGGACAAATGTCAGCTGCTTTTAATATGTTGATTCTCTGCCCCTCATCTGCATAAGCACTGCATTCACGTGAGTGTGGGTGGTGCGGGGCTAGGAAGCAGGTTTTGCAATGACCAGATGAAAATTCCCTTTGACTTTTGGAAACTGTAAAAGGTATTTGAATATCCTGCAGTGACGTCGAGGACACCGAACAAACCATTTTTGGAACCAAACCAATTGGATCATCATCGGGGGATGATATGACAAAGGGTTTATGACGTGTACATACATTGACGTTCGCAGCTCTTTCTGTGCAAATGCACGCCGCGCCGGGAGGAGGATGCAAACACGTGAGGTGACTTAACTGCTGGCTCTAGTTTTTCTGGCCCGCCGCGGAAATCGGTACAATGGATCGGCTGTGAGAGATTTAGTTGTGGGTCGCAGAGGTCGGTGGATTGTGTATTCTGTGCAGTCAATAATAAAGTTAGGACTTATGCCCGTGGAAAGTTAATGAGAAATCGCAAGGACCTTGCAAAGTCATTTGCATCTGGGCATAGGATTTGTCACTTTAGCTCACTGGAAGGCCCCTGCGGGACATGGGGCTACGGACGATACTGTGATACTGCAAGGCCCAGGAGTTACTGAGCATCACTCTATCATCAGCAAATAACACATACTTAGATGCAATCAATACACATATTTAATAAACAAAATGAATGGGAATAATAGGAGTAAGTAACAACACTGTAATTACATTGTAGACACTGTAATAAACTAGTAATTTCATAGATAATGATAATGTATACCTTATATACCTAAACCTATGACTTCCCTCCTCTGCAGAGTATTTGGCTATTTCTGTTATCTTTGTTTATTTTTGTGTATTTGGCTATTTTGTTAAGCTTTTTTTTTATGGAAATCTATGCAATGCACCAGTCCTCACCACGACAAATTCCTTGCATGTTTAAATGTACTTACTTTCCAACTAACAGGTATATTGACTCAATGGAGGGTGGAAAACAAATAATGTCTCTCTTTTGTGTCTACAGAAACGCAGCGATAGCAGTCTTTGAGCTCGGTTTATTTCAAGGACATGAATTCCTCTGCGGTCTCTACGGCTGTTGTCTATGTTCCCCGCCAAGGGATTGGTCAGCCAGGCAAAACCTGCGCATTCAGGGACGGCGGAGCTGGAGTAGTCAATCAGAATATTCAGCACGCCTCTTCGAGTCAACAGCCGTGGCAGCTGCACGCACGGAGGATTTACTTTATCGCAAGGTCACACTTGACCACACCACGCCGGGCGCGTAATCACCTGCTCCGCTTCCACATCTACCGCTAGACTGAGGCTGTAATCTGTCCAGCGACGCGACCAGGCAGGATGCTGCCCCCCCCCCCCACACACACACACACACACATATAAACACAAACACACACACACACACACACACACACACTTTCTAAAAGCCCAATGGCCTTGGAAATGTAAAGAAGGGGTCAAATAGGTGATGTAGACATACTCAATAAGAGACAGAAAATTTACCTGAATAAACCTCCAGGAAGAAACTTAAATTATAGCCCGATATATCTGACATCTATTATGATGAGGCATAACAGCTGAATGACGCTATGGATGCAAAACATAAACCTGCTGTAAAAGGGAACATGCGGGATACATTTTTATAACCGCCAGCCTTGAGCAGCTGCAAGAATATAATTTCTAAACAATATAGACAATGCTGAAGATAATCTTGTTCCATGTTTTTTCCTTTACATTGAGCGTCCAACAAATCCGATTCTTAATAGGAGGAAACACATGCATTATACATTTACATAGATAAATTGCCTGCCAGCAAAGGAAACAAGATATTTTGAGCTGCAAATAAATCATGGATCATGAACACAGTGAACGAGTCGCGTCCCATCCAGGGTTTTTTTTGGTTTTTTTTTGGAGGTGTGAATGCCGCCCGTTTTTTGTTTTTTTTTAAGAAGCCCTGTGAGGTGCAAAATTGAAGCGTATAGTTAAAGTAGGCTGAGGGAGGAGGGGTGGGGTGGGGTGTCTGGTATGTTTCATTACTTTGTTTTGTGATATTTTTTCCACATCATTACAAAGCGGTAATGGGCGATCGCAGAAGAAAGAAACAGATTGCTTCGCTACACACATCCAACAGGCCTCATTTTAATGTGCCAGCATAATGTGCCTCAAGTCAAGTATGAGGGCCTTTTTCCTGTTCCTTTTTTTATATATATATATATCTGTATAGAGAGAGTAGATGCTACGCTGTTCTGACAAGAGACAAATGTTTCATTCAAATGTTGCTTTCGCATATTGTGGAGGAAGTAATGAATTCCTGTGCCGCGGCAGGCCCCCCGGTTCACCGTGTCAAGCCTGAGCAAGGTGGGACCCGCGGCTCCACAGCGGCTAAAATTAAATGTATTGTTCCATTCGCCGCAGGAAAGGTGCATAAATCAAGGCTTTTTGATTTGCATGGACTGTGAGCGAGCAACCCAGGACAACCCATGCAAAGACAAGACATAAACCGGGGCAGAATATGATGTCAAGGTAATAACAATGCAATCTCAGACTTCCTAATAAAAGTAAGCAAGAGGCGGGGCCATTCAATTCAGACTGGTATCATGTTGCTCCGATGTCAAGTGTATTATTAAAAAAACCTGACTCCCGCCCTTTCATTTAAGAAAGGAAAGCCACTAGAAAAGTTTTTGCTTGAAACTTAAATGTTTTACATATGTGGAACTAACAGCAAAGCTACAACAATCAACCAACTGGTCTTTCCATTTACCTATTTGTTTGCAATAGTAATGGATGCTGGAAACCAAAGATTGCCTATCAATGTATTGATATGAATGTTCTGATTGAATAGCTCAAAGTTGTGAAATGTGAAAACTAGTACATAAGCAAATATTTTGGTAAACAAACTTCATAATAGTAAAACCCCAATACAGTATTACAGTAGTACTTCAATAAGTAATATTTACATAGATCTCTTTAGTACATACTCCTTCTTGAGGTACAACCAGTATTTATCTTATTGCAAATGAAATATTTCGCAATATATTATTACAAAATATATTGATAAGCATAAGAAGGATCTTTATTTGTCACACGTAACACGCACACCACAACCAGCACACACACAGGCTTTCAAACGGTGGCTGGTGAAACTTATTCTCTGCTTTTAACCCATCCTGGCTTGTCCTTCCTCCAGGGTGCAGCCAGTGGCAGTGGGCAGCAAACAGCGACACGCCCGGGTACCGATTTCAAACGTCCATCGCTGGTCAGACAACGATGTTCTGCATGTTTTTGTTGGGGGACCTTACTGACCTTACAAGGAGGAAACCCATGTGAGCACAGGGAGAACATGCAAACTCTACACAGAAAGTGCCCCCGGTAGGGAATCGTACGCAGGACCTTCTTGCTGTGAGGCACCAGTGCAATGCTCTGTGCCCCCGTACATAAAAGACAATGAATGACAATTTACCCTGATGGATGACATTGAGCCGAAACGGGACCCAGTATTAAAATAACCACCATAACCACCTGATCATTTTTTGCGTCTCACAAGGCTGTCATTCATGACAAAAAGCACTAAAACAATCACGATAATGAATTTTGAGACAACGCATGAAGTAATTGCGAAAGTTGCTGTGCTACGGTTTCAGCACAGTGGAACACTCCATGTTCTCTTTGTGAGTCTCGGCTCCCAATCGAAAGAGCTGTAGGCCACGCATGTGACTCACGCCGCCAGAAAATTTAAGCTCAACAAGTTCCCTGTGTTTTCGATTCAGTCAGTTGGAGAGAACGAGAGAGAGCGAATCTTTGACTCTCAAGCTGAAAATAAATGACCGAGGATTAAATGAATCGAATGTGACTGATTGACACTTTGCCCTCCACCAAAATAAATAATTGTGACGAGTTAAATGATTCCCGTGAGAATTCCATTCCATTCATAAGTCGGAGCGAACCCACTCTTCTGACTTTCGTTGACCGGAAGTCCTCCCTCGTTTGCCTGTGCATTACACCAATTCAATCAAATAAGCAAAGTCGTAAAAGAGAACAAATCTTTTTGCTGAGAAAATTGAACCGATCCTTTCATCACCAGTTCTGCATTGCTTCAGCCCTCCACCATAACGGTCGCTGCTAGTTTCTCATCAAAAGCAGCTCTTCAGCTGTTGTGTCATCAAATATGATATCAGCCTTGTCAGAATATCGATTTATGGTTCCAAAATGGTTTCAGCGTGGGCAAACAAATGGGGATTGCACGTAACTGTTCCTGTCACAATCAACACAGGCTTTTTTAAACTACATAACTACTGGCCCTTGGTAAATTGATACTGATATCACGTAACCGTCTTCAACACCAAACACTCATGCAGATCATTGTGTCAACCTATTTTGGGTCTTCACCTCAGTTAACTTATCTTAACTTATCGGCCACTCAGGCCGATATTGTAATCTTTTCCATACTCAACATTTCACCATTCATTAACTCCTGTAGCATGTCATGGTGACTGGTTGACTCGGGTTGAGAACTGGAAAAGGAAAGTAGATGTCAGGTGCTCCAAAAGTCAGTAGAAGTCACCAGACGACGTCATGGCTTCTCGGTGGCCAATAGCCTCGGAGCTTGTGCTGCTACTCTGTGTCGTTGCACTGCTGCTGTGGGAATCGAGAGTCGGCCAATGCATTGTAAATCTGAACACTAAGCATGCGTGCATTACTAAGTACTTATAAGTTTGGCAAGGGCAACATGGTTCCCCTCTCTGTTAACCATTGTGTAGTGGCAACTGAAGGTATTAGCTATAGCAGCGTTTACGCCAGTTCTTATTTCCACTTGTTCTGTTTGATGGAGAAAGTGGTGAAGAGTTCCCCTGGTAGCATCCCAAATTCTGCTGTGTTCTATTCTATGTATATAATCCCACTCTCCGTATGACATTAAAAAGGGGTATAAGGGCTATAAGTCGGCCAAAGTACCATTCAATAGCATCTCTACTAATGTGCAACGCAGCATTCCCATTTTCAGCAGCGCATACATCCGACATTTAACATGGATTATCCAAGTTGAAATAACTGATGGCGAAACAACAAGAGCAGCTTAATCTACCGTCTGAGTGCCCACGGTAGATACAAAACCCTTAAAGGCAACCTAATCAAAGGGTATCCAGGCTCTGCCAATGATCAGGTCATTATATTTGCTAGTGTGATAATGAGAGTGTTGTCCCCCTGGTTCACCGTACACCATGCCACCCCACACAGGGGGGCGACTCTGACGGGCCGAGTGGGGGTAACACCGAACTCAGACAATCACGGTCAGCGGAACCATTCTGTTGTTTCACAACTGGTGAGGTAAAACACTTGCGACATGTTATTTCCAAGGACGGAGTCTCAACTGACCCTGACAAAACTGTGTTCCAAATTGGCCGCTACCAAAGACTGCTTTAGAGCTGAAGTCCTTCTTAGGGATCGCTAGTTATTAAAGGAGATTTGTCGAGGGGTTTTCCGGTTCGCGCAATTGCCTGGCAACTCATAAACCAAGGAAAGCTTGGGTCGAGCCTTTGGTGATGCAGTAGTGTGAGAAGAGTTTCGATGGCTTAAAAACTGACCTTGCCACTTCTCCACTGCTGGCCCATACCAAGATTAAGCTCCTTTTCATCATAGAGGTGGATGCCGATCATGATGGTCTGGCTGCAGTGCCGTCCTAGGAAACAGGAAGGCAAGGTGCGATTTAATTTTTGTTTATTTAGGAAGTTCCTGAATTTCCTCCCGGGGATTAATGTGTATGTGTGGGGATTAATGTGTGTTAAGTGTTATCCTATCTGATCTCATTGTTTATGCCAGTAGATCTCTTAGTCATTCAGAGATGAACATGGCCAACAATGGCTCAATGAAGCTACAATTTCTAGCACAAAAAAATGGCATGACTATAGAATTCTGGTAGTATTTATTTCTTGGTCATGTTGTTGGCCAGAAAATGTGTGGCCTATGGCATGTGTGTCATTCGGTAGCCGCATTTGCAGGCTTTGGCCATTCTTATGGTAATGCTAATGCTGACGCCCACAAATTCAGCCACACTTGGAGCGTCCCTTCCTGGCATTGCGGTGCCGGTATCCTCAAAAGCTTCCATGGAAAGCCAATCCTTGAAAACCGCCCAAACTGTTATTCTTGTTATACCTTCACTGTCCCTGGATGGAGGTGAGAAAAGCAATCAGTTGCTCCTACCAGAAGCATTGAAAGAGGTTGTGCTGTTCCAGTTACATTAGGGCAACTACAGTGGCAACCGTCTTGGTGAAAGAGTGGTTTTACAGATAAAGTGTCCCTGCACGCCTCCACTCTGACCGGGCCTGCGACTTTGGAGGTGCAACAGTTGTGTGAGTTATATGGGGTTGGGAAGTCTTGCACTACACCCTGCCATCCCCCATCCCCAAGGAAATGGTCAGCGTTTCGCTTACTGGTTCAATTCCTTTCGCCAACATAGTTGTCTTGATTGGTTGTTTTCGCCCAGAGGAGTTGATGGTCAATCAACTTAGGGTCCAGGCATAGGTTGAGCTTGTGATTTATGTAACTCCTTGGTGTAGCACATGCACCTTTCTATTCTTTGAGATCAAGGCCTTGAGAATGACAGAAGAAAAAACATTTTCCCCAGCAATATCTGTATTACACTTGATTAAACAATGGAAATCAGGTTTTCTGTGATTCAAAGGCCACCTTGGCGAATATACAGAAATCAACAGTGAAATGTATGCAGTATCACTTTTAGAGTTAAAACAATTTGTGAGTTCATCATGTTCTTTGGGCTTTGCCTACTGGCCTATATCCTAAATTATAAAAATAAAATAAAACTCTCTGCACTGTTAAAGTAGATAAGAACTGCCAACTTAAATGATTGCATTAATATTGTAGCTTGATTCTTAAAAGTGAATTAGTCTGGATGAAGCAATGCAATTTTCTCAAGACACAAATTGATGTCGTCTGTATTCCGCTGTCTGCAATTCGGCAGCCGGTGAAGGCCACCTCTCAGTCAGAGATACAGTTCCAAGAACCAGGTGCATGACTCATATTCTCATAAAAGCGACAATGATACTTACTTATACTATAGTTATACTCCCCTGTCCCTCTCAAACAAAGAGACAGTCACAGCGGTGAGAAAACCGTTTGCCTTGGCATGTCTCTTATCCTGCACCTGCGCCCGAACTGCTCATTATTTTTTGAACATATGATGTATTGTATTATTGTATGAAACTCGAAGTCAAGGGAGGCGCTCAACTTCCGATGCGTATAGAAAACTGACTGACTCATTTAGTCAGAAAGTATTGTTTTCACCGCATTCAGAGTGTCACTGTATTGTTCTAATTTATTTTACAAAATACATTTCATGAACAGAACAAGGATCTCAGTTTGTTTCTGGTAGGCAAGGCAGGTACTTCACCCACCATGCAGTGGAATTTCTCCGACAAGAGACTTGTGCTCGAAATCAATTGAGGAGTTTCAGTTAGAAAAGTTCTATTAATTTGTTGCCGAAGGAATAACATTGATTTTCTGTATCTTTCAATGACTTGCATTGACATTGGATTACATTCAACCTTCTGGGACACATCTATACTTGGATTTGGAAAGCTACGAGCAACCCTCTGGGTTCTTTCAGGGGCCAGGCGGAATCCCCTTCCACATATTACAACGTGAACCCCGAAGCCCAGCCCCGAGTGGATGCGGGTGTAAGGCGGGTTATTGAAATGAAATAGAGCTGCTGGAAATCTGTTTTACTTCCTCTCTGCACTATAAGCGTCCTATATATAAGGGAGAAGGGGAAAGACAAGATGAGAAAAAAGAAGAAGAAGTGAGGGGAAAAAAGAAAGCCTGCGTCTACCCAAGGCCTGATGGGATTAGTGCTTGGGCTATAGAGCGATTTTGGCGGCCGCCGGATAGAGGGGTCCAGGTGTAGCGGCTCACCCCTGTGGTTAAAGAGATTATCAACAATGAAGATAGTAGAAAGAAAAGTTACTCCACTCCACGGCCCTGATGAAAAGTCTACATATCTTTGAACAAATTCCCAGAAAAGGTTTTTTATTGTATGAGCGCGAAGCGGCCAGGGAGGCTTTACAGGTGGCCATGCCCTCACCCCCTGATCCCCAGTAAGCGCCGCCAGCCTCCATAAACTCAATAAAACAGATAAAACGGATGATAGGCTTTTATATTAAAAGCCACATATTCTGATTATTTTGTCGCTTTCATACAAAAAAATAAAGAAATAAGCCTTCCACCGTTTCTGAAAATGGGAGCTGAGAGCAGATTGCCTGCAATCGTGTGATTTTTGAGCCACTGGCGTGAACATGATTGGCTGGTGAAATGTACAGATAACACGTTAATACCTCGTGCTTAACTGTTGCCATATGGGCAAATCGACAATGTGACCAATTCATAATTGTGGTGTTTCTGGATTGAAGGTGAACGTGTTATGAGTTAATTTTATGAGGGGAGTTGGAAAAGCAGCAAGCGTTGTAAAACGTGGGAACAGTCTGTGACATTGCCGCGATGGAAAAAAGGCCACGTATCTCCACGTCTGCACAAAAAAAAAAACCCAATACAATACTTGACAGTCAGGGAAGACCAGGTCGAAAATCATATTTGGATATTTCAATCTGTGAATGGTTAACAATTTGAATTACGCAGAACACTAAGTGACTCTTAGATGCGGCGCATGTTGAATCTGTTTGTGTGTGGCTCTAAAAGAGAGCGAGAGAGAGAGAGAGAGAGAGAGTAAGGGGGGGGGTGATTTGGGGGGTGATGGGGAGGGGTAGTGGCGGCAGTGCAAATTGAGCACAAGGAGGCTATGAGAAAAACACACACAACCTTATACACCAGCGATTCATTCAAAATCAATTTTAAAGTGGAGCCCGGAGAAATTCCTGTGGCAAATGGGAAGACTGAGGTCCTCGTTGGGAGCCTGAGAAGAACAAGTACACGGAAGTTTAAAAAAAGGGGGGGGGGGGGTTAGGCAAAAAAAAAAAAAAAAAACCCTCTTCCTTAGATTCCAACTTGCAAATAAAAAAGCAAAGCAATCAATCATGTCGGAGAGCCCCGGCTCATTCCTGGCTAGCCTTTTTTACGGAGGACGGCGGAATGAAATCGGACAAGACTAGAATATGCAAAGTTATTCGCTCTTTCTGGAAGGCTACGGATAATGAGAGAGAGAGATGGGGGTGGGGTGTTTGGAGGGGGGGGTCCGAAAAGATAAATGGCCATTCCAAAGGACGACATAGGAGCCTGTTAAAAGTTTACTGTCACAAACAATAATTAATCACCAGCGGCCGGTGGCTATTAATCATATATTAATGAGATGGTCTCTTTACTTTGGCCCGGGCCGGGGGCCTCCTCTCGGCCCCGCGGCCCGGGCCAAAGTAAAGAGGCAAGAAAGCGTCCGCGACTCAATTCATCTTCTCAGAGACTCGTTCCAGACGGACAACTTCACGCCAAAGAGGACGGAAGAGTCGAGGAAATGTAAACTGCCGCAATTTCGGCAGGCGATGCCGGGTTCTAGGGGTAAAAAGAAAGTGGTGGAAATCAGGATCTTCTCTCAATGTCGAATCGTTTCTCATCCTCCCCCGGCCTGAAAAGGCACAGGCAACGGGAATGAGATGGACTTCTTTTTGGAGGGACGCCTCTTTGATTGTTGAAATTGCACCTCAAAAATACATTTAGCGGTGTCAAATGAAACCTCATGTTGCGGTCGACCCAGCTATTCCCCCGTCGCGCCGGCGTATCGATCAGGGCCCAGGCTGTTCGCTCTAACTGAGTCCTGCTTGGACATAGACTACCGCCGATGGAGATGGCTGGCGGGGAAAATTCTCACGCCATTTGTCACAGAATATACACACCGAATATACATGTTTATATTATGTGCTGAAGTGATATGTCACCGGAAAAATTGAATCCTTACAATAAAGAGTTTACTTGTCATACATTTTACAGTAGTCATTGACCACAGCATAGAATTAATCAGGTTTCATTCCTTATGTTTTATTTATTTTTTTGGTATAAATTCCCACGCAGATTAACAATATTGGGGTGAGGGCGATTTTCCGAGCTGGAGACACTGTATTTGCTCTCACTTCCCGTTCTCTGGTGCTGCTGCTGTTGTCACTCATAATATTGGCTCGTTCAGAAAAAATATGGCCAGTGCCAAGATATAGTAGTTTAGAAGGTGCAGAATACTGAAGAAGACCTGCTGACAGAATGACCACTGCACTGAGAATTCTTGTATCATTTTAAAATATGTTTTTCTTGCTAATATTTTCTTGTTTAATGATTTAAGTTTATATCTGTTGTCCATTGTTTATTGTAAGGTTTATTTTTCAGGTTTATTGTCTATCGTTAGGTGTATTTTTTTAATGTGCATGTGGCGGACCAAAGGGGCGTGGTCAAGCCTCCCATCAGGCAGGCTCCCATCCCGGGGATGCCGCTGGGGATCGGGCGAATCAACAGAGGGGCTTCGCTGATCCGTCTGATCCTGGACCAGGACGTAACTTAGGTTCTGTTTTTCCCCGCAGACGAGGACGTGTGTGGGGTTTTGGAGACACGAGATCAGACCAAGCAGGAACGCTAAGCGCAACTGACAGCACACATTACGGCGGCAATGTGCATAAGCGCAGACGCGCCGGTCTCTCCCCCTGTTTACTAGCGAGCATTTGATTTTGCCTTTGGCCCACGAGCCACCTGCTTATTTATTCTACAATAAATTCACGCCAACCGGCGCTGTTTTGCATCCGCCTGCCTCCCCTCTCTCATTCCCAGGCATAGTCCCTGACGCCTTCCCCTCTGAAACAGATGGTGGCGGCCCTCTCCACAATGCAGGAGCAGCAAGCCCTGCAGTTCCAGGAAATGGCGAGGGTCCACAAGCGGTACCAGGAGGTGTTCTGGGAAAGCCAGCAGGCCATCAAGGTCATCCTCCTCCTCCCCCGGACAGGGTGAGGAACTTCACCCCACGTACCCCCACTACAGATGATGACCGGGGAGGACAGTCCCAAGGCGTTCCTCGCCAGTTTTGAACAGATGGCCGAGGCGGCCGGCTGGTCAGACCATGAGTTGGCGTGGCGGCTCGTTACCCTCTTCTTCGGTGAAGGCCTGCTTGTGGCGTATGCCCCGGAGCAGTATGCCCCAGAGCAGGGGACGAGCTATGCTGTCGTCCGGAGGGCTGTGATGGAACAGGTCGGGAGAACGCCAGAGGGCCACTACCTGCACCTCCGGTCCCTCCCCTGTTCCTGCATGCCCAACAGCTCCTGGACAGCGGTGTCTTCAACCGGAGGAGCGCCCCCCACACCAGATCGATGCGGCACCGAACAGTTCATCGATAATCTCTCGGTCCGTGCCGCTAGCCGGGTGCGTTGTCACTGGCCGGCATCCCTCCAAGCCACGCCCACACCCACCCATAGCCCTCGCCGAGGACCACGCCAAGGCCTACGTTGCCTACTGCACCGGCCTGGAGAGGGGCCCACCGAGGGGGCTGCGGGACGACCACCGTCGAGGGGCCCGCGTCCGGATCTGCCGTGGGAGTCGCCGCAGGACTGGCCAGTACCAGCACCGGGGCCTCTCGGCCATCACCATCCTCCTCCCTTCCGGGGCCCCAGGTGGTGTGCATGGGGATATTCACATGAATCTGATAGTGCATAGGGGGAAGGCTGTGGTTAGTTCCCGCCTGTCGCACCCCCTGATTTTGGGCAAAAGTTGGCCGGGTTTCAATGTATTGATGAAAGAAGCGGGGGGGAGCGCTCACGGTCCGTAGGGATATGTGAATGTTGCGCATCGTCGCGGAGGTCACACCCTTGGAGGTCGCCAGAGCAGGGGAAGGGGAGCCCCCAGGTGGGAACTTCCCCGGACCCCTCAGGCCATCCCATGGAGGGATTTTCTCTGGAACAGTCATGCGAGATAAACTGTGCGGGACCTTTGAGCGGGTAGATAAAGTCAATGGCGTGTTGGTGCGCCCAAACGCTGCGCTCACTCACCCGTATTACGCGGTGATTAGGGATAGATTATATTGAGTCAACCGTGACGCTCCAACAGGAGAAGAGAGAGCCCAGTTGATGATTCCCAAAAGCCGTCGGAGTTTAGTCTTCCAGGCAGCTCATTATAACCAGAGGTTCGGTCACTTATGATACGAAGAAACACTCAAGTGGATAATGGCCTGTTTCTATTGGCCGGGTACCTGGGCAGACTTGCGGCAGTGCTGTGCCGCCTGTCCCAAGTGTCATCTGGTGAATCCATCGGCTATTCCCAGAGCGCCACTAAGGCCCCGCCCCCTAGTCGAGACGTCGTTCGAGAGAATCGCTATGGATCTCATTGGGCCATTAGACCGCGGTGCTCCAGGCTATCGATTTGTGTTAGGATACCCCGAAGTAGTGCTTCTGCGCAGTATTGTGGCCAAAAATGTGGTGTAGATGCTGTTTTAGGCCATCACCCGGGTCGAGATTCCGAAGGAAATCCAGACCTACCAGGGCACTTTGTTTATGTCACGCACACTGCGCAAACAGTACAGGTTACTGGGCATCCGCTCAATTCAGACCAGCATTTACCATCTGCAGATGGACGGGCCGGTTGAGGTCGTCAAGAAAATGTGGAAAAACATGATCCAGAAGTTTGTCCACGGTGACAGCCGGAATTGGGACACATGGCTCAACCCCCTGTTGTTGGCGTGCGGGAGGTTCCCCAATCCTCCACAGGGTTTTCCCCCTTTGAGCTATTGTTTGGCAGAAGACCTTGTGGGGTGCTGGACCAGATTAAGAAAAAGTGGCAGGAGGTTTAATACATCCCAGACCTGAGAGCAAAGCTACACGCGTTAGGGCAGGAATCACAGGAGAATTTGCTCCAGGCCCGAGAACGTCAGCGCCGCCGGTACAACAGGGGGGCTTGGTGAAGAAAATTCCCACCGAGACAAGGTGTTAGTATTGCTCTCTACGTCCAGCTCAAAATTACTGGCGAAGTCGTAAGGGTCCTTTGTGGTCACACAACGCATCAGGAAGGTTGATTATGAAGTTGAATGCACAGACAAGGGGGGGTCTGCCTAAATTTACAACCCAAACCTTCTAAAAGAATGGAGGGAAGGTGTGTCCCTAGCACTGGCAACAGCTGTAAATGAGAGGGACGAATTGGGGCCAGAGGTTCCAAAATCGGCCGATCACACGGCTGCCCTTTTAAGTGACCATCTCTCTCCTGGCCAGAGTGCGAACATCGCACCGCTGCAGCAACTGCTTTGCCGGCGTGTTCTCTACCCTGCCCGGCCGTACGACCCCTGGTGAAGGTGTGCTCTCGGCCGAATCGCCTGCCCAAACACAAACGCAAAATAGTGCAGGCGGAATAAGAGGCCATGCTGGACATGAGGGTAATAGAGGAATCTATGGGCGAATGGTCCAGCCCCATCGTGCTTGTGGTAAGCCTGATGGGTGGGTGCGATTCTGCATAGATTACTGAAAGGTAAATGCAGTGTCAAAGTTTGACGCCTACCCGATGCTGCACGTTGACGAGCTTCTCGACTAGTTAGGACGGCTAATTGTTTTTACGACGCTGGATTTAACCAAGGGCTAATGGAAGATTCCCTTTTCCTGGCAGTCCAACGAAAATTCGTCCTTCTCCTCTCCGAAAGCCTTAACTGGTTTTGTGTGCTTCCGTTCGGGTTGTTTGGTGCCCCCGCGACCTTTAAACAACTCATGGACCGTGTCCTACGTCCGCATACAGCATTTGCCGCTGTAAACCAAGACGATGGGATTATTCACAGCGATACCTGGGAGCGGAACCTGTGGCATGTGGTCGCAGTGCTAGCTGCCTGAGGCGTGCAGGTCTCACCGCAATCGCAAAGAAGTGCACAGTTGGGCGGAGAGAGGTACAGTATCTGGGGTACCACTTGGGTGGGGGGCTGCTGGTGCTGTACCTCAGCCGCAAGCTTGCAGTGGTGGAGACGAGGCAGAGCACCGTAGAAATAAAATGTCTGGCGATAAAGTGGGCCCGTGTCAGTGTTAGCCGGACAGTGCCCCGGCCTAAGTGTGACGGTGGTGGTGTGTGGGAGGCCAAGGGGTTGTGGTCAAGCCGCTGCTGCAGAAGGGGGGTGCCGGCTCCCATCCCGGGGCCGCTCACCTGCTGGCGATCAGGCAAATCAACGGAGGGGCTCCGCTGATTGGTCCAATCCCGGACCAGGAAGTAATTTAGGTGCTGTCTTTCCTCGCTGTAGAGGGGGTTTAGGAGACACAGGATCAGACCCAGCACAGACGCTAAGCGCAACAGACCGGCCACGTTATGGCGGCAGTGCGCACAAATCCAGACGCACCGGACCCTTCCCCTGTTTGTTAGCGAGCATTTTATTTTGCCCATGACAGGCCCATGAGCCACCTTTTTATTTATTCTATAATAAATACACGCCCACTGCTGCTGTTTTGCCTTCGCCTGCCTCCCCTCGCTCATTGCCTGGCCCTGGGCCAGCACACACGTTCACGGTATATTTTCACATTTTTCTATCTGCGTGTTGTTATTTTTTTCTATTTGTATTCTCATCACTATATTATACTATTATCACCAATTTTTTTTTATTGAGCTGCTGTGAGACTCCATGGAGAAAGTATCCATCTATCGATCATCCATATATCATCCATTTATCTCGTTAAAGTCCATTTAATGAGAACTGACTGAAGAAAAAATGTAGAAACAATATATATTAAGCTCCCTCCTAATTTATTCCCCTTTGAGGATATTGCAGTGTGACTAATGTAAAAAGAGACTGATGTCAATACTAATATATTATATGAATTCTGTAGATATATCCATAGCGATAGCATTTTTAGATTTGATGAATGTCGGACCCATTCTCAGTCATTGGGTAAAATCAATTTATTCTGTAAGTGTCATTTATCCAGTGCATATGTCAAAACCTACAAAAGTAAGTAATACGTAGACTATTATAAAAACGTGCCAAAAACTGGAACTAGAATTAGATAACTTTGTATAACCCAAACCTATTTTTTGGGTCCCTGTCCACTTTTCAATATTTATGAAAATCCTTAGGAAACCTCTTGTAATTCAGGGCACGGGGAGGCATTTAATTCGACATGGTCACAATATCAGCTTGGTTTGATATCATCTTAAGTCTCGGCTTCTGTTCTGTGCGCTTGACTCCTAAGATCAAACACAATTATCCAACATATGTAATAGACTGGATAAATACGTCATAAACATGACGTGTACCATCAGGCCCTAACCTCCCGATCACTAATACCTGAGATGAGATGAGACAGCCTGTCGATACTTTGTGGAGTTGACGGTCAGGAAGGCTGTGTCCTCTAACAGCTGTTGGTGAGACGTGCGGCCGCAAGAGCCTTGACCCGATGTGCTTCCACTGCAGAAATGTTTATCGCACGTCGAGCATTTATAAACTGGAGGAGTGCATTAAACAGTAGAGGTGTCAGTGCATGCTGATGGAGAGAGCTGCAGTATTGTCCCTGCTTTATGCAAATCAGTTTGGGGGTCAGCTCGCCTGCACACTCTGTCACACACCACAAACTAATGCGACCACGTGCTGATGCAGACCCAAAGACCCCAGGGCCGAACCTAAGCTTTGCAACAGTAAACAATTTTAAATATAAAAAAATAAGCAGGACCCTCGCATCAATAAATGAATAAATAGCACTTTCTTAATGTATTGAGAAATCATAAGACAAGGGGCATCAATGTGACCCCGCTGGGATGTGGTGTTTAGTTGAATAGTGCTTCTAAAGACTCTTATCACTGGGGTCCCACAGGGCTCCATTCTGGGGCCTACTGTTCTCCTGGCACGCAAAATCCCCTGGTGGTAAGATCCCCTCTCGTGGCTTCTTATATCACTGCTATGCAGATGACACGTAACTTTATCTCTCCTTCACCCTTCGGAAACGCATATGGAGAGGCACATATCTGCATGTCCTCAAAATATAGTTGGACTGGCCATCGGGAGCACCGGGATATATCCTGTCACTCTGTGAGCTGCCTGAGCAGCCCATTATACAAAAACATGAGCAAGAGAGATCTGTGTCGCCGGCCCACTTTGATTTTGCCAATCGCTCTCACACACGCCAACTCCCAGCCGTCAACAGGAGTGAGTGAACGGGCGGTTTCATGACCCAGTCGGTCAAAATGAACAAAAATCAAAGTTAAAAGAGGAAAGGTGGCGCTGAAAAAAATAACCTCAGTTCAAGCTGATGCTATAACTTGCATGAGGAGAAGTGATATGTTTGTGAGCACTAGCAGCAGCAGCACATAAAAAGTGACTTACTATATACGATTAAAAGTGTAAGTGGCGGAGAAACAAATATCATTATTATTTACTTTCCTTACCAATTCTCTCTTCCAAATAATCAAGCCATGTAACTATCCATTCATGAAATGAAATCGCACAGTTTAGGATCCTCGTTACCCTGAAATATGCACCAACATTAATGGTTTGTTAGTGGTATTTAACACTGTAAGGGATGCACAACAGCATTTGTTTTTCCAAGTTGCGAGGTATTTTTTTTCAAAGAAGCATTCAAGGCCCGTCAGAAATGCTAACGCACTGCCTTCAAGCATCGAAAATATCAATTTTATATATTATTTATGATCTATAAACCAGCAATACTCAGGCCAGGGGTAACAGTCTGTATCTTAGCAGCAGGCCAAATAATGTACAGTACTTAAGTTTTGTTCAATTTTAGATATGAATTATAGTTTGTTTATTTAAGTATTCTTTATTGTTTAACTGCACTTTAGAAGTAGTACAAATGTGTACAATCAGTACCTGATGTTTGTAATTATTTCTTTTTTATAGACCTGCCCTGAAAAGACAGTCCTCCACTGTGGTATCCTCACAGTGGTGGCCTGCTGGCAACCTTTCACTTGCTCTTAAAATAGCTCTGTTAATGTTAGAATGGTGGTATCAAGGGCACGCGTGTTTGTATGTGGGTCGATGGGGCGGAGATGGTGGAGTAGACATGGGCTGGTCTGGGTAAAAATGTCCAGGGCCATTTTTTAGTCCCAGTCCGTCCGTGCCTCAAGACATTAGTGCATGGGTCGTCTGGGCAACACCCAAAGCTCAATCTCGACAGGATGGAGCTCCTCTTTGTCCCTGGGAAAGATTGCCCTCAGAAAGACCTCTCCCTTACCATCGAAAACACCAACGTATTTACCTTTCAACGTCACCCCATTCCGGACAACCAGCTGTCCTGCCCTGCCCCTCGCTGCGACAACCTGCTCTTGGAGGTTTTCCCTCTACAGCAGCCGCAGAATAGGCCTGTTCATACAGCTGGACCCCATTTTCACTACCCTGTCTATCGCGACAATTTTTTCCCTGTGACTTTCCTACTTATACCTTTTTATTTCTAGAGACTACGGTACTACCGACAAAATGTAGTTATTGTAAGTCGCTTTGGACAAAAGTGGCGTAAATGACGCAATGTAATGTAAAGAGTGGCTTGATTTTAATTTATAGAACGACACTCAACGATATATTTTCCTGTGCAGCTGCAGTCGAAAAAGCTGAAAGGTGTGTGAAGCTACAGAATGGGCTCCTGAGAACTTCAGAGAGTTTGACAGACTACAGACTAGTTACCGTGAAAGTCCTAACCAACGGGCCCTGGTGTAAGCACAATATATCAACGTCCAGCTTTTCAAAGAAGAAAATTTCATACACCCTTCTTTTTCCCTCACAATCCCACATTTTTAACACCGATCTCAATAAAACTTGAGCTTAACAGCTTGCTCTATTCTGTTATTCGTGTCTCTAGAGGAACGAGCGACGCTTCATTTACAAACTCAACCTTGCACCGGTTCTTAATGTGTCGATTTTGAGTTGTAAAAAGTCAATGCATGTATGGTTGCTAATGGGCTAAAACCCATGGCTCCCCTGATGGTGGGGTCCTGCTGTTTGATTACTTTTTAAACACGTGCTACAGCAGCACACATTTGCAAGCTGTTCTGTGGGCGATTATGTCCCATCTTTTAGAAATGCGAGCTTTGGTCATCCAAATAGGGCTTTTGCCTGACCCTTGAGAGGCATATGGAGATATGCAGTACATGTCCCGCATCCCACAGGCGTCATATTTATAGTCCAACATGAGCTTTGAAAAATTCACTGTGTCAAGCAACTTTCAAACTTATTGTCCAAACTGATCAGGCAGGGGAACGCTTCTCTGAAATTATCTTCGCGGGGACATCCGTTAATTCCCTTTTAAACGGACAGGTAGAGAGCTGAATCAAATCGGTCATAATTAGCTGCCCGGGCGGCCGTTGGAATAATCGGAGCATGTAAAATGGCGGGCCCAAACAGAATACCATTTCCATCCACGACCTCCAAACGGTGACACTTATCTGTAATAATGGCCCCCCGAGTGGAGGGATGACATAATAAACATGCGACCCCGTGGCCAGGTTTGTCAGGGAGACGTCCTTTAACGGCGGGTACACTCTCTAATTGGTTTGCCGCTCCCCACGGCCGGAGGAGCCCTCCCCCGTAATTGCCGACCAAAAGGAGCCACCGAGTGCGCGAGCCTGCAAGGTGCGGCCCGCCTGACGGAGGTCCGGAGCTGATGGCCGCACTCGTGTCCTTCAGTACATTACCTAAGGATCACCTGAAGAGGATGACAGATAGATCTCCCTCATGTGCCCCATGGGGGTGGAGTCTGATGGCTTAAAAGCAAGGTGGCCACGGGAGACCCATTGACCTGAGGACAAGAGACGGGGTGACGGAGGAGGGGGGCGGGGGTGATGGAGCGGAGGGGGGTTGGGAATGAAAGGACAGAGGGAAGGAAGGGTAGAGGACGGTTATCTGTGATCTCCTGTCATTTGGTCCCTGTGGCTTTCGTGGAGAACATGGAGGGGGGCTGGATGCTACGCCGGAGCAAACGGAAAAGGGCTCCGGGCTCCGTTTGGGAATGCCTACGATAAGGAGTAAAACATTTTTCGAATTCCACTTAAAACATGTGCAGCTTGTGTGTCGCAAGATCAAAATTGCATGGCTGAGAGCTTGTGAGAGTCCTTGACGAGTCACTTATTAAATAGTAAGGAGTCGTTCACTTTGTCCGACTTCATTCGTGTGATTGGGTCGGTGTAATGCACGGTGAGCGATGAATGACGGTCTCAGTTGTGAATCGAATTCTACCAAAAATTTTTTGATTCTGTAAAAATCATATATTTTGGTGAAAGGCTTTTATTTTCATTTTTTACTTGGACGTTAATTAAGTCCTCAGTAATTATCACCAGTTTGTAAGTCGACGATTGGAGTTATTTGAAAGATTTGTTTGCGCATCATCACTAACTATAGGAGGCCATGAAAATAAACACAGTTCTATGGGTTTGTGCGGTTTTGTGACGTTTTTAGTGGTTAACAGGATAGTGGTGCGGGGTTCATTGTAAAAAGGTGTGTTGCAGTGTGATAGATAAAAGGTCTATTAGTATTCTAGGAAACTCTATATCACTGTTATTATATCATTAGCATGTGTGTATACCATATGTGCTTAGGCAGCATATAGTTCCAAAGACGCACAATTGGTCAACGGTTCAATGTGTCAATCTTTATGGACCTGTTTCCCTTGGAAAACAGAAAAAGAAGAAATTGTTGAAGAAATTCCTGTATCACTGTTTCGTGTTTAATCTACCTGGTACTTCCATTGTTTCTTCGTTTAATCTCCTTTTTTTCCACGCAGTAGCCAATTCAAAGTGCTTAAATACACAACAAACTTCCACCAAAAAGTTAATGTGTATAGGAGGCGGAAATCCTCCCGAGTCATTTCTTGCAATTCCAAGTCTCAAGTCTCTTCTGGTGTAATGTAATGGTGTAGTGTTTCTATCTGCGGCATGTCGGGTGTTCTAAGATGACTACAGAGTTGTTTCTATGGAATTTACAGTATGTACACATCATAACACATGTAGCTATTAGCATATGTGAGTTATTCAGATAAATTAAATGTACAGATAAGGAGTGTATGGTATGATATCATTTAAAGCAATGATATTACACATTATAATAAATGGAAAAACTCAATGGAAGCTCTGCTTTTTCAGTTCAGAATTGTATTGTTCCTTGTAATCAACATGCAGTATAGGCCTAGTGTGCATGAAAATGATTATTACTTTAAAATCTTTACTCTTCTCTCATAAATTTCCTTGACCCATGCCCATTTGTCAATAACAAAATATTTCATAATAAAAAAATATATATATTTTTTTTAATTAATCTATACAATATAAAAGATGAAAATACCCGGACGGAATGATATTTTTATGGAAAAAAACGACACAAGAGTCCTGGAATTAATAGGTTAATATGCAGGAAATACCTAGTTGCTCCGTTCGCCCAATTTTACCCGGACAGTTGAAGTGATAAGGTTTTAAAAGAGCTTCAGTTGCCTCCGAAGTTCCTCTTTAGACTGCGGTGCACCTCCAGTGACGGAGTGGAAGTGTTCCAATGTTTCTTTTTCCCGGACCCATTTGTTGACATTTGGCGTGTTATTTCGTCAAATAATATATGTCCTTCGTGTTTATACGGACCGACTGTGGACTTGGGAATTGAGGCCTTTGCCGGTCAGGGCCGCCCGCCCCTGCCCCGAGCTTGAGAGGGATGGAACGACTCGGTTGCTGGCGTGTTTGCAGACCGCTCAGAGGGAAAACTTGTTCCTGTGTGGTAATGTTAACATTAATGTTATGATTGGTTGGGTGGAAGCCCTTTGATGACACGCTTAATGAGAGGTCTCGGGGAGCAGCCCAGCTGGGAGACGGGGGGGACGGGGGGGACGGGGGCGGGGGGAGACCTCCCACATCAAACACTGGCTCCCTCTCCCCCTCCTGGCCCTGGAAAAGTCAATCACTTCCCCTAAAACTCTCTCTCCCTCTCCCCTTTTCGTCTCCGCAGAGGGTGTTAATGAGTCACTTTTCAATATGACTTATGCCCCAAAAAAATTGCCCTCGACTTCAATTTGACCTCAGCGATCCTTTTTCACTTTCGCCGTCGGCGACTCCCGAGTCGTGTCGAAAGAGCCGTCCCCGACGATGGAATCGTTTGCGAATCCCCCGTCGCCGTCGGCGGAAGAGGTTGGCGGGATAGCGGGATTATTTCGCCGTGAAAAAAAAAACAAAAAACAAAGGTTGGGAAACATCGATCTAATCCTAACCTTTTTTATCCCCCATGCATAAAATAAAAAACAAGGTGTCACGTCAACCCCTATATATAGACATGATGGATGCGCGTAGCGGTCAAACAAACTCTCAGCACACCACGTTACTCCGCAAGCACAAACACTGCGCACATGCACACGCACGCCCAGATAGGGGGGCTCGCTCTGTGTGTCCCGTTCCTCCTTTCCTCCGCCCTCAAAAGTTTACTCAGCTTGGGAATTACATCTTACAGATGGCCGCCACGGCTAGGGGAAGCGGGGCTAATGTCAAGAGGGGAAAATATTATTGCAGCGTTGACCTCCGTTTGAAAGTGCGGTCCGGGCGAGCGTTTCTGTGTGCGCTGACCTCCCGCCCCCCAGGACGTCACCAGCCTCATCAAAGACTTCCACCGACTTCACTTTCACATCATCTTTCAAGTCACGAAAATATGCACGCACGTCAACAACGGCGATCCGAAATCGGGTCAACGGGGACGGCTGGCGTGAGGGATTGCCGCGTGATCCATCTCAACGCTCTGCTGTTTGTTGTCGTTTACGGATCCGAGGTGTAAAGCAACATTTTTGAACCCGGAATCCGGAGACCTCCAGGCTTCTATTTTAGGAGATGTGAGACCAGCGTGTGTGTGTGTATGTGTGTTGTTTTTTTTCTCCTTCTTCTTCTTCTGAAAGGAGCTGAATCCCTGCGGTATTTGCTTTCGACCGCGCTCTGGCGACGGACATCCCTGCGCAAATGAACATCAAAGCGGGGCCCGGCTACAGAAATGCTTGGGAAGTATATTTTGACCCAGCCCAGTGTGATGTCACTCTCACTGCCATTTTCTGGCGGAGGAGAAGAGGAGAAGAAAGACGAGGAGCACCCAGCTTAGTGTATGCACGGTGCTGGGTGCTTTTAATGATCCCATCTGTTCCTAAATTCGCCAGTTCAATTTGGGCCAAGGAAAGATTAATATGAACGTTTGTGAAGTGCACGGCCATAGATACGTATGTTTATATCTGATGCTATCTCCGCGGGTCAGATCTTGATCTTTAATGATATTATTCCGGGTGGGGTGGGGGGTTGGGGGATGTTGATTTATTAGAAAGCTCTTACGACCGGGAAATATTTATACATGTCAAGATGGGAAGAGATATTTCAGGTAACGTGCCACCCCGCTCTGAAAGGCTCCCACCGGGGGATCTATACCAAGAATAGTTTAAAAGGCTTGCTTTTTTTAAATTTAGGGTAAGTTAGATGAATAGGAATAATGATAATGATGATAATGATCATGATAATACTAATAAAAAAATATTATTATTATCATTATTAATAATAAAATGATGATAATAATATTGTTTACTTTTATTATTATTACAAACATGTATATTATTATTATTATTATTATTATTATTATTATTATTATTATTATTATTATTATTATTATTAATAATAATAATAATAATAATAATAATAATAATATATAATGTTACAATAATAATAATAATAATAATAATAATAATAATAATAATGATGATGATGATGACAATAATGTTTATTATTATTATTATTATATTCTATTCTATATATATGTATATCATTATTATTATAATTATTATTGGGATTATAAGATAAGATAATAATCATTTGACACATATAATTGAATATAATGATAATTTTTATACAGTGGTGAAATAAGTACTTGACTTACTGGTCTTGCAGTAAGCACATTTTCACACTGAAAATACTGTTAAGTGGAATTAGAGATGATACAATATATAGACATATGGAAGATGAGATTAAAATAACTAAAACATTATGAAAACCCCATTTGCTCTCTATGGTGTCCCCCCCCTTTCAACGTCAAGGTGCAATTCCTATTTGCATCAATGGAGGGCTGTACTCCTCTGTTTGCCTCTCTGTAGCCAGATCACACACATTTAGAACATGTGCACATGATACAAATCTACCACTTTATAGTAGTGTTGTCAGATACAGATAAAAATGAATGAGTGAATAAAAAAAAAAATTATACATTTTATCGTAACAATTTGTATTGTAACAAGTCGTGGTATAAAAAGGAAACATGATATTTTTCACGTCATGTTGTATTTGTCAAGTGGGCTTATGTATTTTCAAAAGGAATTCATGCTTTTTTTTTTTTTCTACAAACATGGGAAAGTGGATAACAATTTATCTCGTGCGGTTATGCTGGACACGCGACGTCTCAAGTCAAGTATGTTTACTGACTTCAAGGTGCAGTGTGTAGAATTTACAGAACAGACTTGGCAGAAATGGAATATAATATTCACAAGTACATTTTAATTAGTGTATAACCCCATGGAAATGATAATCTTGTTGGTGTTACCTTAGAATGAGCCGTTTTTATCAACATAAGGAGCGGGTCCCCTTCCACGGAAGCCGCCATGTTGCACCGCCATGTTTCTACAGTAACCTAGGACGGACCAAACACTGGCTCTACCTGTTTCTCTGTTGCTCACCTGTTTTTTGCGTGTTTCGCGGGCACCGTCTCTTCCACGGAGGCCGCCGCATGTTGGGGAGGGGTATTCAGTTGTTTGCAATCTGCAACCTCACCGCTAGATGCAACTAAATTCTACACACTGCACCTTTAAGTATATTCAGCTTCAAATGTATTATTATAATTTCATACGTTATTCATATTCAGTTTCTTTGGACTTTGACTCCACTACTTTTCAAAACAAATATCTATACTTTTATCTAAACCACATGTCTTACTTTAATTTTAGTTTTAATCTGGACTTATATTTACATGCATTTAGTTTCGAAAATGTGGATTTATATCTATGTACATTCTTGAAATCAGGATTTATATTCATATCTATCAAAAGCAAGACACATCAAGATATGCTGAGCACTCAAGCACTTTTACTTTTAATACTTTAAGGACATACAAGAGCGAGTACTAGTCTTTTGTACGTCTTTCTAAAAGGTCCGAGTACTTCTTCTGCCACTGCTTTTTAAGTTCCTGTTAATATTTAGAATATTTAGTGTTGTGTCTTAAGCGTTGCTCTGTACTCTGTGTTATTAACTAGCCAGTTTTATGTGTATGTGTGTATATATGGGCGGTGTAAATGGGAGGGTGACCCCGCCAGTCCAGAGCAGACATACATCTCTGATCCTTTCAACAGCACAATAAATCCACCTATTCTGGTGCCTGTCACATGCTATCATCTCGTGACTTTATGGATATGAACATTATTTCCATGGAGACCTGCGTGTAACCTGCGAAAGCGTCAAAGCTCCGATGGGAGCTGTCAGAGATGGTATGCGGTGCAAGCTGGATCCCCCCCCCCCCCAGGAGCCAGCGGAATTATGGCTCATCAACAGGCGGCGGCTTTGTCACAAGGAGTCCACCGAGGAAAAAGGACGCGGCCGTGATCTACGTGCGTGACCGAATGTTTTAGGGGAACTAATATGTCATAATGTGACATAGGTTAAAAGAGTTGGCTGTGAACTTGGCCTTTAGGTGACAAATGGTCTGATGATTCCCAATTTATAACTGATCTCCTAGATTTAGAGTATATCTGTGAGCTTAAATATGTGTTGATGATTGAAAGGCTATTTGTACCTAAATGTTTTTGGATTATATATTGTTATAGTAATTCTACATCATCATTTTGCAGAGGCTTTTGTCCAAAGCAAATTAAAATTAATCCATACAACGATGGGTGCAGCCATCAGAAACAATTAGGGTTCAAGTGTTTTGCTCAAGGACAATTCGGCATGCTAACGGGAGGAGCTGGAGATCAAACCGGCAAGCTTCGGATAACTAGACGAGCTGCTCTACCTGCTGAGCTCCTGCCTGATGATGATGATGATGATGATGATGATGATGATGATGATGATGAATGAATGAATGAATGAATGAATAACAAATAATAATGATAACTATAGCTGCAGGCAGAAATACAGGGTGTCCAGTTTAGTCGTGTTAGGTATGCATTACAGTTTTCTGGGTTCTGTGAAACGCAGCACGAATTACAATTTTCCGAGTTTACATTGAATGCCGCAACAGCTCCTCCGGGCTGTTGTCTGAACAAGCTTAAATACCATGCAAAGCAACCAGGTCTACAGAGCACGATGCTCCAAATGCAAATGCGCACCCAGAGACGGAAACTTATATAACATCGGTTCATGATGCCCCGCTCCACAAACGAATCAAGGTTTGCCAATGTTCTTCAACTTAAAGTAAATTTACAAGGTTTTTTTTCACTAATCCCTGCTACAAATGTAGATCAATGTGGATAAAACTTGCACCGCAAGATGTCTGAAATGCCCCGGTTCCAACGAGACTTCAACATGTCGGCGATTGTCGACACTTTTAGCCCAAAAAATGCCAAGAAGATTATTATTATTATTATTATTAATAATAATAATAATAATAATAATAATAATAATAATACAAATTTGAGCAATAATAGTAATAATAATAATAATACAAATAAGAAATAATAAGAACAATAATAATAATAATAATTATTATTATTATTATTATTATTATTATTATTATTATTATTTTAATAATTAAATTATAATTATTATTATTATATAATGTTTGGGGTCCAGGTTAGTAAAGTAAGTCACGAAGTACAGTTTTCCAAATTCCCGGGAAACGCAACAGCAATTGTGATGCGATTTTCCGAGTCCCATGGAATGTATCATTGGCTCACAGAGTCTGATCAAATGCCGCAAAATAAGATAAGGAGGGACACAGCACCAGGTTGGATGCCAACAGAATGTGTTTATTTACAAAAAAAACTGCAAAAGAGATAATGTTATCAAATGAAAAGCTGGAAGTTGTGTCCCGGTCTCAGCCCAGTGCAAATCCTGGGTGAAGCAAACACTACAAGCTGATTTGCGGCGAACGTTTTGCAAGTTTCAGTAGTTTTGCAACGATTTTTCTCTAATTCCTGCTCCAAATGTAGGTCAATGTAGATCAAACTTGTACCACAAGATGACCACCTCATTCATGTCCGTGGGTTCAGCGGTTGCTGTGGGCCAGACACTTTATAGCCAAAGAAATGCCAAGGAGAAAATAATAATAAAAATCATTATTCAGCCCTGCGGGCTGGCCCCTGGTATTATTAATAATAATAATAATAATAATAATAATAATAATAATAATAATAAGAAGAAGAAGAAGAAGAAGAAGAAGAAGAGGAAGAAGAAGAAGAAGAAGAAATAAATGAATTATTATTATTACAATTATTATTATTATTATTATAAACAATAATAATAATAATAATAATAATAATAATAATAAACAACCATACTACATATGATAATAATAATTGTCTTTTGGAAAATTGGTTTTAAATAAACAAAAAACACTGGTGAGTGGAAGTAGAGATGATGATGATGATGACAATATATAGACATGGAGAAGATGAGTTTACGATAAAAAAAAAAATCGAAAACCCCATTTGGTCTCAATGGCGTCCACGTATTTCAACGCGCTATCAAGGTGCAATTCCTATTTGCATCAATGGAGGGCTGTACTCCTCTGTTTGCCTCTCTGTAGCCAGATCGCACACATGTAGAACATGTGCACATGATAGTGTCTAGTGTATAGATAGTGTGTGATAGTGTAGTCAGATACAGATCTAAATGAATGAATGAATTACATAAATAATGAAATGGTAACAATTTGATTCGTGGGATAAAAGGGAAACATGATATTTTTCATTTAATGTTGGATTTGTCAGGTGGGCTTATGTATTTTCAAAAGGAATTCATGCTTAATGTTTTGGGGTTTTTTTCTTCAAACATGTGAACGTGGATAATAATATATGTCACGCTGTTGGGCTGTACACAAGACGTCTCCAAATATCGGGACAGGACAATGCATTGGCTTTAAGACAGATCTACCAATAGTTATCATTTGAATACCATAATATCACCCTCCCATTGAAGTATAGCTCATCACGTGTGTAGCTATTTTATATTAATTATTTCGTTTATTTCAAGGCTATTTGAAGAAATTCAATTGACCTCATATTTCTTATCATTTTCCATCGGCCGACCTGAGATAGATCTTTGTAGTTTATTTATCTACCATAGCTGCCCCCTCCCTTCTCCCTCTTGTGAGATTAAACTGTATGCAAATCCTCCTGTGGGGAATTTGATAAATCAATTAAAGCCGAGGAGAGTTATATGAATTTAAGTGTCTAAATGGAATACGGTATGCTACATTTGTTGAACATTTAAGCTAATGATATTAGGGCCGATCCATCAAGCATGCGGGAGGGAGTTCAGCTGGGGGGCCCATGAATGTGTAAGAGGGGGGTGGTACGGGGGAATGAATGGCCGAGGTGGTTTGTGTGGGCTTGGAGCAGCTGGTCCGCCATGGATTGACTTAACCTCTGTCACTTTGATGGCCTTTGTGTTCTACGCCCGTCCAAAAGAGAGGCAGATGCCCCCCACCCCACCACCACCCCCGCCCCCACTCGCACCTCCCATCGACTGACTTGTGACCGGGACACGCCCTAGCAGGGACCAATACGCACCGAAGTTAACACCTGGCCATAGAGAGAGAGATGACCGAAGTTAACACCTGGCCATAGAGAGAGAGATGGATAGATGGATAGATAGATGGATACTAGAGACTGTATATATTTATATATTAGATCTTTTAGATACTTTACACACATTATTATTATTGTTATTATTGCTATTATTATTATTACTATTATTATTATTTGTGGTTGTAGTATTATTAGTATTATTATCATTAGTATAAGGTGTATTCTTAGCAGTAGTATTATTAATAGTATTATTTTAACCAAAGGAAGCCTTTGTTATGGGGCCACATTAAAAACCATCACCTCTTGGCTCCGCCATTGCTCTTTTCCGACCCATTACCCCTACACCCCCATCTGACCCCCCACCCAATGGCCTGAGTGAAAGGAAATTCACTCGCTAATGAATGTTAACCAGTCAGGGGATGAGAGAGGCCAAACACTGAGCCCGAGCGGCGGCGTCTCCCCTCGCCATCAGTGTTCTGAGTCACTCGGGCAAATCAGCATTTGACTGAGAAGTTTTTAATAGGCCTCTGGAGTTGCACCGTAAATGGCCCCGCCCATCGGCATATTTGTCGGCGTTTCCTTTCTTTTGAGAGGAAGGCTATTGTGTGCTGACGAGCGGCCGAAGCGATCATGCCCACCAGTTTGGGGCGATACGGGAGCGCTGGGAGCACCAATGATATTGATCTATCGTCATATTTTTTCTCTATCTATTAAAATGTACGCGCCGGGCTGGGGCCCACTCTTCAGGCTTGCAAGGCTTGACTTCTGCATCCCTTCACCAAAGCCGCTCATTACTCCTTCCAGTGTCCTTAGACAAACAACACCAATTGTTCCAGTGTTTTCCTTTTCCAGCCTCTTAAAAAATACAAGACACGTGCACGCTCGGCTATCTCATTGGCATCGTTAAAATAATATCAACAAGGGAAACAAAAGCTATTTTTTTTAACATCGCTCAGAGCTGTTCACGCTGCTTCAGTGAAAAGTGTGTTGTTCAGTTGATGACGACATCTTATTTACAGACGGACAGATAGATACTCGAGATAGATAGAAAGACAGACATAGAGAGAGATGATAGATAGATAGATAGATAGATAGATAGATAGATAGATA